>NC_088395.1:60450984-60754015 GCF_037993035.2 Macaca fascicularis | reverse complement strand
TTAGCGAAAGGCTTCTTGAGGGGAAAGCTGTAACACTGTGAGATGATTTCACGGAATACAGGGTTGTTTCTCAGAAAGCTTCTTTCTCTTTGTTATCGGAGGATATTTCCTTTGGCCCTATAGTCTTCAAGGGGTCCGAAATATCTGTTCTCAGATTCTACAGAAATAAGCCTAGCAGAGAGTTGCACGAAATAGAGAGGTAACTCTGTGAGTGGAAATCACACATCACACAGCAGTTTCTCAGAAAGCTTCTTTCCAGATTTCATCTGAGGATATTTCCTTTTTCACCTAGCCCTCTATGGGCTTCCAAATATCACTTTGCCAATTCCACAAGAACTGTCTTAGCGAAAGGCTTCTTGAGGTGAAAGCTGTAACTCTGTGAGATGATTTCACAGAACACAAAGAAGTTTCTCAGAAAGCTTCTTTCTCTTTGTTATCGGAGGATATTTCCTTTGGCCCTATATACTTCAAAGGGATCCGAAATATCTCTTCTCAGATTCCACAGAAATAAGGCCAGCAAAGAGATCCACGAAATACAGATGTATCTCTGTGAGATGAATTAACAGAACACTAAGCAGTTTCTCAGAAAGCTTCTTTCCAGATTTCATCTGAGGATATTTCCTTTTTCACCACAGCCCTCTATGGGCTTCCAAATATCACTTTGCCAATTCCACAAGAACTGTCTTAGCGAAAGGCTTCTTGAGGGGAAAGCTGTAACTCTGTGAGATGATTTCACAGAACACAAAGAAGTTTCTCAGTAAGCTTCTTTCTCTTTGTTATAGGAGGCTATTTCCTTTGGCCCTATAGTCTTCAAAGGGATCCGAAATATCTGTTCTCAGATTCCACAGAAATAAGGCTAGCAAAGAGATCCACGAAATACAGATGTAACTCTGTGAGATGATTTAACAGCATACTAAGCAGTTTCTCAGAAACCTTCTTTCCAGATTTCATCTGAGGATATTTCCTTTTTCACCATAGCCCTCTATGGGCTTCCAAATGTCACTTTGCCAATTCCACAAGAACTGTCTTAGCCAAAGGCTTCTTGAGGGGAAACTGTAACTCTGTGAGATGATTTCACAGAACACAAAGAAGTTTCTCAGAAAGCTTCTTCCTCTTTGTTATCGGAGGATATTTCCTTTGGCCCTATAGTCTACACAGGGATCCGAAATATCTGTTCTCAGATTCCACAGAAAAAAGGCTAGCAAACAGATGCCCGAAATACAGATGTAACTCTGTGTGTGGAAATCAAACATCACAGAGCAGTTTCTCAGAAAGCTTCTTTCCATATTTCATCTGAGGATATTTCCTTTTTCACCATAGACCTCTATGGGCTTCCAATTATCACTTTGCCAAATCCACAAGAACTGTCTTAGCAAAGGCTTCTTGAGGGGAAAGGTGTAACTCTGTGAGATGATTTCACAGAACACAAAGAAGTTTCTCAGAAAGCTTCTTTCTCTTTGTTATCGGAGGATAATTCCTTTGGCCCTATAGTCTTCAAAGGGATCCGAAATATCTGTTCTCAGATTCCACAGAAATAAGGCTAGCAAAGAGATCCACGACATACAGATGTAACTCTGTGAGTGAAAGTCACACATCACGGAGCAGTTTCTCAGAAAGCTTCTTTCCAGATTTCATCTGAGGATATTTCCTTTTTCACCATAGCCATCTATGGGCTTCCAAATGTCACTTTGCCAATTCCACAAGAACTGTTTTAGCGAAAGGCTTCTTCAGGGGAAAGCTGTAACTCTGTGAGATGATTTCACAGAACACAAAGTAGTTTCTCAGAAAGCTTCTTTCTCTTTGTTATCGGAGGATATTTCCTTTGGCCCTATAGTCTTCAAAGGGAACCAAAATATATGTAATCATATTCCAAATGAATAAGGCTAGCAAAGAGATCCACGAAATACAGATGTAACTCTGTGAGATGAATTAAAAGAACACTAAGCAGTTTCTCAGAAAGCTTCTTTCCAGATTTCATCTGAGGATATTTCCTTTTTCACCATAGCCCTCTATGGGCTTCCAAATGTCACTTTGCCAATTCCACAAGAACTGTCTTAGCGAAAGGCTTCTTGAGGGGAAAGCTGTAACTCTGTGAGATGATTTCACAGAAAACAAAGAAGTTTCTCAGAAAGCTTCTTTCTCTCTGTTATAGGAGGATATTTCCTTTGGCCCTATAGTCTTCAAAGGGATCCGAAATATCTGTTCTCAGATTCCACAGAAAGAAGTCTAGCAAAGAGATCCATGAAATACAGATGTAACTCTGTGAGATGAATTAACAGAACACTAAGCAGTTTCTCAGAAAGCTTCTTTCCAGATTTCATCTGAGGATATTTCCTTTTTCACCATAGCCCTCTATGGGCTTCCAAATATCACTTTGCCAATTCCACAAGAACTGCCTTAGCGAATGGCTTCTTGAGGGGAAAGCTGTAACTCTGTGAGATGATTTCACAGAACACAAAGAAGTTTCTCAGAAAGCTTCTTTCTCTTTGTTATCGGAGGATATTTCCTTTGGCCCTATAGTCTTCAATGGGATCCGAAATATCTGTTCTCAGATTCCACAGAAATAAGGCTAGCAAAGAGATCCACGAAATACAGATGTAACTCTGTGAGAGGAATTCACAAATAACAGAGCAGTTTCTCAGAAACCTTCTTTCCAGATTTCATCTGAGGATATTTCCTTTTGCACCATAGCCCTCTATGGGTTTCCAAATATCACTTTGCCAATTCCACAAGAACTGTCTTAGCGAAAGGCTTCTTGAGGGGAAAGCTGTAACTCTGTGAGATGATTTCACAGAACACAAAGAAGTTTCTCAGAAAGCTTCTTTCTCTTTGTTATCGGAGGATATTTCCTTTGACCCTATAGTCTTCAAAGGGATCCGAAATATCTGTTCTCAGATTCCACAGAAATAAGGCTAGCAAAGAGATACACGAAATACAGATATAACTCCGTGAGATGAATTAACAGAACACTAAGCAGTTTCTCAGAAAGCTTCTTTCCAGATTTCATCTGAGGATATTTCCTTTTTCACCATAGCCCTCTATGGGCTTCCAAATATCACTTTGCCAATTCCACAAGAACTGTCTTAGCGAAAGGCTTCTTGAGGGGAAAGCTGTAACTCTGGGAGATGATTTCATGGAACACAAAGAAGTTTCTCAGAAAGCTTCTTTCTCTTTGTTATCGGAGGATATTTCCTTTGGCCCCATAGTCTTCAAAGGGATCCGAACTATCTGTTCTCAGATTCCACGGAAATAAGGCTTGCAAAGAGATCCACGAAATACAGATGTAACTCTGTGAGATGAATTTACAGAACACTAAGCAGTTTCTCAGAAAGCTTCTTTCCAGATTTCATCTGAGGATATTTCCTTTTTCACCATAGCCCTCTATGGGCTTCCAAATATCACTTTGCCAATTCCACAAGAACTGTCTTAGCGAAAGGCTTCTTGAGGGGAAAGCTGTAACTCTGTGAGATGATTTCACGGAACACAAAGAAGTATCTCCGAAAGCTTCTTTCTCTTTGTTATCGGAGGATATTTCCTTTGGCCCTATAGTCTTCAAAGGGATCCGAAATATCTGTTCTCAGATTCCACAGAAATAAGGCTAGCAAAGAGATGCACGAAATACAGATGTAACTCAGTGAGGGGAAGTCACACATCAGAGAGCAGTTTCTCAGAAAGCTTCTTTCCAGATTTCATCTGAGGATATTTCCTTTTTCAACATGGCCCTCTATGGGCTTCCAAATATCACTTTGACAATTCCGCAAGAACTGTCTTAGAGAAAGGCTTCTTGAGGGGAAAGCTGTAACTCTGTGAGATGATTTCACAGAAAACAATGAAGTGTCTCAGTAAGCTTCTTTCTCTTTGCTTTCAGAGGATAATTCCTTTGGCCCTATAGTCTTCAAAGGGATCCGAAATATCTGTTCTCAGATTCCTCAGAAATAAGGCTAGCAAAGAGATGCACGAAATACAGATGTAACTCTGTGAGATGAATTAACAGAACACTAAGCAGTTTCTCAGAAAGCTTCTTTCCAGATTTCATCTGAGGATATTTCCTTTTTCACCAAAGGCCTCTATGGGCTTCCAAATATCACTTTGCCAATTCCACAAGAACTCTCTTAGCGAAAGGCTTCTGGAGGGGAAAGCTGTAACTCTGTGAGATGATTTCACAGAACACAAAGAAGTTTCTCAGAAAGCTTCTTTCTGTTTGTTATCGGAGGATATTTCCTTTGGCCCTATAGTCTTCAAAGGGATCCGAAATATCTGTTCTCAGATTCCACAGAAATAAGGCTAGCAAAGAGATGCACGAAATACAGATGTAACTCTGTGAGATGAATTAACAGAACACTAAGCAGTTTCTCAGAAAGCTTCTTTCCAGATTTCATGTGAGGATATTTCCTTTTTCACCATAGCCCTCTATGGGCTTCCAAATATCACTTTGCCAATTCCACAAGAACTGTCTTAGCGAAAGGCTTCTTGAGGGGAAAGCTGTAACTCTGTGAGATGATTTCACAGATCACAAAGAAGTTTCTCAGAAAGCTTCTTTCTCTTTGTTATCGGAGGATATTTCCTTTGGCCCTAGAGTCTTCAAAGGGATCCGAAATATCTGTTCTCAGATTCCACAGAAATAAGGCTAGCAAAGAGATCCAGGAAATACAGATGTAACTCTGTGAGTGGAAGTCACACATCACAGAGCAGTTTCTCAGAAAGATTCTTTCCAGATTTCATCAGAGGATATTTCCTTTTTCAACATAGCCCTCTATGGGCTTCCAAATATCACTTTGCCAATTCCACAAGAACAGTCTTAGCGAAAGGCTTCTTGAGGGGAAAGCTGTAACTCTGTGAAATGATTTCACAGAACACAAAGAAGTTTCTCAGAAAACTTCTTTCTCTTCGTTATCGAAGGATATTTCCTTTGGCCCTATAGTCTTGTAAGGGATCCGAAATATCTATTCTCAGATTCCACAGAAATAAGGCTAGCAAAGAGAGCCACGAAATACAGATGTAACTCCGTGAGATGAATTTACAGAACACTAAGCAGTTTCTCAGAAAGCTTCTTTCCAGATTTCATCTGAGGATATTTCCTTTTTCACCATAGCCCTCTATGGGCTTCCAAATATCACGTTGCCAATTCCACAAGAACTGTCTTAGCGAAAGGCTTCTTGAGGGGAAAGCTGTAACTCTGTGAGATGATTTCACAGAACACAAAGAAGTTTCTCAGAAAGCTTCTTTCTGTTTGTTATCGGAGGATATTTCCTTTGGCCCTATAGTCTTCAAAGGGATTCGAAATATCTGTTCTCAGATTCCACAGAAATAAAGCTAGCAAAGAGATGCACGAAATACAGACGGAACTCCGTGAGATGAATTAACAGAACACTAAGCAGTTTCTCAGAAAGCTTCTTTCCAGGTTTCATCTGAGGATATTTCCTTTTTCACCATAGCCCTCTATGGGCTTCCAAATATCACTTTGCCAATTCCACAAGAACTGTCTTAGCGAAAGGCTTCTTCAGGGGAAAGCTGTAACTCTGTGAGATGATTTCACAGAACAAAAAGCAGTTTCTCAGAAAGCTTCTTTCTCTTTGTCATCAGAGGATATTTCCTTTGGCCCTATAGTCTTCAAAGGGATCCGAAATATCTGTTCTCAGATTCCACAGAAATAAGGCTAGCAAAGATATCCACGAAATACAGATGTAACTCTGTGAGTGGAAGACACACATCACAGAGCAGTTTCTCAGAAAGCTTCTTTCCAGATTTCATCTGAGGATATTTCCTTTTTCACCATAGCCCTCAACGGGCTTCCAAATATCACTTTGCCAATTCCACAAGAACTGTCGTAGCGAAAGGCTTCTTGAGTGGAAAGCGGTAACTCTGTGAGATGATTTCACAGAACACAGAGAAGTTTCTCAGTAAGCTTTTTTGTCTTTGTTATCGGAGGACAATTCCTTTGGCCCTATAGTCTTCAAAGGGATCCGAAATATCTGTTCTCAGATTCCACAGAAATAAGGCTAGCAAAGAGATGCACGAAATAGAGATGTAACTCTGTGAGATGAATTAACAGAACACTAAGCAGTTTCTCAGAAAGCTTCTTTCCAGATTTCATCTGAGGATATTTCCTTTTTCACCATAGCCCTCTATGGGCTTTCAAATATCACTTTGCCAATTCCACAAGAACTGTCTTAGCGAAAGGCTTCTTGAGGGGAAAGCTGTAACTCTGTGGGATGATTTCACAGAACACAAAGAAGTTTCTCAGAAAGCTTCTTTCTCTTTGTTATCGGAGGATATTTCCTTTGGCCCTATAGTCTTCAAAGAGATCCGAAATATCTGTTCTCAGATTCCACAGAAATAAGGCTAGCAAAGAGATCCACGAAATACAGATGTAACTCCGTGAGATGAATTAACAGTACACTAGGCAGTTTCTCAGAAAGCTTCTTTCCAGATTTCATCTGAGGATATTTCGTTTTTCACCATAGCCCTCTATGGGCTTTCAAATATCACTTTGCCAATTCCACAAGAACTGTCTTAGCGAAAGGCTTCTTGAGTGGAAAGCTGTAACTCTGTGTGATGATTTCACGGAACACAAAGAAGTATCTCAGAAAGATTCTTTCTCTTTGTTATCGGAGGATATTTCCTTTGGCCCTATAGTCTTCAAAGGGATCCGAAATATCTGTTATCAGATTCCAAAGAAATAAGGCTAGCAAAGAGATCCACGAAATACAGATGTAACTCTGTGAGATGAATTAGGAGAACACTAAGCAGTTTCTCAGAAAGCTTCTCTCCAGATTTCATCTGAGGATATTTCCTTTTTCACCATAGCCCTCTATGGGCTTCCAAATATCACTTTGCCAATTCCACAAGAACTGTCTTAGCGAAACGCATCTTGAGGGGAAAGCTGTAACTCTGTGAGATGATTTCACAGAACACAAAGAAGTTTCTCAGAAAGCTTCTTTCTCTTTGTTATCGGAGGATATTTCCTTTGGCCCTATAGTCCTCAGAGGGATCCGAAATATCTGTTCTCAGATTCCACAGAAATAAGGCTAGCAAAGAGATCCAGGAAATACAGAAGTAACTCTGTGAGTGGAAGTCACACATCACAGAGCAGTTTCTCAGAAAGATTCTTTCCAGAATTCATCAGAGGATATTTCCTTTTTCAACATAGCCCTCTATGGGCTTCCAAATATCACTTTGCCAATTCCACAAGAACTGTCTTAGCGAAAGGCTTCTTGAGGGGAAAGCTGTAACTCTGTGAGATGATTTCACAGAACACAATGAAGTTTCTCAGAAAGCTTCTTTCTCTTCGTTATCGAAGGATATTTCCTTTGGCCCCATAGTCTTCAAAGGGATCCGAAATATCTCTTCTCAGATTCCACAGAAATAAGGCTAGCAAAGAGAGCCACGAAATACAGATGTAACTCCGTGAGATGAATTAACAGAACACTAAGCAGTTTCTCAGAAAGCTTCTTTCCAGATTTCATCTGAGGATATTTCCTTTTTCACCATAGCCCTCTATGGGCTTCCAAATATCACTTTGCCAATTCCACAAGAACTGTCTTAGCGAAATGCTTCTTGAGGGGAAAGCTGTAACTCTGTGAGATGATTTCACAGAATACAAAGTAGTTTCTCAGAAAGCTTCTTTCTCTTTGTTATCGGAGGATATTTCCTTTGGCCCTGGAGTCTTCAAAGGGATCCGAAATATCTGTCCTCAGACTCCACAGAAATAAGGCTAGCAAAGAGACCCACGAAATACAGATGTAACTCTGTGAGATGAATTAACAGAACACTAAGCAGTTTCTCAGAAAGCTTCTTTCCAGATTTCATCTGAGGATATTTCCTTTTTCACCATAGCCCTCTATGGGCTTCCAAATCTCACTTTGCCAATTCCACAAGAACTGTCTTAGCGAAAGGCTTTTGAGGGGAAAGCTGTAACTCTGTGAGATGATTTCACGGAATACAAAGTAGTTTCTCAGAAAGCTTCTTTCTCTTTGTTATCGGAGGATATTTCCTTTGGCCCTATACTCTTCAAAGGGATCCGAAATATCTGTTCTCAGATTCCACAGAAATAAGGCTAGCAAAGAGTTGCACGAAATAGAGATGTAACTCTGTGAGTGGAAATCACACATCGCACAGCAGTTTCTCAGAAAGCTTCTTTCCAGATTTCATCTGAGGATATTTCCTTTTTCACCGTAGCCCTCAATGGACTTCCAAATATCACTTTGCCAATTCCACAAGAACTGTCTTAGCGAAAGGCTTCTTGAGGGGAAAGCTGTAACTCTGTGAGAGGATTTCACAGAACACAAAGAAGTTTCTCAGAAAGCTTCTTTCTCTTTGTTATCGGAGGATATTTCCTTTGGCCCTATAGTCTTCAAAGGGATCCGAAATATCTCTTCTCAGATTCCACAGAAATAAGGCTAGCAAAGAGATCCACGACATACAGATGTAATTCTGTGAGTGGAAGTGACAAATCACAGAGCAGTTTCTCAGAAAGCTTCTTTCCAGATTTCATCTGAGGATATTTGCTTTTTCACCATAGCCCTCTAAGGGCTTCCAAATATCACTTTGCCAATTCCACAAGAACTGTCTTAGCGAAAGGCTTCTTGAGGGGAAAGCTGTAACTCTGTGAGATGATTTCACAGAACACAAAGAAGTTTCTCAGAAAGCTTCTTTCTCTTTGTTATCAGAGGATATTTCCTTTGCCCCTATAGACTTCAAAGGGATCCGAAATATCTGTTCTCAGATTCCACAGAAATTAGGCTAGCAAAGAGATCCACGAAATACAGATGTAACTCTGTGAGTGGAAGTCACGCATCACAGAGCAGTTTCTCAGAAATCTTCTTTCCAGATTTCATCTGAGGATATTTCCTTTTTCACCATAGCCCTCTATGGGCTTCCAAATATCACTTTGCCAATTCCACAAGAACTGTCTTAGCGAAAGGCTTCTTGAGGGGAAAGCTGTAACTCTGTGAGATGATTTCACAGAACACAAAGAAGTCTCTCAGAAAGCATCTTTCTCTTTGTTATCAGAGGATATTTCCTTTGGCCCTATAGTCTTCAAAGGGATCCGAAATATCTGTTCTCAGATTCCACAGAAATAAGGCTAGCAAAGAGATCCACGAAATACAGATGTAACTCTGTGAGATGAATTAACAGAACACTAAGCAGTTTCTCAGAAAGCTTCTTTCCAGATTTCATCTGAGGATATTTCCTTTTACACCATAGCCCTCTATGGGCTTCCAAATATCACTTTGCCAATTCCACAAGAACTGTCTTAGCGAAAGGCTTCTTGTGGGGAAAGCTGTAACTCCGTGAGATGATTTCACAGAACACAAAGAAGTTTCTCAGAAAGCTTCTTTCTCTTTGTTATCGGAGGATATTTCCTTTGGCCCTTTAGTCTTCAAAGGAAACCGAAATATCTGTTCTCAGATTCCACAGAAATAAGGCTAGCAAAGAGTTGCACGAAATAGAGATGTAACTCTGTGAGTGGAAATCACACATCACACAGCAGTTTCGCAGAAAGCTTCTTTCCAGATTTCATTTGAGGATATTTCCTTTTTCACCGTAGCCCTCTATGGGCTTCCAAATATCACTTTGCCAATTCCACAAGAACTGTCTTAGCGAAAGGCTTCTTGAGGGGAAAGCTGTAACTCTGTGAGAGGATTTCACAGAACACAAAGAAGTTTCTCAGAAAGCTTCTTTCTCTTTGTTATCGGAGGATATTTCCTTTGGCCCTATAGTCTTCAAAGGGATCCGAAATATCTCTTCTCAGTTTCCACAGAAATAAGGCTAGCAAAGAGATCCACGACATACAGATGTAATTCTGTGAGTGGAAGTGACAAATCACAGAGCAGTTTCTCAGAAAGCTTCTTTCCAGATTTCATCTGAGGATATTTCCTTTTTCACCATAGCCCTCTATGGGCTTCCAAATATCACTTTGCCAATTCCACAAGAACGGTCTTAGCGAAAGGCTTCTTGAGGGGAAAGCTGTAACTCTGTGAGAGGATTTCACGGAACACAAAGAAGTTTCTCAGAAAGCTTCTTTCTCTTTGTTATCTGAGGATATTTCCTTTGGCCCTGTAGTCTTCAAAGGGATCCGAAATATCTGTTCTCAGATTCCACAGAAATAAGGCTACCAAAGAGATCCACGAAATACAGATGTAATTCTGTGAGATGAATTAACAGAACACTAAGCAGTTTCTCAGAAAGCTTCTTTCCAGATTTCATCTGAGGATATTTCCTTTTACACCATAGCCGTCTATGGGCTTCCAAATATCACTTTGCCAATTCCACAAGAACTGTCTTAGCGAAAGGCTTCTTGTGGGGAAAGCTGTAACTCCGTGAGATGATTTCACAGAACACAAAGAAGTTTCTCAGGAAGCTTCTTTCTCTTTGTTATCGGAGGATATTTCCTTTGGCCCTATAGTCTTCAAAGGGATCCGAAATATCTGTTCTCAGATTCCACAGAAATAAGGCTAGCAAAGAGATCCACGAAATACAGATGTAACTCTGGGAGTGGAAGTCACACATGACAGAGCCGTTTCTCAGAAAGCTTCTTTCCAGATTTCATCTGAGGATATTTCCTTTTTCACCATAGCCCTCTATGGGCTTCCAAATGTCACTTTGCCAATTCCACAAGAAATGTCTTGGCGTAAGGCTTCTTGAGGGGAAAGCTGTAACTCTGTGAGATGATTTCACACAACACAAAGTAGTTTCTCAGAAACCTTCTTTTTCTTTGTTATCGGAGGATATTTCCTTTGGCCCTATAGTCTTCAAAGGGATCCGAAATATCACTTCTAAGATTCCACAGAAATACGGCTAGCAAAGAGATGCACGAAATACAGATGTAACGCTGTGAGTGAAATCAAACATGACAGAGCAGTTTCTCAGAAAGCTTCTTTCCAGATTTCATCTGAGGATATTTCCTTTTTCACCATAGCCCTCTATGGGCTTCCAAATATCACTTTGCCAATTCCACAAGAACTGTCTTAGCGAAAGTCTTCTTGAGGGGAAAGCTGTAACTCTGTGAGATGATTTCACAGAACACAAAGAAGATTCTCAGAAAGCTTCTTTCTCTATGTTATCGGAGGATATTTCCTTTGGCCCGATAGTCTTCAAAGGGATCCGAAATATCTGTTCTCAGATTCCACAGAAATAAGGCTAGCAAAGAGATCCACGACATACAGATGTAACTCTGTGAGTGGAAGTCACACATCACAGAGCAGTTTCTCAGAAAGCTTCTTTCCAGATTTCATCTGAGGATATTTCCTTTTTCACCATAGCCCTCTATGGGCTTCCAAATGTCACTTTGCCAATTCCAGAAGAACTGTCTTAGCGAAAGGCTTCTTGAGGGGAAAGCTGTAACTCTGTGAGAGGATTTCACGGAACACAAAGAAGTTTCTCAGAAAGCTTCTTTCTCTTTGTTATCGGAGGATATTTCCTTTGGCCCTATAGTCTTCAAAGGAATCCGAAATATCTGTTCTCAGATTCCACAGAAATAAGGCTAGCAAAGAGATCCACGAAGTACAGATAAAACTCTGTGAGATGAATTAAGAGAACACTAAGCACTTTCTCAGAAAGCTTCTTTCCAGAATTCATCTGAGGATATTTCCTTTTTCACCATAGCCCTCAATGGGCTTCCAAATATCACTTTGACAATTCCACAAGAACTGTCTTAGCGAAAGGCTTCTTGAGGGGAAAGCTGTAACTCTCTGAGATGATTTCACGGAACACAAAGAAGTTTCTCAGAAAGCTTCTTTCTCTTTGTTATCGGAGGATATTTCCTTTGGCCCTATAGTCTTCAAAGGGATCCCAAATATCTGTCCTCAGATTCCACAGAAATAAGGCTAGCAAAGAGTTGCACGAAATACAGATGTAACTCTGTGAGTGGAAGTCACACATCACAGAGCAGATTCTCAGAAAGCTTCTTTCCAGATTTCATCTGAGGATATTTCCTTTTTCACCATAGCCCTCTATGGGCTTCCAAATGTCACTTTACCAATTCCACAAGAACTGTCTTAGCGAAAGGCTTCTTGAGGGGAAAGCTGTAACACTGTGAGATGATTTCACGGAATACAGGGTTGTTTCTCAGAAAGCTTCTTTCTCTTTGTTATCGGAGGATATTTCCTTTGGCCCTATAGTCTTCAAGGGATCCGAAATATCTGTTCTCAGATTCTACAGAAATAAGCCTAGCAGAGAGTTGCACGAAATAGAGAGGTAACTCTGTGAGTGGAAATCACACATCACACAGCAGTTTCTCAGAAAGCTTCTTTCCAGATTTCATCTGAGGATATTTCCTTTTTCACCTAGCCCTCTATGGGCTTCCAAATATCACTTTGCCAATTCCACAAGAACTGTCTTAGCGAAAGGCTTCTTGAGGTGAAAGCTGTAACTCTGTGAGATGATTTCACAGAACACAAAGAAGTTTCTCAGAAAGCTTCTTTCTCTTTGTTATCGGAGGATATTTCCTTTGGCCCTATATACTTCAAAGGGATCCGAAATATCTCTTCTCAGATTCCACAGAAATAAGGCCAGCAAAGAGATCCACGAAATACAGATGTATCTCTGTGAGATGAATTAACAGAACACTAAGCAGTTTCTCAGAAAGCTTCTTTCCAGATTTCATCTGAGGATATTTCCTTTTTCACCACAGCCCTCTATGGGCTTCCAAATATCACTTTGCCAATTCCACAAGAACTGTCTTAGCGAAAGGCTTCTTGAGGGGAAAGCTGTAACTCTGTGAGATGATTTCACAGAACACAAAGAAGTTTCTCAGTAAGCTTCTTTCTCTTTGTTATAGGAGGCTATTTCCTTTGGCCCTATAGTCTTCAAAGGGATCCGAAATATCTGTTCTCAGATTCCACAGAAATAATGCTAGCAAAGAGATCCACGAAATACAGATGTAACTCTGTGAGATGATTTAACAGAATACTAAGCAGTTTCTCAGAAACCTTCTTTCCAGATTTCATCTGAGGATATTTCCTTTTTCACCATAGCCCTCTATGGGCTTCCAAATGTCACTTTGCCAATTCCACAAGAACTGTCTTAGCCAAAGGCTTCTTGAGGGGAAACTGTAACTCTGTGAGATGATTTCACAGAACACAAAGAAGTTTCTCAGAAAGCTTCTTCCTCTTTGTTATCGGAGGATATTTCCTTTGGCCCTATAGTCTACACAGGGATCCGAAATATCTGTTCTCAGATTCCACAGAAAAAAGGCTAGCAAACAGATGCCCGAAATACAGATGTAACTCTGTGTGTGGAAATCAAACATCACAGAGCAGTTTCTCAGAAAGCTTCTTTCCATATTTCATCTGAGGATATTTCCTTTTTCACCATAGACCTCTATGGGCTTCCAATTATCACTTTGCCAAATCCACAAGAACTGTCTTAGCGAAAGGCTTCTTGAGGGGAAAGGTGTAACTCTGTGAGATGATTTCACAGAACACAAAGAAGTTTCTCAGAAAGCTTCTTTCTCTTTGTTATCGGAGGATAATTCCTTTGGCCCTATAGTCTTCAAAGGGATCCGAAATATCTGTTCTCAGATTCCACAGAAATAAGGCTAGCAAAGAGATCCACGACATACAGATGTAACTCTGTGAGTGAAAGTCACACATCACGGAGCAGTTTCTCAGAAAGCTTCTTTCCAGATTTCATCTGAGGATATTTCCTTTTTCACCATAGCCATCTATGGGCTTCCAAATGTCACTTTGCCAATTCCACAAGAACTGTTTTAGCGAAAGGCTTCTTCAGGGGAAAGCTGTAACTCTGTGAGATGATTTCACAGAACACAAAGTAGTTTCTCAGAAAGCTTCTTTCTCTTTGTTATCGGAGGATATTTCCTTTGGCCCTATAGTCTTCAAAGGGAACCAAAATATATGTAATCATATTCCAAATGAATAAGGCTAGCAAAGAGATCCACGAAATACAGATGTAACTCTGTGAGATGAATTAAAAGAACACTAAGCAGTTTCTCAGAAAGCTTCTTTCCAGATTTCATCTGAGGATATTTCCTTTTTCACCATAGCCCTCTATGGGCTTCCAAATGTCACTTTGCCAATTCCACAAGAACTGTCTTAGCGAAAGGCTTCTTGAGGGGAAAGCTGTAACTCTGTGAGATGATTTCACAGAAAACAAAGAAGTTTCTCAGAAAGCTTCTTTCTCTCTGTTATAGGAGGATATTTCCTTTGGCCCTATAGTCTTCAAAGGGAACCGAAATATCTGTTTTCAGATTCCACAGAAATAAGGCTAGCAAAGAGATCCACGAAATACAGATGTAACTCTGTGAGAGGAAGTCACACATCACAGAGCAGTTTCTCAGAAAGCTTCTTTCCAGATTTCATCTGAGGATATTTCCCTTTTCACCATAGCCCTCTATGGGCTTCCAAATATCACTTTGCCAATTCCACAAGAACTGTCTTAGCGAAAGGGTTCTTGAGGGGAAAGCTCTAACTCTGTGAGATGATTTCACAGAACACAAAGTAGTTTCTCACAAAGCTTCTTTCTCTTTGTTATCGGAGGATATTTCCTTGGGCCTATAGTTTTCAAAGGGATCCGAAATATCTGTTCTCAGATTCCACAGAAATAAGGCTAGCAAAGAGATCCACGAAATACAGATGTAACTCTGTGAGATGAATTAACAGAACACTCAGCAGTTTCTCAGAAAGCTTCTTTCCAGATTTCATCTGAGGATATTTCCTTTTTCACCATAGCCCTCTATGGGCTTCCAAATATCACTTTGCCAATTCCACTAGAACTGTCTTAGCGAAAGGCTTCTTGAGGGGAAAGCTATAACTCTGTGAGATGATTTCACAGAACACAAAGAAGTTTCTCAGTAAGCTTCTTTCTCTTTGTTGTCGGAGGATATTTCCTTTGGACCTATAGTCTTCAAAGGGATCCGAAATATCTGTTCTCAGATTCCACAGAAATAAGGCTAGCAAAGATATCCACGAAGCACAGATGTAACTCTGTGAGTGAAAGTGACACATCACAGAGTAGTTTCTCAGAAAGCTTCTTTCCAGATTTCATCTGAGGATATTTCCTTTTTCACCATTGCCCTCTATGGGCTTCCAAATGTCACTTTGCCAATTCCACAAGAACTGTCTTAGCGAAAGGCTTCTTGAGGGGAAAGCTGTAACTCTGTGGGATGACTTCAAAGAACACAAAGAAGTTTCTCAGAAAGCTTCTTTCTCTTTGTTATCGGAGGATATTTCCTTTGGCCCTATAGTCTTCAAAGGGACTGAAATATCTGTTCTCAGATTCCACAGAAATAAGGCTAGCAAAGAGATCCACGAAATACAGATGCAACTCAGTGGGATGAATTAACAGAAAACTAAGCAGTTTCTCAGAAAGCTTCTTTCAACATTTCATCTGAGGATATTTCCTTTTTCACCATAGCCCACTATGGGCTTCCAAATGTCACTTTGCCAATTCCACAAGAAGTGTCTTAGTGAAAGGCTTCTTGAGGGGAAAGCTGTAACTCTCTGAGATCATTTCACATAACACAAAGAAGTTTCTCAGAAAGCTTCTTTCTCTCTGTTTTAGGAGGATATTTCCATTGGCCCTATAGTCTTCAAAGGAAACCGAAATATATGTTCTGAGATTCCACATTAATAAGGCTAGCAAAGAGATCCACGAAATACAGATATAACTCTGTGAGATGAATTAACAGAACACTAAGCAGTTTCTCAGAAAGCTTCTTTCCAGATTTCATCTGAGGATATTTCCCTTTTCACCATAGCCCTCTGTTGGCTTCCAAATGTCACTTTGGAATTCCACAAGAACTGTCTTAGCTAAAGGCTTCTTGAGGGGAAAGCTGTAACTCTGTGAGATGATTTCACAGAACACAAAGAAGTTTCTCAGAAAGCTTCTTTCTCTTTGTTATCGGAGGATATTTCCTTTGGCCCTATAGTCTTAAAAGGGATCTGAAATATCTGTTCTCAGATTCCACAGAAATAAGGCTAGCAAAGAGATCCACGAAATACAGTTGTTACTCTGTGAGTGGAAGTCACACATCACAGAGCAGTTTCTCCGAAAGCTTCTTTCCAGATTTCATCTGAGGATATTTCCTTTTTCACCATAGCCCTCTATGGGCTTCCAAATGTCACTTTGCCAATTCCACAAGAACTGTCTTAGCGAAAGGCTTCTTGAGGGGAAAGCTGTAACTCTGTGAGATGATTTCACAGAACACAAAGTAGTTTCTCAGTAAGCTTCTTTCTCTTTGTTATCGGAGGATATTTCCATTGGCCCAATAGTCTTGAAAGGGATCCGAAATATCTGTTCTCAGATTCCACAGAAATAAGGCTAGCAAAGAGATCCACGAAATACAGATGTAAATCTGTGAGATGAATTAACAGAACACTAAGCAGTTTCTCAGAAAGCTTCTTTCCAGATTTCATCGGAGGATATTTCCTTTTTCACCATAGCCCTCTATGGGCTTCCAAATATCACTTTGCCATTTCCACAAGAGGTGTCTTAGCGAAAGGCTTCTTGAAGGGAAAGCTGTAACTCTGTGAGATGATTTCACAGAACACAAAGAAGTTTCTCAGAAAGCTTCTTTCCCTTTGTTATCGGAGGATATTTCCTTTGGCCCTATAGTCTTCAAATGGATCCGAAATATCTGTTCTCAGATTCCACAGAAATAAGGCTAGCAAAGAGATCCACGAAATACAGATGTAACTCTGTCAGTGGAGGTGACACCTCACAGAGCAGTTTCTCAGAAAGCTTCTTTCCAGATTTCATCTGAGGATATTTCCTTTTTCACCATAGCCCTCTTTGGGCTTCCGAATATCAGTTTGCCAATTCCACAAGAACTGTCTTAGCGAAAGGCTTCTTGAGGGAAATCTGTAACTATGTGAGATGATTTCACAGAACGCAAAGAAGTTTCTCAGAAAGCCCCTTTCTCTTTGTTATCGAAGGATATTTCCATTGGCCCTATAGTCTTTAAAGGGATCCGAAGTATCTGTTCTCAGAATCCACAGAAATAAGGCTAGCAAAGAGATGCACGAAATACAGATGTAACTCTGTGAGATGAATTAACAGAACAGTAAGCAGTTTCTCAGAAAGCTTCTTTCCAGACTTCATCCGAGGATATTTCCTTTTTCACCATAGCCCTCTGAGGGCATCCAAATATCACTTTGCCAATTCCACAAGAACTGTCTTAGCGAAAGGCTTCTTGAGGGGAAAGCTGTAACTCTGTGAGATGATTTCACAGAACACAAAGAAGTTTCTCAGAAAGCTTCTTTCCCTTTGTTATCGGAGGATATTTCCTTTCTCCATATAGTCTTCAAAGGGATCCGAAATATCTGTTCTCAGATTCCACAGAAATAAGGCTAGCAAAGAGATCCACGAAATACAGATGTAACTCTGTCAGTTAAAGTCATACATCACAGAGAATTTTCTCAGAGAGCTTCTTTCCAGATTTCATCTGAGGATATTTCCTTTTTCACCATAGCCCTCTATGGGCTTCCAACTGTCACTTTGCCAATTCCACAAGAACTGTCTTAACGAAAGGCTTCTTGAGGGGAAAGCTGTAACTCTGTCAGATGATTTCACAGAACACAAAGAAGTTTCTCAGAAAGCTTCTTTCTCTTTGTTATCGGAGGATATTTTCTTTGGACCTATAATCTTCAAAGGGATCCGAAATATCTGTTCTCAGATTCCACAGAAATAAGGCTAGCAAAGAGATCCACGAAACACAGATGTTACTCTGTGAGAGGAAGTCACACATCACAGAGCAGTTTCTCAGAAAGCTTCTTTCCAGATTTCATCTGAGTATATTTCCTTTTTCACCATAGCCCTCTATGGGCTTCCAAATATCACTTTGCCATTTCAACAAGAAGTGTCTTAGCGAAAGGCTTCTTGAGGGGAAAGCTGTAACTCTGTGAGATGATTTCACAGAACACAAAGAAGTTTCTCAGAAAGCTTCTTTCTCTTTGTTATCGGAGGATATTTCCTTTGGCCCTATAGGCTTCAAAGGGATCCGAAATATCTGTTCTCAGATTCCACAGAAATAAGGCTAGCAAAGAGATCCACGAAATACAGATGTAACTCTGTGATTTGAAGTCACACATCACAGAGCAGTTTCTCAGAAAGCTTCTTTCCAAATTTAATCTGAGGATATTTCCTTTTTAACCATAGCCCTCTATGGGCTTCCAAATATCACTTTGCTAATTCCACAAGAAATGTCTTAGCGAAAGGCTTCTTGAGGGGAAAGCTATAACTCTGTGAGATGATTTCACAGAACACAAAGTAGTTTCTCAGTAAGCTTCTTTCTCTTTGTTATCAGAGGATATTTCCTTTGGCCCTATAGTCTTGAAAGGGATCCGAAATATCTGTTCTCAGATTCCACAGAAATAAGGCTAGCAAAGAGATCCAGGAAATACAGATGCAAATCTGTGAGATGAATTAACAGAACACTAAGCAGTTTCTCAGAAAGCTTCTTTCCAGATTTCATCGGAGGATATTTCCTTTTTTACCATAGCCCTCTATGGGCTTCCAAATATCACTTTGCCATTTCCACAGGAAGTGTCTTAGCGAAAGGCTTCTTGAAGTGAAAGCTGTAACTCTGTAAGATGATTTCCCAGAACACAAAGAAGTTTCTCAGAAAGCTTCTTTCTCTTTTTTATCGGAGGATATTTCCTTTGGCCCTATAGTCTTCAAAGGGATCCGAAATATCTGTTCTCAGATTCCACAGAAATAAGGCTAGCAAAGAGATCCACGAAATACAGATGTAACTCTGGGAGTGGAAGTCACACATCACAGAGCAGTTTCTCAGAAAGCTTCTTTCCAAATTTCATCTGAGGATATTTCCTTTTTAACCATAGCCCTCTATGGGCTTCCAAATATCACTTTGCCAATTCCACAAGAACTGTCTTAGCGAATGGCTTCTTGAGGGGAAAGCTATAACTGTATGAGATGATTTCAAAGAACACAAAGTAGTTTCTCAGTAAACTTCTTTCTCTTTGTTATCGGAGGATATTTCCCTTGGCCCTATAGTCTTCAAAGGGATCCGAACTATCTGTTCTCAGATTCCAGAGAAATAAGGCTAACGAAGAGATCCACGAAATGCAGATGTAACTCTGTGAGTGGAAGTCACACATGACAGAGCAGTTTCTCAGAAAGCTTCTTTCCAGATTTCATCTGAGGATATTGCCTTTTTCACCGTAGCCCTCTATGTGCTTCCAAATATCACTTTGCCCATTCCACAAGAACTGTCTTAGCGAAAGGCTTCTTGAGGGGAAAGGTGTAACTCTGTGAGATGATTTCACAGAACACAAAGAAGTTTCTCAGTAAGCTTCTTTCTCTTAGTTATCGGAGGATATTTCCTTTGGCCCTATAGTCTTCAAAGGGATCCGAAATATCTGTTCTCAGATTCCACAGAAATAAGGCTAGCAAAGAGATCCACGAAATACAGATGTAACTCTGTGAGATGAATTAACAAAACACTAAGCAGTTTCTCAGAAAGCTTCTTTCCAGATTTCATCTGAGGATATTTTCTTTTTCACCATAGCCCTCTAAGGGCTTCCAAATATCACTTTGCCATTTCCACAAGAACTGTCTTGGCGAAAGGCTTCTTGAGGGGAAAGCTGTAACTCTGTGAGATGATTTCAAAGAACACAAAGAAGTTTCTCAGAAAGCTTCTTTCTCTTTGTTATCGGAGGATATTTCCTTTGGCCCTATAGTCTTCAAAGGGACTGAAATATCTGTTCTCAGATTCCACAGAAATAAGGCTAGCAAAGAGATCCACGAAATACAGATGCAACTCAGTGGGATGAATTAACAGAAAACTAAGCAGTTTCTCAGAAAGCTTCTTTCAACATTTCATCTGAGGATATTTCCTTTTTCACCATAGCCCACTATGGGCTTCCAAATGTCACTTTGCCAATTCCACAAGAAGTGTCTTAGTGAAAGGCTTCTTGAGGGGAAAGCTGTAACTCTCTGAGATGATTTCACATAACACAAAGAAGTTTCTCAGAAAGCTTCTTTCTCTCTGTTTTAGGAGGATATTTCCTTTGGCCCTATAGTCTTCAAAGGGAACCGAAATATATGTTCTCAGATTCCACATTAATAAGGCTAGCAAAGAGATCCACGAAATAGAGATGTAACTCTGTTAGAAGAATTAACAGAACACTAAGCAGTTTCTCAGAAAGCTTCTTTCCAGATTTCATCTGAGGATATTTCCTTTTTCACCATAGCCCTCTATGGTATTCCAAATATCACTTTGCCAATTCCACAAGAACTGTCTTAGCGAAAGGCTTCTTGAGGGGAAAGCTGTAACTCTGTGAGATGATTTCACAGAACACAAAGAAGTTTCTCAGAAAGCTTCTGTCTCTTTGTTATCGGAGGATATTTCCTTTGGCCCTATAGTCTTCAAAGGGATCCGAAATATCTGTTCTCAGATTCCACAGAAATAAGGCTAGCAAAGAGATCCACGAAATACAGATGTAACTCTGTGCGTGGAAGTCACACATCACAGAGCAGTTTCTCAGAATGCTTCTTTCCAGATTTCATCTGAGGATATTTCCTTTTTCACCCTAGTCCTCTATGGGCTTCCAAATGTCACTTTGCCAATTCCACAAGAACTGTCTTAGCGAAAGGCTTCTTGAGGGGAAAGCTGCAACTCTGTGAGATGATTTCACAGAACACAAAGTAGTTTCTCACAAAGCTTCTTTCTCTTTGTTATCGGAGGATATTTCCTTTGGCCCTATAGTCTTCAAAGGGATCCGAAATATCTGTTCTCAGATTCCACAGAAATAAGGCTAGCAAAGAGATCCACGAAATACAGATATAACTCTGTGAGATGAATTAACAGAACACTAAGCAGTTTCTCAGAAAGCTTCTTTCCAGATTTCATCTGAGGATATTTCCTTTTTCACCATAGCCCTCTGTTGGCTTCCAAATGTCACTTTGCCCATTCCACAAGAACTGTCTTAGCTAAAGGCTTCTTGAGGGGAAAGCTGTAACTCTGTGAGATGATTTCACAGAACACAAAGAAGTTTCTCAGAAAGCTTCTTTCTCTTTGATATCGGAGGATATTTCCTTTGGCCCTATAGTCTTCAAAGGGATCTGAAATATCTGTTCTCAGATTCCACAGAAATAAGGCTAGCAAAGAGATCCATGAAATACAGTTGTTACTCTGTGAGTGGAAGTCACACATCACAGAGCAGTTTCTCAGAAAGCTTCTTTCCAGATTTCATCTGAGGATAATTCCTTTTTCACCATAGCGCTCTATGGGCTTCCAAATGTCACTTTGCCAATTCCACAGGAACTGTCTTAGCGAAAGGCTTCTTGAGGGGAAAGCTGTAACTCTGTGAGATGATTTCACAGAACACAAAGTAGTTTCTCAGTAAGCTTCTTTCTCTTTGTTATCGGAGGATATTTCCTTTGGCCCTATAGTCTTCAAAGGGATCCGAAATATCTGTTCTCAGATTCCACAGAAATAAGGCTAGCAAAGAGATCCAGGAAATACAGATGTAACTCTGTGAGAGGAAGTCACACATCACAGAGCAGTTTCTCACTAAGCTTCTTTCCAGATTTCATCTGAGGATATTTCCTTTTTCACCATAGCCCTCTATGGGCTTCCAAATAAGTTTCTCAGAAAGCTTCTTTCTCTTTCTAATCGGAAGATATTTCCTTTGGCCCTATAGTCTTCAAAGGGATCCGAAATATCTTTTCTCCGATTCGGAGGATATTTCCTTTGGCCCTATAGTCTTAAAAGGGATCTGAAATATCTGTTCTCAGATTCCACAGAAATAAGGCTAACAAAGAGATCCACGAAATACAGATGTAACTCTGTCAGTGGAGGTGACACATGACAGAGCAGTTTCTCAGAAAACTTCTTTCCAGATTTCATCTGAGGATATTTCCTTTTTCACCATAGCCCTCTTTGGGCTTTCGAATATCAGTTTGCCAATTCCACAAGAACTGTCTTAGCGAAAGGCTTCTTGAGGGAAATCTGTAACTCTGTGAGATGATTTAACAGAACGCAAAGAAGTTTCTCGAAAGCTTCTTTTTCTTTGTTATCGAAGGATATTTCCATTGGCCCTATAGTCTTTAAAGGGATCCGAAATATCTGTTCTCAGAATCCACAGAAATAAGGCTAGCAAAGAGATGCACGAAATACAGATGTAACTCTCTGAGATGAATTAACAGAACAATAAGCAGTTTCTCAGAAAGCTTCTTTCCAGACTTCATCCGAGGATATTTCCTTTTTCACCATAGCCGTCTAAGGGCATCCAAATATCACTTTGCCAATTCCACAAGAACTGTCCTAGCGAAAGTCTTCTTGAGGGGAAAGCTGTAACTCTGTGAGATGATTTCACAGAACACAAAGAAGTTTCTCAGAAAGCTTCTTTCCCTTTGTTATCGGAGGATATTTCCTTTGGCCATATAGTCTTCAAAGGGATCCGAAATATCTGTTCTCAGATTCCACAGAAATAAGGCTAGAAAAGAGATCCACGAAATACAGATGTAACTCTGTCAGTTAAAGTCATACATCACAGAGAATTTTCTCAGAGAGCTTCTTTCCAGATTTCATCTGAGGATATTTCCTTTTTCACCATAGCCCTCTATGGGCTTCCAACTGTCACTTTGCCAATTGCACAAGAACTGTCTTAGCGAAAGGCTTCTTGAGGGGAAAGCTGTAACTCTGTGAGATGATTTCACAGAACACAAAGAAGTTTCTCAGAAAGCTTCTTTCTCTTTTTTATCGGAGGATATTTCCTTTGGCCCTATAGTCCTCAAAGGGATCCGAAATATCTGTTCTCAGATTGCACAGAAATAAGGCTAGCAAAGAGATCCACGAAATACAGATGTAACTCTGTGAGTGGAAGTCACACATCACAGAGCAGTTTCTCAGAAAGCTTCTTTCCAAATTTCATCTGAGGATATTTCCTTTTTAACCTTAGCCCTCTATGGGCTTCCAAATATCACTTTGCCAATTCCACAAGAACTGTCTTAGCGAATGGCTTCTTCAGGGGAAAGCTATAACTCTATGAGATGATTTCAAAGAACACAAAGTAGTTTCTCAGTAAGCTTCTTTCTCTTTGTTATCGGAGGATATTTCCCTTGGCCCTATAGTCTTCAAAGGGATCCGAAATATGTGTTCTCAGATTCCGCAGAAATAAGACTAGCAAAGAGATCCACGAAATACAGATGTAACTCTGTGAGTGGAAGTCACACATGAAAGAGCAGTTTCTCAGAAAGATTCTTTCCAGATTTCATCTGAGGGTATTTCCTTTTTCACCATAACCCTCTATGGGCTTCCAAATATCACTTTGCCAATTCCACAAGAACTGTCTTAGCGAAAGGCTTCTTGAGGGGAAAGCTGTAACTCTGTGAGATGATTTCACAGAACACAAAGAAGTTTCTCAGAAAGCTTCTTTCTCTTTGTTATCGGAGGATATTTCCTTTGGCCCTATAGTCTTCAAAGGGATCAGAAATATCTGTTCTCAGATTCCACAGAAATAAGGCTAGCAAAGAGATGCACGAAACACAGATGTAACCTTTTGAGTGGAAGTCACCCATCATAGAGCAGTTTCTCAGAAAGCTTCTTTTCAGATTTCATCTGAGGATATTTCCTTTTTCACCATAGCCCTCTAGGGGCTTCCAAATATCACTTTGCCAATTCCACAAGAACTGTCCCAGCGAAAGGCTTCTTGAGGGGAAAGCTGCAACTCTGTGAGATGATTTCACAGAACACAAAGAAGTTTCTCAGAAAGCTTCTTTCTCTTTGCTATCGGAGGATATTTCCTTTGGCCCTATAGTCTTCAAAGGGATCCGAAATATCTGTTCTCAGATTCCACAGAAATAAGGCTCGCAAAGAGATTCACGAAATACAGATGTAAATCTGTGAGATAAATTAACAGAACACTAAGCAGTTTCTCAGAAAGCTTCTTTCCAGATTTCATCTGAGGATATTTCCTTTTTCACCATAGCCCTCTATGAGCTTCCAAATATCACTTTGCCATTTCCACAGGAAGTGTCTTAGCCAAAGGCTTCTTGAAGGGAAAGCTGTAACTCTGTGAGATGATTTCACAGAACACAAAGAAGTTTCTCAGAAAGCTTCTTTCTCTTTTTTATCGGAGGATATTTCCTTTGGCCCTATAGTCTTCAAAGGGATCCGAACTATCTGTTCTCAGATTCCACAGAAATAAGGCTAGCAAAGAGATCCACGAAACACAGATGGAACTCTGTGAGTGGAAGTCACACATCACAGAGCAGTTTCTCAGAAAGCTTCTTTCCAGATTTCATCTGAGGATATTTCCTTTTTAACCATAGCCCTCTATGGGCTTCCAAATATCACTTTGCCAATTCCACAAGAACTGTCTTAGCGAAAGGCTTCTTGAGGGGAAAGCTATAACTCTAAGAGATGATTTCAAAGAACACAAAGTAGTTTCTCAGTAAGCTTCTTTCTCTTTGTTATCGGAGGATATTTCCTTTGGCCCTATAGTCTTCAAAGGGATCCGAAATATCTGTTCTCAGATTCCACAGAAATAAGGCTAGCAAAGAGATCCACGAAATACAGATGTAACTCTGTGAGTGGAAGTCACACATGAAAGAGCAGTTTCTCAGAAAGATTCTTTCCAGATTTCATCTGAGGGTATTTCCTTTTTCACCATAGCCCTCTATGGGCTTCCAAATATCACTTTGCCAATTCCACAAGAACTGTCATAGCGAAAGGCTTCTTGAGGGGATAGCTGTAACTCTGTGAGATGATTTCACAGAACACAAAGAAGTTTCTCAGAAAGCTTCTTTCTCTTAGTTATCGGAGGATATTTCCTTTGGCCCTATAGTCTTCAAAGGGATCCGAAATATCTGTTCTCAGATTCCACAGAAATAAGGCTAGCAAAGAGATCCACGAAATACAGAGGTAACTCTGTGAGATGAATTAACAGAACACTAAGCAGTTTCTCAGAAAGCTTCTTTCCAGATTTCATCGGAGGATATTTCCTTTTTTACCATAGCCCTCTATGGGCTTCCAAATATCACTTTGCCATTTCCACAGGAAGTGTCTTAGCGAAAGGCTTCTTGAAGTGAAAGCTGTAACTCTGTAAGATGATTTCCCAGAACACAAAGAAGTTTCTCAGAAAGCTTCTTTCTCTTTTTTATCGGAGGATATTTCCTTTGGCCCTATAGTCTTCAAAGGGATCCGAAATATCTGTTCTCAGATTCCACAGAAATAAGGCTAGCAAAGAGATCCACGAAATACAGATGTAACTCTGTGAGTGGAAGTCACACATCACAGAGCAGTTTCTCAGAAAGCTTCTTTCCAAATTTCATCTGAGGATATTTCCTTTTTAACCATAGCCCTCTATGGGCTTCCAAATATCACTTTGCCAATTCCACAAGAACTGTCTTAGCGAATGGCTTCTTGAGGGGAAAGCTATAACTGTATGAGATGATTTCAAAGAACACAAAGTAGTTTCTCAGTAAACTTCTTTCTCTTTGTTATCGGAGGATATTTCCCTTGGCCCTATAGTCTTCAAAGGGATCAGAAATATCTGTTCTCAGATTCCACAGAAATAAGGCTAGCAAAGAGATCCACGAAACACAGATGTAACCTTGTGAGTGGAAGTCACCCATCATAGAGCAGTTTCTCAGAAAGCTTCTTTTCAGATTTCATCTGAGGATATTTCCTTTTTCACCATAGCCCTCTATGGGCTTCCAAATATCACTTTGCCAATTCCACAAGAACTGTCTTAGCGAAAGGCTTCTTTAGGGGAAAGCTGTAACTCTGTGAGATGATTTCACAGAACACAAAGAAGTTTCTCAGATAGCTTCTTGCCCTTTGTTATCCGAGGATATTTCCTTTGGCCCTATAGTCTTCAAAGGGATCCGAAATATCTGTTCTCAGATTCCACAGAAATAAGGCTAGCAAAGAGATTCACGAAATACAGATGTAAATCTGTGAGATGAATTAACAGAACACTAAGCAGTTTCTCAGAAAGCTTCTTTCCAGATTTCATCTGAGGATATTTCCTTTTTCAACATAGCCCTCTATGGGCTTCCAAATATCACTTTGCCATTTCCACAAGAAGTGTCTTAGCGAAAGGCTTCTTGAAGGGAAAGCTGTAACTCTGTGAGATGATTTCACAGAACACAAAGAAGTTTCTCAGAAAGCTTCTTTCTCTTTTTTATCGGAGGATATTTCCTTTGGCCCTATAGTCTTCAAAGGGATCCGAAATATCTGTTCTCAGATTCCACAGAAATAAGGCTAGCAAAGAGATCCACGAAATACAGATGTAACTCTGTGAGTGGAAGTCACACATCACAGAGCAGTTTCTCAGAAAGCTTCTTTCCAAATTTCATCTGAGGATATTTCCTTTTTAACCATAGCCCTCTAGGGGCTTCCAAATATCACTTTGCCAATTCCACAAGAACTGTCCCAGCGAAAGGCTTCTTGAGGGGAAAGCTGCAACTCTGTGAGATGATTTCACAGAACACAAAGAAGTTTCTCAGAAAGCTTCTTTCTCTTTGTTATCGGAGGATATTTCCTTTGGCCCTATAGTCTTCAAAGGGATCCGAAATATCTGTTCTCAGATTCCACAGAAATAAGGCTAGCAAAGAGATCCACGAAATACAGATGTAACTCTGTGAGTGGAAGTCACACATGAAAGAGCAGTTTCTCAGAAAGATTCTTTCCAGATTTCATCTGAGGGTATTTCCTTTTTCACCATAGCCCTCTATGGGCTTCCAAATATCACTTTGCCAATTCCACAAGAACTGTCATAGCGAAAGGCTTCTTGAGGGGAAAGCTGTAACTCTGTGAGATGATTTCACAGAACACAAAGAAGTTTCTCAGAAAGCTTCTTTCTCTTAGTTATCGGAGGATATTTCCTTTGGCCCTATAGTCTTCAAAGGGATCCGAAATATCTGTTCTCAGATTCCACAGAAATAAGGCTAGCAAAGAGATCCACGAAATACAGAGGTAACTCTGTGAGATGAATTAACAGAACACTAAGCAGTTTCTCAGAAAGCTTCTTTCCAGATTTCATCTGAGGATTTTTCCTTTTTCACCATAGCCCTCTAGGGGCTTCCAAATGTCACTTTGCCAATTCCACAAGAACTGTGTTAGCGAAAGGCTTCTTGAGGGGAAAGCTGTAACTCTGTGAGATGATTTCACAGACCACAAAGAAGTTTCTCAGAAACCTTCCTTCTCTTTGTTATCGGAGGATATTTCCTTTGGCCCTGTAGTCTTCAAAGGGATCCGAAATATCTGTTCTCAGATTCCACAGAAAAAAGGCTAGCTAAGAGATTAACGAAATACAGATGTAAATCTGTCAGTGGAAGTCACACATCACAGAGCAGTTTCTCAGAAAGCTTCTTTCAATATTTCATCTGAGGATATTTCCTTTTTCACCATAGCCCTCTGTGGGCTTCCAAATATCACTTTGCCAATTCCCCAAGAAGTGTCTTAGCGAAAGGCTTCTTGAGGGGAAAGCTGTAACTCTGTGAGATGATTTCACGGAACACAAAGAAGTTTCTCAGAAAGCTTCTTTCTCTTTGTTATCGGAGGATATTTCCTTTGGCCCTATAGTCTTCAAAGGGATCCGAAATATGTGTTCTCAGATTCCACAGAAAAAAGGCTAGCAAAGAGATCCACGAAATACAGATATAACTCTGTGAGATGAATTAACAGAACACTAAGCAGTTTCTCAGACAGCTTCTTTCCAGATTTCATCTGAGGATATTTCCTTTTTCATCATAGCACTCTATGGGCTTCCAAATATCACTTTGCCAATTCCACAAGAACTGTCTTAGCGAAAGACTTCTTGTGGGGAAAGCTGTAACTCTGTGAGATGATTTCACAGAAGACAAAGAAGTTTCTCAGAAAGCTTCTTTCTCTTTGTTATCGGAGGATATTTCCTTTGGCCCTATAGTCTTCAAAGGGATCCGAAATATCTGTTCTCAGATTCCACAGAAATAAGGCTAGCAAAGAGATCCACGAAATACAGATGTAACTCTGTGAGATGAATTAACAGAACACTAAGCAGTTTCTCAGAAAGCTTCTTTCCAGATTTCATCTGAGGATATTTCTTTTTTCACCGTAGCCCTCTATGTGCTTCCAAATATCACTTTACCCATTCCACAAGAACTGTCTTAGCGAAAGGCTTCTTGAGGGGAAAGCTGTAACTCTGTGAGATGATTTCACAGAACACAAAGAAGTTTCTCAGTAAGCTTCTTTCTCTTAGTTATCGGAGGATATTTCCTTTGGCCCTATAGTCTTCAAAGGGATCCGAAATATCTGTTCTCAGATTCCACAGAAATAAGGCTAGCAAAGAGATCCACGAAATACAGATGGAACTCTGTGAGTGGAAGTCACACATCACAGAGCAGTTTCTCAGAAAGATTCTTTCCAAATTACATCTGAGGATATTTGCTTTTTCACCATAGCCCTCTATGGGCTTCCAAATATCCGTTTGCCAATTCCACAAGAACTGTCTTACCGAAAGGCTTCTTTAGGGGAAAGCTTTTACTCTCTGAGATGATTTCACAGAACACAAAGTAGTTTCTCAGTAAGCTTCTTTCTCTTTGTTATCGGAGGATATTTCCTTTGGCCCTATAGTCTTCAAAGGGATCCGAAATATCTGTTCTCAGATTCCACAGAAATAAGGCTAGCAAAGAGATCCACGAAATACAGATGTAACTCTGTGAGATCAATTAACAGAACACTAAGCAGTTTCTCAGAAAGCTTCTTTCCACACTTCATCTGAGGATATTTTCTTTTTCACCATAGCCCTCTAGGTGCTTCCAAATATCACTTTGCCAATTCCACAAGAACTGTCTTAGCGAAAGGCTTCTTGACGGGAAAGATGTAACTCTGTGAGATGATTTCACAGAACACAAAGAAGTTTCTCAGAAAGCTTCTTTCTCTTTGTTATCGGGGGATATTTCCTTTGGCCCTATAGTCTTCAAAGGGATCCGAAATATCTGTTCTCTAATTCCACAGAAATAAGGCTAGCAAAGAGATCCACGAAATACAGATGTAACTCTGTGAGTGGAAGTGACACATCACAGAGCAGTTTCTCAGAAAGCTTCTTTCCAAATTTCATCTGAGGATATTTCCTTTTTAACCATAGCCCTCTATGGGCTTCCAAATATCACTTTGCCAATTCCACAAGAACTGTCTTAGCGAATGGCTTCTTGAGGGGAAAGCTGTAACTTTGTGAGATGATTTCACAGAACACAAAGAAGTTTCTCAGAAAGCTTCTTTCTCTTTGTTATCGGAGGATATTTCCTTTGGCCCTATAGTCTTCAAAGGGATCCGAAATATCTGTTCTCAGATTCCACAGAAAAAAGGGTAGCAAAGAGATCCACGAAATACAGATATAACTCCGTGAGATGAATTAACAGAACACTAAGCAGTTTCTCAGAAAGGTTCTTTTCAGATTTCATCTGAGGATATTTCCTTTTTCACCGTAGCCCTCTATGGGCTTCCAAATATCACTTTGCCAATTCCACAAGAACTGTCCCAGCGAAAGGCTTCTTGAGGGGAAAGCTGTAACTCTGTGAGATGATTTCACAGAACACAAAGAAGTTTCTCAGAAAGCTTCTTTCTCTTTGCTATCGGAGGATATTTCCTTTGGCCCTATAGTCTTCAAAGGGATCCGAAATATCTGTTCTCAGATTCCACAGAAATAAGGCTAGCAAAGAGATCCACGAAATACAGATGTAACTCTGTGCGTGGAAGTCACACATCACAGAGCAGTTTCTCAGAATGCTTCTTTCCAGATTTCATCTGAGGATATTTCCTTTTTCACCCTAGTCCTCTATGGGCTTCCAAATGTCACTTTGCCAATTCCACAAGAACTGTCTTAGCGAAAGGCTTCTTGAGGGGAAAGCTGCAACTCTGTGAGATGATTTCACAGAACACAAAGTAGTTTCTCACAAAGCTTCTTTCTCTTTGTTATCGGAGGATATTTCCTTTGGCCCTATAGTCTTCAAAGGGATCCGAAATATCTGTTCTCAGATTCCACAGAAATAAGGCTAGCAAAGAGATCCACGAAATACAGATATAACTCTGTGAGATGAATTAACAGAACACTAAGCAGTTTCTCAGAAAGCTTCTTTCCAGATTTCATCTGAGGATATTTCCTTTTTCACCATAGCCCTCTGTTGGCTTCCAAATGTCACTTTGCCCATTCCACAAGAACTGTCTTAGCTAAAGGCTTCTTGAGGGGAAAGCTGTAACTCTGTGAGATGATTTCACAGAACACAAAGAAGTTTCTCAGAAAGCTTCTTTCTCTTTGATATCGGAGGATATTTCCTTTGGCCCTATAGTCTTCAAAGGGATCTGAAATATCTGTTCTCAGATTCCACAGAAATAAGGCTAGCAAAGAGATCCATGAAATACAGTTGTTACTCTGTGAGTGGAAGTCACACATCACAGAGCAGTTTCTCAGAAAGCTTCTTTCCAGATTTCATCTGAGGATAATTCCTTTTTCACCATAGCGCTCTATGGGCTTCCAAATGTCACTTTGCCAATTCCACAGGAACTGTCTTAGCGAAAGGCTTCTTGAGGGGAAAGCTGTAACTCTGTGAGATGATTTCACAGAACACAAAGTAGTTTCTCAGTAAGCTTCTTTCTCTTTGTTATCGGAGGATATTTCCTTTGGCCCTATAGTCTTCAAAGGGATCCGAAATATCTGTTCTCAGATTCCACAGAAATAAGGCTAGCAAAGAGATCCAGGAAATACAGATGTAACTCTGTGAGAGGAAGTCACACATCACAGAGCAGTTTCTCACTAAGCTTCTTTCCAGATTTCATCTGAGGATATTTCCTTTTTCACCATAGCCCTCTATGGGCTTCCAAATAAGTTTCTCAGAAAGCTTCTTTCTCTTTCTAATCGGAAGATATTTCCTTTGGCCCTATAGTCTTCAAAGGGATCCGAAATATCTTTTCTCCGATTCGGAGGATATTTCCTTTGGCCCTATAGTCTTAAAAGGGATCTGAAATATCTGTTCTCAGATTCCACAGAAATAAGGCTAACAAAGAGATCCACGAAATACAGATGTAACTCTGTCAGTGGAGGTGACACATGACAGAGCAGTTTCTCAGAAAACTTCTTTCCAGATTTCATCTGAGGATATTTCCTTTTTCACCATAGCCCTCTTTGGGCTTTCGAATATCAGTTTGCCAATTCCACAAGAACTGTCTTAGCGAAAGGCTTCTTGAGGGAAATCTGTAACTCTGTGAGATGATTTAACAGAACGCAAAGAAGTTTCTCGAAAGCTTCTTTTTCTTTGTTATCGAAGGATATTTCCATTGGCCCTATAGTCTTTAAAGGGATCCGAAATATCTGTTCTCAGAATCCACAGAAATAAGGCTAGCAAAGAGATGCACGAAATACAGATGTAACTCTCTGAGATGAATTAACAGAACAATAAGCAGTTTCTCAGAAAGCTTCTTTCCAGACTTCATCCGAGGATATTTCCTTTTTCACCATAGCCGTCTAAGGGCATCCAAATATCACTTTGCCAATTCCACAAGAACTGTCCTAGCGAAAGTCTTCTTGAGGGGAAAGCTGTAACTCTGTGAGATGATTTCACAGAACACAAAGAAGTTTCTCAGAAAGCTTCTTTCCCTTTGTTATCGGAGGATATTTCCTTTGGCCATATAGTCTTCAAAGGGATCCGAAATATCTGTTCTCAGATTCCACAGAAATAAGGCTAGAAAAGAGATCCACGAAATACAGATGTAACTCTGTCAGTTAAAGTCATACATCACAGAGAATTTTCTCAGAGAGCTTCTTTCCAGATTTCATCTGAGGATATTTCCTTTTTCACCATAGCCCTCTATGGGCTTCCAACTGTCACTTTGCCAATTGCACAAGAACTGTCTTAGCGAAAGGCTTCTTGAGGGGAAAGCTGTAACTCTGTGAGATGATTTCACAGAACACAAAGAAGTTTCTCAGAAAGCTTCTTTCTCTTTTTTATCGGAGGATATTTCCTTTGGCCCTATAGTCCTCAAAGGGATCCGAAATATCTGTTCTCAGATTGCACAGAAATAAGGCTAGCAAAGAGATCCACGAAATACAGATGTAACTCTGTGAGTGGAAGTCACACATCACAGAGCAGTTTCTCAGAAAGCTTCTTTCCAAATTTCATCTGAGGATATTTCCTTTTTAACCTTAGCCCTCTATGGGCTTCCAAATATCACTTTGCCAATTCCACAAGAACTGTCTTAGCGAATGGCTTCTTCAGGGGAAAGCTATAACTCTATGAGATGATTTCAAAGAACACAAAGTAGTTTCTCAGTAAGCTTCTTTCTCTTTGTTATCGGAGGATATTTCCCTTGGCCCTATAGTCTTCAAAGGGATCCGAAATATCTGTTCTCAGATTCCGCAGAAATAAGACTAGCAAAGAGATCCACGAAATACAGATGTAACTCTGTGAGTGGAAGTCACACATGAAAGAGCAGTTTCTCAGAAAGATTCTTTCCAGATTTCATCTGAGGGTATTTCCTTTTTCACCATAACCCTCTATGGGCTTCCAAATATCACTTTGCCAATTCCACAAGAACTGTCTTAGCGAAAGGCTTCTTGAGGGGAAAGCTGTAACTCTGTGAGATGATTTCACAGAACACAAAGAAGTTTCTCAGAAAGCTTCTTTCTCTTTGTTATCGGAGGATATTTCCTTTGGCCCTATAGTCTTCAAAGGGATCAGAAATATCTGTTCTCAGATTCCACAGAAATAAGGCTAGCAAAGAGATGCACGAAACACAGATGTAACCTTTTGAGTGGAAGTCACCCATCATAGAGCAGTTTCTCAGAAAGCTTCTTTTCAGATTTCATCTGAGGATATTTCCTTTTTCACCATAGCCCTCTAGGGGCTTCCAAATATCACTTTGCCAATTCCACAAGAACTGTCCCAGCGAAAGGCTTCTTGAGGGGAAAGCTGCAACTCTGTGAGATGATTTCACAGAACACAAAGAAGTTTCTCAGAAAGCTTCTTTCTCTTTGCTATCGGAGGATATTTCCTTTGGCCCTATAGTCTTCAAAGGGATCCGAAATATCTGTTCTCAGATTCCACAGAAATAAGGCTCGCAAAGAGATTCACGAAATACAGATGTAAATCTGTGAGATAAATTAACAGAACACTAAGCAGTTTCTCAGAAAGCTTCTTTCCAGATTTCATCTGAGGATATTTCCTTTTTCACCATAGCCCTCTATGAGCTTCCAAATATCACTTTGCCATTTCCACAGGAAGTGTCTTAGCCAAAGGCTTCTTGAAGGGAAAGCTGTAACTCTGTGAGATGATTTCACAGAACACAAAGAAGTTTCTCAGAAAGCTTCTTTCTCTTTTTTATCGGAGGATATTTCCTTTGGCCCTATAGTCTTCAAAGGGATCCGAACTATCTGTTCTCAGATTCCACAGAAATAAGGCTAGCAAAGAGATCCACGAAACACAGATGGAACTCTGTGAGTGGAAGTCACACATCACAGAGCAGTTTCTCAGAAAGCTTCTTTCCAGATTTCATCTGAGGATATTTCCTTTTTAACCATAGCCCTCTATGGGCTTCCAAATATCACTTTGCCAATTCCACAAGAACTGTCTTAGCGAAAGGCTTCTTGAGGGGAAAGCTATAACTCTAAGAGATGATTTCAAAGAACACAAAGTAGTTTCTCAGTAAGCTTCTTTCTCTTTGTTATCGGAGGATATTTCCTTTGGCCCTATAGTCTTCAAAGGGATCCGAAATATCTGTTCTCAGATTCCACAGAAATAAGGCTAGCAAAGAGATCCACGAAATACAGATGTAACTCTGTGAGTGGAAGTCACACATGAAAGAGCAGTTTCTCAGAAAGATTCTTTCCAGATTTCATCTGAGGGTATTTCCTTTTTCACCATAGCCCTCTATGGGCTTCCAAATATCACTTTGCCAATTCCACAAGAACTGTCATAGCGAAAGGCTTCTTGAGGGGAAAGCTGTAACTCTGTGAGATGATTTCACAGAACACAAAGAAGTTTCTCAGAAAGCTTCTTTCTCTTAGTTATCGGAGGATATTTCCTTTGGCCCTATAGTCTTCAAAGGGATCCGAAATATCTGTTCTCAGATTCCACAGAAATAAGGCTAGCAAAGAGATCCACGAAATACAGAGGTAACTCTGTGAGATGAATTAACAGAACACTAAGCAGTTTCTCAGAAAGCTTCTTTCCAGATTTCATCGGAGGATATTTCCTTTTTTACCATAGCCCTCTATGGGCTTCCAAATATCACTTTGCCATTTCCACAGGAAGTGTCTTAGCGAAAGGCTTCTTGAAGTGAAAGCTGTAACTCTGTAAGATGATTTCCCAGAACACAAAGAAGTTTCTCAGAAAGCTTCTTTCTCTTTTTTATCGGAGGATATTTCCTTTGGCCCTATAGTCTTCAAAGGGATCTGAAATATCTGTTCTCAGATTCCACAGAAATAAGGCTAGCAAAGAGATCCACGAAATACAGATGTAACTCTGTGAGTGGAAGTCACACATCACAGAGCAGTTTCTCAGAAAGCTTCTTTCCAAATTTCATCTGAGGATATTTCCTTTTTAACCATAGCCCTCTATGGGCTTCCAAATATCACTTTGCCAATTCCACAAGAACTGTCTTAGCGAATGGCTTCTTGAGGGGAAAGCTATAACTGTATGAGATGATTTCAAAGAACACAAAGTAGTTTCTCAGTAAACTTCTTTCTCTTTGTTATCGGAGGATATTTCCCTTGGCCCTATAGTCTTCAAAGGGATCAGAAATATGTGTTCTCAGATTCCACAGAAATAAGGCTAGCAAAGAGATCCACGAAACACAGATGTAACCTTGTGAGTGGAAGTCACCCATCATAGAGCAGTTTCTCAGAAAGCTTCTTTTCAGATTTCATCTGAGGATATTTCCTTTTTCACCATAGCCCTCTATGGGCTTCCAAATATCACTTTGCCAATTCCACAAGAACTGTCTTAGCGAAAGGCTTCTTTAGGGGAAAGCTGTAACTCTGTGAGATGATTTCACAGAACACAAAGAAGTTTCTCAGATAGCTTCTTGCCCTTTGTTATCCGAGGATATTTCCTTTGGCCCTATAGTCTTCAAAGGGATCCGAAATATCTGTTCTCAGATTCCACAGAAATAAGGCTAGCAAAGAGATTCACGAAATACAGATGTAAATCTGTGAGATGAATTAACAGAACACTAAGCAGTTTCTCAGAAAGCTTCTTTCCAGATTTCATCTGAGGATATTTCCTTTTTCAACATAGCCCTCTATGGGCTTCCAAATATCACTTTGCCATTTCCACAAGAAGTGTCTTAGCGAAAGGCTTCTTGAAGGGAAAGCTGTAACTCTGTGAGATGATTTCACAGAACACAAAGAAGTTTCTCAGAAAGCTTCTTTCTCTTTTTTATCGGAGGATATTTCCTTTGGCCCTATAGTCTTCAAAGGGATCCGAAATATCTGTTCTCAGATTCCACAGAAATAAGGCTAGCAAAGAGATCCACGAAATACAGATGTAACTCTGTGAGTGGAAGTCACACATCACAGAGCAGTTTCTCAGAAAGCTTCTTTCCAAATTTCATCTGAGGATATTTCCTTTTTAACCATAGCCCTCTAGGGGCTTCCAAATATCACTTTGCCAATTCCACAAGAACTGTCCCAGCGAAAGGCTTCTTGAGGGGAAAGCTGCAACTCTGTGAGATGATTTCACAGAACACAAAGAAGTTTCTCAGAAAGCTTCTTTCTCTTTGCTATCGGAGGATATTTCCTTTGGCCCTATAGTCTTCAAAGGGATCCGAAATATCTGTTCTCAGATTCCACAGAAATAAGGCTCGCAAAGAGATTCACGAAATACAGATGTAAATCTGTGAGATAAATTAACAGAACACTAAGCAGTTTCTCAGAAAGCTTCTTTCCAGATTTCATCTGAGGATATTTCCTTTTTCACCATAGCCCTCTATGAGCTTCCAAATATCACTTTGCCATTTCCACAGGAAGTGTCTTAGCCAAAGGCTTCTTGAAGGGAAAGCTGTAACTCTGTGAGATGATTTCACAGAACACAAAGAAGTTTCTCAGAAAGCTTCTTTCTCTTTTTTATCGGAGGATATTTCCTTTGGCCCTATAGTCTTCAAAGGGATCCGAACTATCTGTTCTCAGATTCCACAGAAATAAGGCTAGCAAAGAGATCCACGAAACACAGATGGAACTCTGTGAGTGGAAGTCACACATCACAGAGCAGTTTCTCAGAAAGCTTCTTTCCAGATTTCATCTGAGGATATTTCCTTTTTAACCATAGCCCTCTATGGGCTTCCAAATATCACTTTGCCAATTCCACAAGAACTGTCTTAGCGAAAGGCTTCTTGAGGGGAAAGCTATAACTCTAAGAGATGATTTCAAAGAACACAAAGTAGTTTCTCAGTAAGCTTCTTTCTCTTTGTTATCGGAGGATATTTCCTTTGGCCCTATAGTCTTCAAAGGGATCCGAAATATCTGTTCTCAGATTCCACAGAAATAAGGCTAGCAAAGAGATCCACGAAATACAGATGTAACTCTGTGAGTGGAAGTCACACATGAAAGAGCAGTTTCTCAGAAAGATTCTTTCCAGATTTCATCTGAGGGTATTTCCTTTTTCACCATAGCCCTCTATGGGCTTCCAAATATCACTTTGCCAATTCCACAAGAACTGTCATAGCGAAAGGCTTCTTGAGGGGAAAGCTGTAACTCTGTGAGATGATTTCACAGAACACAAAGAAGTTTCTCAGAAAGCTTCTTTCTCTTAGTTATCGGAGGATATTTCCTTTGGCCCTATAGTCTTCAAAGGGATCCGAAATATCTGTTCTCAGATTCCACAGAAATAAGGCTAGCAAAGAGATCCACGAAATACAGAGGTAACTCTGTGAGATGAATTAACAGAACACTAAGCAGTTTCTCAGAAAGCTTCTTTCCAGATTTCATCTGAGGATTTTTCCTTTTTCACCATAGCCCTCTAGGGGCTTCCAAATGTCACTTTGCCAATTCCACAAGAACTGTGTTAGCGAAAGGCTTCTTGAGGGGAAAGCTGTAACTCTGTGAGATGATTTCACAGACCACAAAGAAGTTTCTCAGAAACCTTCCTTCTCTTTGTTATCGGAGGATATTTCCTTTGGCCCTGTAGTCTTCAAAGGGATCCGAAATATCTGTTCTCAGATTCCACAGAAAAAAGGCTAGCTAAGAGATTAACGAAATACAGATGTAAATCTGTCAGTGGAAGTCACACATCACAGAGCAGTTTCTCAGAAAGCTTCTTTCAATATTTCATCTGAGGATATTTCCTTTTTCACCATAGCCCTCTGTGGGCTTCCAAATATCACTTTGCCAATTCCCCAAGAAGTGTCTTAGCGAAAGGCTTCTTGAGGGGAAAGCTGTAACTCTGTGAGATGATTTCACAGAACACAAAGAAGTTTCTCAGAAAGCTTCTTTCTCTTTGTTATCAGAGGATATTTCCTTTGGCCCTATAGTCTTCAAAGGGATCCGAAATATGTGTTCTCAGATTCCACAGAAAAAAGGCTAGCAAAGAGATCCACGAAATACAGATATAACTCTGTGAGATGAATTAACAGAACACTAAGCAGTTTCTCAGACAGCTTCTTTCCAGATTTCATCTGAGGATATTTCCTTTTTCATCATAGCACTCTATGGGCTTCCAAATATCACTTTGCCAATTCCACAAGAACTGTCTTAGCGAAAGACTTCTTGTGGGGAAAGCTGTAACTCTGTGAGATGATTTCACAGAAGACAAAGAAGTTTCTCAGAAAGCTTCTTTCTCTTTGTTATCGGAGGATATTTCCTTTGGCCCTATAGTCTTCAAAGGGATCCGAAATATCTGTTCTCAGATTCCACAGAAATAAGGCTAGCAAAGAGATCCACGAAATACAGATGTAACTCTGTGAGATGAATTAACAGAACACTAAGCAGTTTCTCAGAAAGCTTCTTTCCAGATTTCATCTGAGGATATTTCTTTTTTCACCGTAGCCCTCTATGTGCTTCCAAATATCACTTTACCCATTCCACAAGAACTGTCTTAGCGAAAGGCTTCTTGAGGGGAAAGCTGTAACTCTGTGAGATGATTTCACAGAACACAAAGAAGTTTCTCAGTAAGCTTCTTTCTCTTAGTTATCGGAGGATATTTCCTTTGGCCCTATAGTCTTCAAAGGGATCCGAAATATCTGTTCTCAGATTCCACAGAAATAAGGCTAGCAAAGAGATCCACGAAATACAGATGGAACTCTGTGAGTGGAAGTCACACATCACAGAGCAGTTTCTCAGAAAGATTCTTTCCAAATTACATCTGAGGATATTTGCTTTTTCACCATAGCCCTCTATGGGCTTCCAAATATCCGTTTGCCAATTCCACAAGAACTGTCTTACCGAAAGGCTTCTTTAGGGGAAAGCTTTTACTCTCTGAGATGATTTCACAGAACACAAAGTAGTTTCTCAGTAAGCTTCTTTCTCTTTGTTATCGGAGGATATTTCCTTTGGCCCTATAGTCTTCAAAGGGATCCGAAATATCTGTTCTCAGATTCCACAGAAATAAGGCTAGCAAAGAGATCCACGAAATACAGATGTAACTCTGTGAGATCAATTAACAGAACACTAAGCAGTTTCTCAGAAAGCTTCTTTCCACACTTCATCTGAGGATATTTTCTTTTTCACCATAGCCCTCTAGGTGCTTCCAAATATCACTTTGCCAATTCCACAAGAACTGTCTTAGCGAAAGGCTTCTTGACGGGAAAGATGTAACTCTGTGAGATGATTTCACAGAACACAAAGAAGTTTCTCAGAAAGCTTCTTTCTCTTTGTTATCGGGGGATATTTCCTTTGGCCCTATAGTCTTCAAAGGGATCCGAAATATCTGTTCTCTAATTCCACAGAAATAAGGCTAGCAAAGAGATCCACGAAATACAGATGTAACTCTGTGAGTGGAAGTGACACATCACAGAGCAGTTTCTCAGAAAGCTTCTTTCCAAATTTCATCTGAGGATATTTCCTTTTTAACCATAGCCCTCTATGGGCTTCCAAATATCACTTTGCCAATTCCACAAGAACTGTCTTAGCGAATGGCTTCTTGAGGGGAAAGCTGTAACTTTGTGAGATGATTTCACAGAACACAAAGAAGTTTCTCAGAAAGCTTCTTTCTCTTTGTTATCGGAGGATATTTCCTTTGGCCCTATAGTCTTCAAAGGGATCCGAAATATCTGTTCTCAGATTCCACAGAAAAAAGGGTAGCAAAGAGATCCACGAAATACAGATATAACTCCGTGAGATGAATTAACAGAACACTAAGCAGTTTCTCAGAAAGGTTCTTTTCAGATTTCATCTGAGGATATTTCCTTTTTCACCGTAGCCCTCTATGGGCTTCCAAATATCACTTTGCCAATTCCACAAGAACTGTCCCAGCGAAAGGCTTCTTGAGGGGAAAGCTGTAACTCTGTGAGATGATTTCACAGAACACAAAGAAGTTTCTCAGAAAGCTTCTTTCTCTTTGCTATCGGAGGATATTTCCTTTGGCCCTATAGTCTTCAAAGGGATCCGAAATATCTGTTCTCAGATTCCACAGAAATAAGGCTAGCAAAGAGATTCACGAAATACAGATGTAAATCTGTGAGATAAATTAACAGAACACTAAGCAGTTTCTCAGAAAGCTTCTTTCCAGATTTCATCTGAGGATATTTCCTTTTTCACCATAGCCCTCTATGGGCTTCCAAATATCACTTTGCCAATTCCACAGGAAGTGCCTTAGCCAAAGGCTTCTTGAAGGTAAAGCTGTAACTCTGTGAGATGATTTCACAGAACACAAAGAAGTTTCTCAGAAAGCTTCTTTCTCTTTTTTATCGGAGGATATTTCCTTTGGCCCTATAGTCTTCAAAGGGATCCGAACTATCTGTTCTCAGATTCCACAGAAATAAGGCTAGCAAAGAGATCCACGAAATACAGATGGAACTCTGTGAGTGGAAGTCACACATCACAGAGCAGTTTCTCAGAAAGCTTCTTTCCAGATTTCATCTGAGGATATTTCCTTTTTAACCATAGCCCTCTATGGGCTTCCAAATATCACTTTGCCAATTCCACAAGAACTGTCTTAGCGAAAGGCTTCTTGAGGGGAAAGCTATAACTCTAAGAGATGATTTCAAAGAACACAAAGTAGTTTCTCAGTAACCTTCTTTCTCTTTGTTATCGGAGGATATTTCCTTTGGCCCTATAGACTTCAAAGGGATCCGAAATATCTGTTCTCAGATTCCACAGAAATAAGGCTAGCAAAGAGATCCACGAAATACAGATGTAACTCTGTGAGTGGAAGTCACACAAGAAAGAGCAGTTTCTCAGAAAGATTCTTCGCAGATTTCATCTGAGGGTATTTCCTTTTTCACCATAGCCCTCTATGGGCTTCCAAATATCACTTTGCCAATTCCACAAGAACTGTCATAGCGAAAGGCTTCTGGAGGGGAAAGCTGTAACTCTGTGAGATGATTTCACAGAACACAAAGAAGTTTCTCAGAAAGCTTCTTTCTCTTAGTTATCGGAGGATATTTCCTTTGGCCCTATAGTCTTCAAAGGGATCCGAAATATCTGTTCTCAGATTCCACAGAAATAAGGCTAGCAAAGAGATCCACGAAATACAGAGGTAACTCTGTGAGATGAATTAACAGAACACTAAGCAGTTTCTCAGAAAGCTTCTTTCCAGATTTCATCTGAGGATTTTTCCTTTTTCACCATAGCCCTCTATGGGCTTCCAAATGTCACTTTGCCAATTCCACAAGAACTGTGTTAGCGAAAGGCTTCTTGAGGGGAAAGCTGTAACTCTGTGAGATGATTTCACAGTACACAAAGAAGTTTCTTAGAAACCTTCCTTCTCTTTGTTATCGGAGGATATTTCCTTTGGCCCTGTAGTCTTCAAAGGGATCCGAAATATCTGTTCTCAGATTCCACAGAAAAAAGGCTAGCTAAGAGATTAACGAAATACAGATGTAAATCTGTCAGTGGAAGTCACACATCACAGAGCAGTTTCTCAGAAAGCTTCTTTACATATTTCATCTGAGGATATTTCCTTTTTCACCGTAGCCCTCTATGGGCTTCCAAATATCAGTTTGCCAATACCAGAAGAACTGTCTTAGGGAAAGGCTTCTTCAGGGGAAAGCTGTAACTCTGTGAGATGAATTCACAGAACACAAAGAAGTTTCTCAGAAAGCTTCTTTCTCTTTGTTATCGGAGGATATTTCCTTTGGCCCTATAGTCTTCAAAGGGATCCGAAATATCTGTTCTCAGATTCCACAGAAAAAAGGCTAGCAAAGACATCCACGAAATACAGATGTAACTCTGTGAGATGAATTAACAGAACACTAAGCAGTTTCTCAGAAAGCTTCTTTCCAGATTTCATCTTAGGATATTTCCTTTTTCAAAATAGCCCTCTAAGGGCTTCCAAATATCACTTTGCCATTTCCACAAGAACTGTCTTGGTGAAAGGCTTCTGGAGGGGAAAGCTGTAACTCTGTGAGATGATTTCACGGAACACAAAGAAGTTTCTCAGAAAGCTTCTTTCTGTTTGTTATCAGAGGATATTTCCTTTGGCCCTATAGTCTTCAAAGCGATCCGAAATATCTGTTCTCAGATTCCACAGAAAAAAGGCTAGCAAAGAGATCCACGAAATACAGATGTAAATCTCTGAGTGGAAGTCACACATCACAGAGCAGTTTCTCAGAAAGCTTCTTTCCAGATTTCATCTGAGGATATTTCCTTTTTCACCGTAGCCCTCTATGTGCTTCCAAATATCACTTTGCCAATTCCACAAGAACTGTCTTAGCGAAAGGCTTCTTGAGGGGAAAGCTGTAACTCTGTGAGAAGATTTCACGGAATACAAAGTAGTTTCTCAGAAAGCTTCTTTCTCTTTTTTATCGGAGGATATTTCCTTTGGCCCTATAGTCTGCAAAGGGATCCGAAATATCTGTTCTCAGATTCCACAGAAATAAGGCTGGCAAAGAGTTGTACGAAATAGAGATGTAACTCTGCGAGTTTAAGTCACACATCACAGAGCAGTTTCTCAGAAAGCTTCTTTCCAGATTTCATCTGAGGATATTTCCTTTTTCACCGTAGCCCTCTATGGGCTTCCAAATATCACTTTGCCAATTCCACAAGAACTGTCTTAGCGAAAGGCTTCTTGAGGGGAAAGCTGTAACTCTGTGAGATGATTTCACAGAACACAAAGAAGTTTCTCAGAAAGCTTCTTTCTCTTTGTTATCGGAGGGTATTTCCTTTGGCCCTATAGTCCTCATAGAGATCTGAAATATCTCTTCTCAGATTCCACAGAAATAAGGCTAGCAAAGAGATCCACGAAATACAGATGTAATTCAGTGAGATGAATTAACAGAACACTAAGCAGTTTTTCAGAAAGCTTCTTTCCAGATTTCATCTGAGGATATTTCCTTTTTCACCGTAGCCCTCTATGGGCTTCCAAATATCACTTTGCCAATTCCACAAGAACTGTCTTAGCGAAAGGCTTCTTGAGGGGAAAGCTGTAACTCTGTGAGATTTTTTCACAGAACACAAAGAAGTTTCTCAGAAAGCTTCTTTCTCTTTGTTATCGGAGGATATTTCCTTTGGACCTATAGTCTTCAAAGGGATCCGAAATATCTGTTCTCAGATTCCACAGAAAAAAGGCTAGCAAAGAGATCCACGAAATACAGATGTAAATCTGTGAGTGGAAGTCACACATCACAGAGCAGTTTCTCAGAAAGCTTCTTTCCATATTTCATCTGAGGATATTTCCTTTTTCACCACAACCCTCTATGGGCTTCCAAATATCACTTTGCCAATTCCCCAAGAAGTGTCTTAGCGAAAGCTTCTTGAGGGGAAAGCTGTAACTCTGTGAGATGATTTCACAGAACACAAAGAAGTTTCTCAGAAAGCTTCTTTCTCTTTGTTATCGGAGGATATTTCCTTTGGCCCTATAGTCTTCAAAGGGATCCGAAATATCTGTTCTCAGATTCCACACAAATAAGGCTAGCAAAGAGATCCACGAAATACAGATGTAACTCTGTGAGATGTATTAACAGAACACTAAGCAGTTTTTCAGAAAGCTTCTTTCCATATTTCATCTGAGGATATTTCCTTTTTCACCATAGCCCTCTATGTGCTTCCAAATATCACTTTGCCAATTCCACAAGAACTGTCTTAGCGAAAGGCTTCTTGAGGGGAAAGCTGTAACTCTGTGAGATGATTTCACGGAATACAAAGTAGTTTCTCAGAAAGCTTCTTTCTCTTGGTTATCGGAGGATATTTCCTTTGGCCCTATAGTCTTCAAAGGGATCCGAAATATCTGTTCTCAGATTCCACAGAAATAAGGCTAGCAAAGAGATCCACGAAATACAGATGTAACTCTGTGAGACGAATTAACAGAACACTAAGCTGTTTCTCAGAAAGCTCCTTTCCAGATTTCATCTGAGGATATTTCCTTTTTCACCATAGCCCTCTATGGACTTCCAAATATCACTTTGCCAATTCCACAAGAACTGTCTTAGCGAAAGGCTTCTTGAGCGGAAAGCTGTAACTCTGTGAGATGATTTCACGGAATACAAAGCAGTTTCTCAGAAAGCTTCTTTCTCTTTGTTATCGGAGGATATTTCCTTTGGCCCTATAGTCTTCATAGGGATCCGAAATATCTCTTCTCAGATTCCACAGAAATAAGGCTGGCAAAGAGATCCACGACATACAGATGTAACTCTGTGAGTGGAAGTCACACGTCACAGAGAAGTTTCTCAGAAAGCTTCTTTCCAGATTTCATCTGAGGATATTTGGTTTTTCACCATAGCCCTCTATGGGCTTCCAAATATCACTTTGATAATTCCACAAGAACTGTCTTAGCGAAAGGCTTCTTGAGGGGAAAGCTGTCACTCTATGAGATGATTTCACAGAACACAAAGAAGTTTCTCAGAAAGCTTCTTTCTCTTTGTTATCAGAGGATATTTCCTTTGGCCCTATAGTCTTCAAAGGGATCCGAAATATCTGTTCTCAGATTCCACAGAAAAAAGGCTAGCAAAGACATCCACGAAATACAGATGTAACTCTGTGAGATGAATTAACAGAACACTAAGCAGTTTCTCAGAAAGCTTCTTTCCAGATTTCATCTGAGGATATTTCCTTTTTCAAAATAGCCCTCTAAGGGCTTCCAAATATCACTTTGCCATTTCCACAAGAACTGTCTTGGTGAAAGGCTTCTGGAGGGGAAAGCTGTAACTCTGTGAGATGATTTCACGGAACACAAAGAAGTTTCTCAGAAAGCTTCTTTCTCTTTGTTATCGGAGGATATTTCCTTTGGCCCTATAGTCTTCAAAGGGATCCGAAATATCTGTTCTCAGATTCCACAGAAAAAAGGCTAGCAAAGAGATCCACGAAATACAGATGTAAATCTGTGAGTGGAAGTCACACATCACAGAGCAGTTTCTCAGAAAGCTTCTTTCCAGATTTCATCTGAGGATATTTCCTTTTTCACCGTAGCCCTCTATGTGCTTCCAAATATCACTTTGCCAATTCCACAAGAACTGTCTTAGCGAAAGGCTTCTTGAGGGGAAAGCTGTAACTCTGTGAGAAGATTTCACGGAATACAAAGTAGTTTCTCAGAAAGCTTCTTTCTCTTTTTTATCGGAGGATATTTCCTTTGGCCCTATAGTCTTCAAAGGGATCCGAAATATCTGTTCTCAGATTCCACAGAAATAAGGCTGGCAAAGAGTTGTACGAAATAGAGATGTAACTCTGCGAGTTTAAGTCACACATCACAGAGCAGTTTCTCAGAAAGCTTCTTTCCAGATTTCATGTGAGGATATTTCCTTTTTCACCGTAGCCCTCTATGGGCTTCCAAATATCACTTTGCCAATTCCACAAGAACTGTCTTAGCGAAAGGCTTCTTGAGGGGAAAGCTGTAACTCTGTGAGATGATTTCACAGAACACAAAGAAGTTTCTCAGAAAGCTTCTTTCTCTTTGTTATCGGAGGATATTTCCTTTGGCCCTATAGTCCTCATAGGGATCTGAAATATCTCTTCTCAGATTCCACAGAAATAAGGCTAGCAAAGAGATCCACGAAATACAGATGTAATTCAGTGAGATGAATTAACAGAACACTAAGCAGTTTCTCAGAAAGCTTCTTTCCAGATTTCATCTGAGGATATTTCCTTTTTCACCATAGCCCTCTATGGGCTTCCAAATATCACTTTGCCAATTCCACAAGAACTGTCTTAGCGAAAGGCTTCTTGAGGGGAAAGCTGTAACTCTGTGAGATTTTTTCACAGAACACAAAGAAGTTTCTCAGAAAGCTTCTTTCTCTTTGTTATCGGAGGATATTTCCTTTGGACCTATAGTCTTCAAAGGGATCCGAAATATCTGTTCTCAGATTCCACAGAAAAAAGGCTAGCAAAGAGATCCACGAAATACAGATGTAAATCTGTGAGTGGAAGTCACACATCACAGAGCAGTTTCTCAGAAAGCTTCTTTCCATATTTCATCTGAGGATATTTCCTTTTTCACCACAACCCTCTATGGGCTTCCAAATATCACTTTGCCAATTCCCCAAGAAGTGTCTTAGCGAAAGCTTCTTGAGGGGAAAGCTGTAACTCTGTGAGATGATTTCACAGAACACAAAGAAGTTTCTCAGAAAGCTTCTTTCTCTTTGTTATCGGAGGATATTTCCTTTGGCCCTATAGTCTTCAAAGGGATCCGAAATATCTGTTCTCAGATTCCACAGAAATAAGGCTAGCAAAGAGATCCACGAAATACAGATGTAACTCTGTGAGATGTATTAACAGAACACTAAGCAGTTTTTCAGAAAGCTTCTTTCCAGATTTCACCTGAGGATATTTCCTTTTTCACCATAGCCCTCTATGTGCTTCCAAATATCACTTTGCCAATTCCACAAGAACTGTCTTAGCGAAAGGCTTCTTGAGGGGAAAGCTGTAACTCTGTGAGATGATTTCACGGAATACAAAGTAGTTTCTCAGAAAGCTTCTTTCTCTGTTATCGGAGGATATTTCCTTTGGCCCTATAGTCTTCAAAGGGATCCGAAATATCTGTTCTCAGATTCCACAGAAATAAGGCTAGCAAAGAGATCCACGAAATACAGATGTAACTCTGTCAGTGGAAGTCACGCATCACAGAGCAGTTTCTCAGAAAGCTTCTTTCCAGATTTCATCTGAGGATATTTCCTTTTTCACCATAGCCCTCTATGGGCTTCCAAATATCACTTTGCCAATTCCACAAGAAGTGTCTTCGCGAAATGCTTCTTGAGGGGAAAGCTGTAACTCTGTGAGATGATTTCACAGAACACAAAGAAGTTTCTCAGAAAGCTTCCTTCTCTTTGTTATCAGAGGATATTTCCTTTGGCCCTATAGTCTTCAAAGGGATCCGAAATATCTGTTCTCAGATTCCACAGAAATAAGGCTAGCAAAGAGATCCACGAAATACAGATGTAACTCTGTGAGACGAATTAACAGAACACTAAGCTGTTTCTCAGAAAGCTCCTTTCCAGATTTCATCTGAGGATATTTCCTTTTTCACCATAGCCCTCTATGGACTTCCAAATATCACTTTGCCAATTCCACAAGAACTATCTTAGCGAAAGGCTTCTTGAGCGGAAAGCTGTAACTCTGTGAGATGATTTCACGGAATACAAAGCAGTTTCTCAGAAAGCTTCTTTCTCTTTGTTATCGGAGGATATTTCCTTTGGCCCTATAGTCTTCATAGGGATCCGAAATATCTCTTCTCAGATTCCACAGAAATAAGGCTGGCAAAGAGATCCACGACATACAGATGTAACTCTGTGAGTGGAAGTCACACGTCACAGAGAAGTTTCTCAGAAAGCTTCTTTCCAGATTTCATCTGAGGATATTTCCTTTTTCACCATAGCCCTCTATGGGCTTCCCAATATCACTTTGATAATTCCACAAGAACTGTCTTAGCGAAAGGCTTCTTGAGGGGAAAGCTGTCACTCTATGAAATGATTTCACAGAACACAAAGAAGTTTCTCAGAAAGCTTCTTTCTCTTTGTTATCAGAGGATATTTCCTTTGGCCCTATAGTCTTCAAAGGGATCCGAAACATCTGTTCTCAGATTCCACAGAAATAAGGCTAGCAAAGAGATCCACGAAATACAGATGTAACTATGTGAGATGAATTAACAGAACACTAAGCAGTTTCTCAGAAAGCTTCTTTCTAGATTTCATCTGAGGATATTTCCTTATTCACCATAGCCCTCTAAGGGCTTCCAAATATTACTTTGCCATTTCCACAAGAAGTGTCTTAGCGAAAGGCTTCTTGAGGGGAAAGCTGTAACTCTGTGAGATGATTTCACTGAACACAAAGAAGTTTCTCAGAAAGCTTCTTTCTCTTTGTTATCAGAGGATATTTCCTTTGGCCCTATAGTCTTCAAAGGGATCCGAAATATCTGTTCTCAGATTCCACAGAAAAAAGGCTAGCTAAGAGATCCACGAAATACAGATGTAAATCTGTGAGGGGAAGTCACACATCACAGAGCAGTTTCTCAGAAAGCTTCTTTCCAGATTTCATCTGAGGATATTTCCTTTTTCACCATAGCCCTCTGTGGGCTTCCAAATATCACTTTGCCAATTCCCCAAGAAGTGTCTTAGCGAAAGGCTTCTTGAGGGGAAAGCTGTAATTCTGTGAGATGATTTCACAGAACACAAAGAAGTTTCTCAGAAAGCTTCTTTCTCTTTGTTATCGGAGGATATTTCCTTTGGCCCTATAGTCTTCAACGGGATCCGAAATATCTGTTCTCAGATTCCACAGAAATAAGGCTAGCAGAGAGATCCACGAAATACAGATGTAACTCTGTGAGATGAATTAACAGAACACTAAGCAGTTTCTCAGAAAGCTTCTTTCCAGATTTCATCTGAGAATATTTCCTTTTTCACCGTAGCCCTCTATGGGCTTCAAAATATCAGTTAGCCAATACCAGAAGAACTGTCTTAGGGAAAGGCTTCTTGAGGGGAAAGCTGTAACTCTGTGAGATGAATTCACAGAACACAAAGAAGTTTCTCAGAAAGCTTCTTTCTCTTTGTTATCGGAGGATATTTCCTTTGGCCCTATAGTCTTCAAAGGGATCCGAAATATCTGTTCTCAGATTCCACAGAAAAAAGGCTAGCAAAGACATCCACGAAATACAGATGTAACTCTGTGAGGTGAATTAACAGAACACTAAGCAGTTTCTCAGAAAGCTTCTTTCCAGATTTCATCTGAGGATATTTCCTTTTTCACCATAGCCCTCTAAGGGCTTCCAAATATCACTTTGCCATTTCCACAAGAACTGTCTTGGTGAAAGGCTTCTTGAGGGGAAAGCTGTAACTCTGTGAGATGATTTCACGGAACACAAAGAAGTTTCTCAGAAATCTTCTTTCTCTTTGTTATCGGAGGATATTTCCTTTGGCCCTATAGTCTTCAAAGGGATCCGAAATATCTGTTCTCAGATTCCACAGAAAAAAGGCTAGCAAAGAGATCCACGAAATACAGATGTAAATCTGTGAGTGGAAGTCACACATCACAGAGCAGTTTCTCAGAAAGCTTCTTTCCAGATTTCATCTGAGGATATTTCCTTTTTCACCCTAGCCCTCTATGTGCTTCCAAATATCACTTTGCCAATTCCACAAGAACTGTCTTAGCGAAAGGCTTCTTGAGGGGAAAGCTGTAACTCTGTGAGAAGATTTCACGGAATACAAAGTAGTTTCTCAGAAAGCTTCTTTCTCTTTTTTATCGGAGGATATTTCCTTTGGCCCTATAGTCTTCAAAGGGATCCGAAATATCTGTTCTCAGATTCCACAGAAATAAGGCTGGCAAAGAGTTGTACGAAATAGAGATGTAACTCTGCGAGTTTAAGTCACACATCACAGAGCAGTTTCTCAGAAAGCTTCTTTCCAGATTTCATCTGAGGATATTTCCTTTTTCACCGTAGCCCTCTATGGGCTTCCAAATATCACTTTGCCAATTCCACAAGAACTGTCTTAGCGAAAGGCTTCTTGAGGGGAAAGCTGTAACTCTGTGAGATGATTTCACAGAACACAAAGAAGTTTCTCAGAAAGCTTCTTTCTCTTTGTTATCGGAGGATATTTCCTTTGGCCCTATAGTCCTCATAGGGATCTGAAATATCTCTTCTCAGATTCCACAGAAATAAGGCTAGCAAAGAGATCCACGAAATACAGATGTAATTCAGTGAGATGAATTAACAGAACACTAAGCAGTTTCTCAGAAAGCTTCTTTCCAGATTTCATCTGAGGATATTTCCTTTTTCACCATAGCCCTCTATGGGCTTCCAAATATCACTTTGCCAATTCCACAAGAACTGTCTTAGCGAAAGGCTTCTTGAGGGGAAAGCTGTAACTCTGTGAGATTTTTTCACAGAACACAAAGAAGTTTCTCAGAAAGCTTCTTTCTCTTTGTTATCGGAGGATATTTCCTTTGGACCTATAGTCTTCAAAGGGATCCGAAATATCTGTTCTCAGATTCCACAGAAAAAAGGCTAGCAAAGAGATCCACGAAATACAGATGTAAATCTGTGAGTGGAAGTCACACATCACAGAGCAGTTTCTCAGAAAGCTTCTTTCCATATTTCATCTGAGGATATTTCCTTTTTCACCACAACCCTCTATGGGCTTCCAAATATCACTTTGCCAATTCCCCAAGAAGTGTCTTAGCGAAAGCTTCTTGAGGGGAAAGCTGTAACTCTGTGAGATGATTTCACAGAACACAAAGAAGTTTCTCAGAAAGCTTCTTTCTCTTTGTTATCGGAGGATATTTCCTTTGGCCCTATAGTCTTCAAAGGGATCCGAAATATCTGTTCTCAGATTCCACAGAAAAAAGGCTAGCAAAGATATCCACAAAATACAGATATAACTCTGTGAGATGAATTAACAGAACACTAAGCAGTTTCTCAGAAAGCTTCTTTCCAGATATCATCTGAGGATATTTCCTTTTTCACCATAGCCCTCTATGGGCTTCCAAATATCACTTTGCCAATTCCACAAGAACTGTCTTAGCGAAAGGCTTCTGGAGGGGAAAGCTGTAACTCTGTGAGATGATTTCACAGAACACAAAGAAGTTTCTCAGAAAGCTTCTTTCTCTTTGTTATCGGAGGATATTTCCTTTGGCCCTATAGTCTTCAAAGGGATCCGAAATATCTGTTCTCAGATTCCACAGAAATAAGGCTAGCAAAGAGATCCACGAAATACAGATGTAACTCTGTGAGATGTATTAACAGAACACTAAGCAGTTTTTCAGAAAGCTTCTTTCCAGATTTCATCTGAGGATATTTCCTTTTTCACCATAGCCCTCTATGTGCTTCCAAATATCACTTTGCCAATTCCACAAGAACTGTCTTAGCGAAAGGCTTCTTGAGGGGAAAGCTGTAACTCTGTGAGATGATTTCACGGAATACAAAGTAGTTTCTCAGAAAGCTTCTTTCTCTGTTATCGGAGGATATTTCCTTTGGCCCTATAGTCTTCAAAGGGATCCGAAATATCTGTTCTCAGATTCCACAGAAATAAGGCTAGCAAAGAGATCCACGAAATACAGATGTAACTCTGTGAGTGGAAGTCACGCATCACAGAGCAGTTTCTCAGAAAGCTTCTTTCCAGATTTCATCTGAGGATATTTCCTTTTTCACCATTGCCCTCTATGGGCTTCCAAATATCACTTTGCCAATTCCACAAGAAGTGTCTTAGCGAAATGCTTCTTGAGGGGAAAGCTGTAACTCTGTGAGATGATTTCACAGAACACAAAGAAGTTTCTCAGAAAGCTTCCTTCTCTTTGTTATCAGAGGATATTTCCTTTGGCCCTATAGACTTCAAAGGGATCCGAAATATCTGTTCTCAGATTCCACAGAAATAAGGCTAGCAAAAAGATCCACGAAATACAGATGTAACTCTGTGAGACGAATTAACAGAACACTAAGCTGTTTCTCAGAAAGCTCCTTTCCAGATTTCATCTGAGGATATTTCCTTTTTCACCATAGCCCTCTATGGACTTCCAAATATCACTTTGCCAATTCCACAAGAACTGTCTTAGCGAAAGGCTTCTTGAGCGGAAAGCTGTAACTCTGTGAGATGATTTCACGGAATACAAAGCAGTTTCTCAGAAAGCTTCTTTCTCTTTGTTATCGGAGGATATTTCCTTTGGTCCTATAGTCTTCAAAGGGATCCGAAATATCTGTTCTCAGATTCCACAGAAATAAGGCTAGCAAATAGTTGCACGAAATAGAGATGTAACTCTGTGAGTGGAAATCACACATCACACAGCAGTTTCTCAGAAAGCTTCTTTCCAGATTTCATCTGAGGATATTTCCTTTTTCACCGTAGCCCTCTATGGGCTTCCAAATATCACTTTGCCAATTCCACAAGAACTGTCTTAGCGAAAGGCTTCTTGAGGGGAAAGCTGTAACTCTGTGAGATGATTTCACAGAACACAAAGAAGTTTCTCAGAAAGCTTCTTTCTCTTTGTTATCGGAGGATATTTCCTTTGGCCCTATAGTCTTCATAGGGATCCGAAATATCTCTTCTCAGATTCCACAGAAATAAGGCTGGCAAAGAGATCCACGACATACAGATGTAACTCTGTGAGTGGAAGTCACACGTCACAGAGAAGTTTCTCAGAAAGCTTCTTTCCAGATTTCATCTGAGGATATTTGGTTTTTCACCATAGCCCTCTATGGGCTTCCAAATATCACTTTGATAATTCCACAAGAACTGTCTTAGCGAAAGGCTTCTTGAGGGGAAAGCTGTCACTCTATGAGATGATTTCACAGAACACAAAGAAGTTTCTCAGAAAGCTTCTTTCTCTTTGTTATCAGAGGATATTTCCTTTGGCCCTATAGTCTTCAAAGGGATCCGAAATATCTGTTCTCAGATTCCACAGAAATAAGGCTAGCAAAGAGATCCACGAAATACAGATGTAACTCTGTGAGATGAATTAACAGAACACTAAGCAGTTTCTCAGAAAGCTTCTTTCTAGATTTCATCTGAGGATATTTCCTTTTTCACCATAGCCCTCTATGGGCTTCCAAATATTACTTTGCCATTTCCACAAGAAGTGTCTTAGCGAAAGGCTTCTTGAGGGGAAAGCTGTAACTCTGTGAGATGATTTCACTGAACACAAAGAAGTTTCTCAGAAAGCTTCTTTCTCTTTGTTATCAGAGGATATTTCCTTTGGCCCTGTAGTCTTCAAAGGGATCCGAAATATCTGTTCTCAGATTCCACAGAAATAAGGCTAGCAAAGAGATCCACGAAATACAGATGTAACTCTGTTAGTGGAAGTCACACATCACAGAGCAGTTTCTCAGAAAGCTTCTTTCCAAATTTCATCTGAGGATATTTCCTTTTTAACCATAGACCTCTATGGGCTTCCAAATATCAGTTTGCCAATTCCACAAGAACTGTCTTAGCGAAAGGCTTCTTGAGGGGAAAGCTTTAACTCTGTGAGGTGATTTCACAGAAGACAAAGAAGTTTCTCAGTAAGCTTCTTTCTCTTTGTTATCGGAGGATATTTCCATTGGCCCTATAGTCTTCAAAGGGATCCGAAATATCTGTTCTCAGATTCCACAGAAATAAGGCTAGCAAAGAGATCCACGACATACAGATGTAACACTGTGAGATGAATTAACACAACACTAAGCAGTTTCTCAGAAAGCTTCTTTCCAGATTTCATCTGAGGATATTTCCTTTTTCACCATAGCCCTCTATGGGCTTCCAAATATCACTTTGCCAATTCCACAAGAACTGTCTTAGCAAAAGGCTTCTTGAGGGGAAAGCTGTAACTCTGTGAGATGATTTCACTGAACACAAAGAAGTTTCTCAGAAAGCTTCTTTCTCTTTGTTATCGGAGGATATTTCCTTTGGCCCTATAGTCTTCAAAGGGATCCGAAATATCTGTTCTCAGATTCCACAGAAAAAAGGCTAGCAAAGAGATACACGAAATACAGATGTAAATCTGTGAGTGGAAGTCACACATCACAGAGCAGTTTCTCAGAAAGCTTCTTTCCAGATTTCATCTGAGGATATTTCCTTTTTCACCATAGCCCTCTATGGGCTTCCAAATATCACTTTGCCAATTCCCCAAGAAGTGTCTTAGCGAAAGGCTTCTTGAGGGGAAAGCTGTAACTCTGTGAGATGATTTCACAGAACACAAAGAAGTTTCTCAGAAAGCTTCTTTCTCTTTGTTATCGGAGGATATTTCCTTTGGCCGTATAGTCTTCAAAGGGATCCGAAATATCTGTTCTCAGATTACACAGAAAAAAGGCTAGCAAAGAGATCCACAAAATACAGATATAACTCTGTGAGATGAATTAACAGAACACTAAGCAGTTTCTCAGAAAGCTTCTTTCCCGATATCATCTGAGGATATTTCCTTTTTCACCATAGCCCTCTAAGGGCTTCCAAATTTCACTTTGCCAATTCCACAAGAACTGTCTTAGCGAAAGGCTTCTTGAGGGGAAAGATGTAACTCTGTGAGATGATTTCACAGAACACAAAGAAGTTTCTCAGAAAGCTTCTTTCTCTTTGTTATCGGAGGATATTTCCTTTGGCCCTATAGTCTTCAAAGGGATCCGAAACATCTGTTCTCAGATTCAACAGAAATAAGGCTAGCAAAGAGATCCACGAAATACAGATGTAACTCTGTGAGATGAATTAACAGAACACTAAGCAGTTTCTCAGAAAGCTTCTTTCCAGATTTCGTCTGAGGATATTTCCTTTTTCACCATAGCCCTCTATGGGCTTCCAAATATCACTTTGCCAATTCCACAAGAACTGTCTTATTGAAAGGCTTCTTGAGGGGAAAGTTGTAACTCTGTGAGATGATTTCACACAACACAAAGAAGTTTCTCAGTAAGCTTCTTTCTCTTTGTTATCGGAGGATATTTCCTTTGGCTCTATAGTCTACAAAGGGATCCGAAATATCTGTTCTCAGATTCCACAGAAATAAGGCTAACAAAGAGATCCACGAAATACAGATGTAACTCTGTGAGTGGAAGTCACACATCACAGAGCAGTTTCACAGAAAGCTTCTTTCCAGATTTCATCTGAGGATATTTCCTTTTTCACCATAGCCCTCTATGGGCTTCCAAATATCACTTCGCCAATTCCACAACAACTGTCTTAGCGAAAGGCTTCTTGAGGGGAAAGCTGAAACTCTGTGAGGTGATTTCACAGAACACAAAGAAGTTTCTCAGTAAGCTTCTTTCTCTCAGTTATCGGAGGATATTTCCTTTGGCCCTATAGTCTTCAAAGGGATCCAAAATATCTGTTCTCAGATTCCACAGAAATAAGGCTAGCAAAGAGATCCACGAAATACAGATGTAACTCTGTGAGATGAATTAACAGAACACTAAGCAGTTTCTCAGAAAGCTTCTTTCCAGATTTCATCTGAGGATATTTCCTTTCTCACCATAGACCTCTTTGGGCTTCAAAATATCACTTTGCCAATTCCACAAGAACTGTCTTAGCGAAAGGCTTCTTGAGGGGAAAGCTGTAACTCTGTGAGATGATTTCACAGAACACAGAGAAGTTTCTCAGAAAGCTTCTTTCTCTTTGTTATCGGAGGATATTTCCTTTGGCCCTATAGTCTTCAAAGGGATCCGAAATATCTGTTCTCAGATTCTACAGAAAAAAGGCTAGCAAAGAGATCCACGAAATACAGATGTAAATCTGTGAGTGGAAGTCACAGATCACAGAGCAGTTTCTCAGAAAGCTTCTTTCCAGATTTCATCTGAGGATATTTCCTTTTTCACCATAGCCCTCTATGGGCTTCCAAATATCACTATGCCAATTCCCCAAGAAGTGTCTTAGCGAAAGGCTTCTTGAGGGGAAAGCTGTAACTCTGTGAGATGATTTCACAGAACACAAAGAAGTTTCTCAGAAAGCTTCTTTCTCTTTGTTATCGGAGGATATTTCCTTTGGCCCTATAGTCTTCATAGGGATCCGAAATATCTCTTCTCAGATTCCACAGAAATAAGGCTAGCAAAGAGATCCACGACATACAGATGTAACTCTGTGAGTGGAAGTCACACATCACGGAGAAGTTTCTCAGAAAGCTTCTTTCCAGATTTCATCTGAGGATATTTGCTTTTTCACCATAGCCCTCTATGGGCTTCCAAATATCACTTTGATAATTCCACAAGAACTGTCTTAGCGAAAGGCTTCTTGAGGGGAAAGCTGTAACTCTGTGAGATGATTTCACAGAACACAAAGAAGTTTCTCAGAAAGCTTCTTTCTCTTTGTTATCAGAGGATATTTCCTTTGGTCCTATAGTCTTCAAAAGGATCCGAAATATCTGTTCTCAGATTCCACAGAAATAAGGCTAGCAAAAAGATCCACGAAATACAGATGTAACTCTGTGAGATGAATTAACAGAACACTAAGCAGTTTCTCAGAAAGCTTCTTTCCAGATTTCATCTGAGGATATTTCCTTTTTCACCATAACCCTATATAGGCTTCCAAATACCACTTTGCCAATTCCACAAGAAGTGTCTTAGCGAAAGGCTTATCGAGGGGAAAGCTGTAACTCTGTGAGATGATTTCACGGAACACAAAGAAGTTTCTCAGAAAGCTTCTTTCTCTTTGTTATCGGAGGATGTTTCCTTTGGCCCTATAGCCTTCAAAGGGATCCGAAATATGTGTTCTCAGATTCCACAGAAAGAAGGCTAGCAAAGAGATCCACGAAATACAGATATAACTCTGTGAGATGAATTAACAGAACACTAAGCAGTTTCTCAGAAAGCTTCTTTCCAGATTTCATCTGAGGATATTTCCTTTTTCACCGTCGCACTCTATGGGCTTCCAAATATCACATTGCCAAATCCACAAGAACTGTCTTAGTGAAAGGCTACTTGAGGAGAAATCTGTAACTCCTTGAGATGCTTTCACAGAACACAAAGAAGTTTCTCAGTAAGCTTCTTTCTATTTGTTATCGGAGGATATTTCCTTTGGCCCTATAGTCTTCAAGGGGATCCGAAATATCTGTTCTCAGACTCCACAGAAATAAGTCTAGCAGAGATCCACGACATACAGATGTAACTCTGTGAGTGGAAGTCACACATCACAGAGCAGTTTCTCAGAAAGCTTCTTTCCAGAGTTCATCTGAGGATATTTCCTATTTCACCATAGCCCTCTATAGGCTTCCAAATGTCACTTTGCCAATTCCACAAGAACTGTCTTAGCGAAAGGCTTCTTGAGGGGAAAGCTGTAACTCTGTGAGATGATTTCACGGAATATAAAGTAGTTTCTCAGAAAGCTTCTTTCTCTTTGTTATCGGAGGATATTTCCTTTGGCCCTATAGTCTTCATAGGGATCCGAAATATCTCTTCTCGGATTCCACAGAAATAAGGCTAGCAAAGAGATCCACGACATACAGATGTAACTCTGTGAGTGGAAGTCACACATCACAGAGCAGTTTCTCAGAAAGCTTCTTTCCAGATTTCATCTGAGGATATTTCCTTTTTCACCATAGCCCTCTACGGGCTTCCAAATATCACTTTGCCAATTCCACAAGAACTGTCTTAGCGAAAGGCTTCTTGAGGAGAAAGCTGTAACTCTGTGAGATGATTTCACAGAACACAAAGAAGTTTCTCAGAAAGCTTCTTTCTCTTTGTTATCGGAGGATATTTCCTTTGGCCCTGTAGTCTTCAAAGGGATCCGAAATATCAGTTCTCAGATTCCACAGAAATAAGGCTAGCAAAGAGATCCACGAAATACAGATGTAACTCTGTGAGATGAATTAACAGAACACTAAGCAGTTTCTCAGAAAGCTTCTTTCCAGATTTCATGTGAGGATATTTCCTTTTTCACCATAGCCCTCTATGGGCTTCCAAATATCACTTTGCCAATTCCACAAGAACTGTCTTAGCGAAAGGCTTCTTGAGGGGAAAGCTGTAACTCTGTGAGATGATTTCACAGAACACAAAGAAGTTTCTCAGTAAGCTTCTTTCTCTTTGTTATCGGAGGATATTTCCTTTGGCTCTATAGTCTACAAAGGGATCCGAAATATCTGTTCTCAGATTCCACAGAAATAAGGCTAACAAAGAGATCCACGAAATACAGATGTAACTCTGTGAGTGGAAGTCACACATCACAGAGCAGTTTCTCATAAAGCTTCTTTCCAGATTTCATCTGAGGATATTTCCTTTTTCACCATAGCCCTCTAAGTGCTTCCAAATATCACTTCGCCAATTCTACAACAACTGTCTCAGCGAAAGGCTTCTTGAGAGGAAAGCTGTAACTCTGTGGGATGATTTCACAGAACACAAAGAAGTTTCTCAGTAAGCTTCTTTCTCTTAGTTATCGGAGAATATTTCCTTTGGCCCTATAGTCTTCAAAGGGATCCGAAATATCTGTTCTCAGGTTCCACAGAAAAAAGGCTAGCAAAGAGACCCACGAAATACAGATGTAACTCTGTGAGATGAATTAACAGAACACTAAGCAGTTTCTCAGAAAGCTTCTTTCCAGATTTCATCTGAGGATATTTCCTTTTTCACCATAGACCTCTATGGGCTTCCAAATATCACTTTGCCAATTCCACAAGAACTGTCTTAGCGAAAGGCTTCTTGAGGGGAAAGCTTTAACTCTGTGAGGTGATTTCACAGAAGACAACGAAGTTTCTCAGTAAGCTTCTTTCTCTTTGTTATCGGAGGATATTTCCATTGGCCCTATAGTCTTCAAAGGGATCCGAAATATCTGTTCTCAGATTCCACAGAAATAAGGCTAGCAAAGAGATCCACGACATACAGATGTAACACTGTGAGATGAATTAACACAACACTAAGCAGTTTCTCAGAAAGCTTCTTTCCAGATTTCATCTGAGGATATTTCCTTTTTCACCATAGCCCTCTATGGGCTTCCAAATATCACTTTGCCAATTCCACAAGAACTGTCTTAGCAAAAGGCTTCTTGAGGGGAAAGCTGTAACTCTGTGAGATGATTTCACAGAACACAAAGAAGTTTCTCAGAAAGCTTCTTTCTCTTTGTTATCGGAGGATATTTCCTTTGGCCCTATAGTCTTCAAAGGGATCCGAAATATCTGTTCTCAGATTCCACAGAAAAAAGGCTAGCAAAGAGATCCACGAAATACACATGTAAATCTGTGAGTGGAAGTCACACATCACAGAGCAGTTTCTCAGAAAGCTTCTTTCCAGATTTCATCTGAGGATATTTCCTTTTTCACCATAGCCCTCTATGGGCTTCCAAATATCACTTTGCCAATTCCCCAAGAAGTGTCTTAGCGAAAGGCTTCTTGAGGGGAAAGCTGTAACTCTGTGAGATGATTTCACAGAACACAAAGAAGTTTCTCAGAAAGCTTCTTTCTCTTTGTTATCGGAGGATGTTTCCTTTGGCCGTATAGTCTTCAAAGGGATCCGAAATATCTGTTCTCAGATTACACAGAAAAAAGGCTAGCAAAGAGATCCACAAAATACAGATATAACTCTGTGAGATGAATTAACAGAACACTAAGCAGTTTCTCAGAAAGCTTCTTTCCCGATGTCATCTGAGGATATTTCCTTTTTCACCATAGCCCTCTAAGGGCTTCCAAATATCACTTTGCCAATTCCACAAGAACTCTCTTAGCGTAAGGCTTCTTGAGGGGAAAGCTGTAACTCTGTGAGGTGATTTCACAGAACACAAAGAAGTTTCTCAGTTAGCTTCTTTCTCTCAGTTATCGGAGGATATTTCCTTTGGCCCTATAGTCTTCAAAGGGATCCAAAATATCTGTTCTCAGATTCCACAGAAATAAGGCTAGCAAAGAGATCCACGAAATACAGATGTAACTCTGTGAGATGAATTAACAGAACACTAAGCAGTTTCTCAGAAAGCTTCTTTCCAGATTTCATCTGAGGATATTTCCTTTCTCACCATAGACCTCTTTGGGCTTCAAAATATCACTTTGCCAATTCCACAAGAACTGTCTTAGCGAAAGGCTTCTTGAGGGGAAAGCTGTAACTCTGTGAGATGATTTCACAGAACACAAAGAAGTTTCTCAGAAAGCTTCTTTCTCTTTGTTATCGGAGGATATTTACTTTGGCCCTATAGTCTTCAAAGGGATCCGAAATATCTGTTCTCAGATTCTACAGAAAAAAGGCTAGCAAAGAGATCCACGAAATACAGATGTAAATCTGTGAGTGGAAGTCACACATCACAGAGCAGTTTCTCAGAAAGCTTCTTTCCAGATTTCATCTGAGGATATTTCCTTTTTCACCATACCCCTCTATGGGCTTCCAAATATCACTATGCCAATTCCCCAAGAAGTGTCTTAGCGAAAGGCTTCTTAAGGGGAAAGCTGTAACTCTGTGAGATGATTTCACAGAACACAAAGAAGTTTCTCAGAAAGCTTCTTTCTCTTTGTTATCGGAGGATATTTCCTTTGGCCCTATAGTCTTCATAGGGATCCGAAATATCTCTTCTCAGATTCCACAGAAATAAGGCTAGCAAAGAGATCCACGACATACAGATGTAACTCTGTGAGTGGAAGTCACACATCACGGAGAAGTTTCTCAGAAAGCTTCTTTCCAGATTTCATCTGAGGATATTTGCTTTTTCACCATAGCCCTCTATGGGCTTCCAAATATCACTTTGATAATTCCACAAGAACTGTCTTAGCGAAAGGCTTCTTGAGGGGAAAGCTGTAACTCTGTGAGATGATTTCACAGAACACAAAGAAGTTTCTCAGAAAGCTTCTTTCTCTTTGTTATCAGAGGATATTTCCTTTGGCCCTATAGTCTTCAAAAGGATCCGAAATATCTGTTCTCAGATTCCACAGAAATAAGGCTAGCAAAAAGATCCACGAAATACAGATGTAACTCTGTGAGATGAATTAACAGAACACTAAGCAGTTTCTCAGAAAGCTTCTTTCCAGATTTCATCTGAGGATATTTCCTTTTTCACCATAACCGTATATAGGCTTCCAAATACCACTTGCCAATTCCACAAGAAGTGTCTTAGCGAAAGGCTTATCGAGGGGAAAGCTGTAACTCTGTGAGATGATTTCACGGAACACAAAGAAGTTTCTCAGAAAGCTTCTTTCTCTTTGTTATCGGAGGATGTTTCCTTTGGCCCTATAGCCTTCAAAGGGATCCGAAATATGTGTTCTCAGTTTCCACAGAAAGAAGGCTAGCAAAGAGATCCACGAAATACAGATATAACTCTGTGAGATGAATTAACAGAACACTAAGCAGTTTCTCAGAAAGCTTCTTTCCAGATTTCATCTGAGGATATTTCCTTTTTCACCGTCGCACTCTATGGGCTTCCAAATATCACATTGCCAAATCCACAAGAACTGTCTTAGTGAAAGGCTACTTGAGGAGAAATCTGTAACTCCTTGAGATGCTTTCACAGAACACAAAGAAGTTTCTCAGTAAGCTTCTTTCTATTTGTTATCGGAGGATATTTCCTTTGGCCCTATAGTCTTCAAGGGGATCCGAAATATCTGTTCTCAGACTCCACAGAAATAAGTCTAGCAGAGATCCACGACATACAGATGTAACTCTGTGAGTGGAAGTCACACATCACAGAGCAGTTTCTCAGAAAGCTTCTTTCCAGAGTTCATCTGAGGATATTTCCTATTTCACCATAGCCCTCTATAGGCTTCCAAATGTCACTTTGCCAATTCCACAAGAACTGTCTTAGCGAAAGGCTTCTTGAGGGGAAAGCTGTAACTCTGTGAGATGATTTCACGGAATACAAAGTAGTTTCTCAGAAAGCATCTTTCTCTTTGTTATCGGAGGATATTTCCTTTGGCCCTATAGTCTTCAAAGGGATCCGAAATGTCTGTTCTCAGATTCCACAGAAATAAGGCTAGCAAAGAGTTGCACGAAATAGAGATGTAACTCTGTGAGTGGAAATCACACATCACAGAGCAGTTTCTCAGAAAGCTTCTTTCCAGATTTCATCTGAGGATATTTCCTTTTTCACCATAGCCCTCTATGGGCTTCCAAATACCACTTTGCCCATTCCACAAGAAGTGTCTTAGCGAAAGGCTTCTTGAGGGGAAAGCTGTAACTCTGTGAGGTGATTTCACAGAACACAAAGAAGTTTCTCAGAAAGCTTCTTTCTCTTTGTTTTCAGAGGAAATTTGCTTTGGCCCTATAGTCTTGAAAGGGATGCGAAATATCTGTTCACAGATTCCACAGAAATAAGGCTAGCAAAGAGATCCACGAAATACAGATGTAACTCTGTGAGATGAATTAACAGAACACTAAGCAGTTTCTCAGAAAGCTTCTTTCCAGATTTCATCTGAGGATATTTCCTTTTTCACCATAGCCCTCTATGGGCTTCCAAATATCACTTTACCAATTCCACAAGAACTGTCTTAGCGAACGTTTTCCTGAGGGGAAAGCTGTAACTCTGTGAGATGAATTCACAGAACACAAAGAAGTTTCTCAGAAAGCTTCTTTCTCTTTTTTATCGGAGGATATTTCCTTTGGCCCTATAGTCTTCAAAGGGATCCGAAATATCTGTTCTCAGATTCCACAGAAAAAAGGCTAGCAAAGAGATCCACGAAATACAGATGTAACTCTGTCAGTGGAAGTCACACATAAAAGAGCAGGTTCTCAGAAAAATTCTTTCCAGATTTCATCTGAGGATATTTCCTTTTTCACCATAGCCCTCTATGGGCTTCCAAATATCACTTTGCCAATTCCCCAAGAAGTGTCTTAGCGAAAGGCTTCTTGAGGGGAAAGCTGTAACTCTGTGAGATGATTTCACAGAACACAAAGAAGTTTCTCAGAAAGCTTCTTTCTCTTTGTTATCGGAGGATATTTCCTTTGGCCCTATAGTCTTCATAGGGATCCGAAATATCTCTTCTCAGATTCCACAGAAATAAGGCTAGCAAAGAGATCCACGACATACAGATGTAACTCTGTGAGTGGAGGTCACACATCACAGAGCAGTTTCTCAGAAAGCTTCTTTCCAGATTTCATCTGAGGATATTTCCTTTTTCACCATAGCCCTCTACGGGCTTCCAAATATCACTTTGCCAATTCCACAAGAACTGTCTTAGCGAAAGGCTTCTTGAGGAGAAAGCTGTAACTCTGTGAGATGATTTCACAGAACACAAAGAAGTTTCTCAGAAAGCTTCTTTCTCTTTGTTATCGGAGGATATTTCCTTTGGCCCTGTAGTCTTCAAAGGGATCCGAAATATCAGTTCTCAGATTCCACAGAAATAAGGCTAGCAAAGAGATCCACGAAATACAGATGTAACTCTGTGAGATGAATTAACAGAACACTAAGCAGTTTCTCAGAAAGCTTCTTTCCAGATTTCATGTGAGGATATTTCCTTTTTCACCATAGCCCTCTATGGGCTTCCAAATATCACTTTGCCAATTCCACAAGAACTGTCTTAGCGAAAGGCTTCTTGAGGGGAAAGCTGTAACTCTGTGAGATGATTTCACAGAACACAAAGAAGTTTCTCAGTAAGCTTCTTTCTCTTTGTTATCGGAGGATATTTCCTTTGGCTCTATAGTCTACAAAGGGATCCGAAATATCTGTTCTCAGATTCCACAGAAATAAGGCTAACAAAGAGATCCACGAAATACAGATGTAACTCTGTGAGTGGAAGTCACACATCACAGAGCAGTTTCTCATAAAGCTTCTTTCCAGATTTCATCTGAGGATATTTCCTTTTTCACCATAGCCCTCTATGTGCTTCCAAATATCACTTCGCCAATTCTACAACAACTGTCTCAGCGAAAGGCTTCTTGAGAGGAAAGCTGTAACTCTGTGGGATGATTTCACAGAACACAAAGAAGTTTCTCAGTAAGCTTCTTTCTCTTAGTTATCGGAGAATATTTCCTTTGGCCCTATAGTCTTCAAAGGGATCCGAAATATCTGTTCTCAGGTTCCACAGAAAAAAGGCTAGCAAAGAGACCCACGAAATACAGATGTAACTCTGTGAGATGAATTAACAGAACACTAAGCAGTTTCTCAGAAAGCTTCTTTCCAGATTTCATCTGAGGATATTTACTTTTTCACCATAGCCCTCTATGGGCTTCCAAATATCACTTTGCCAATTCCCCAAGAAGTGTCTTAGCGAAAGGCTTCTTGAGGGGAAAGCTGTAACTCTTTGAGATGATTTCACAGAACACAAAGAAGTTTCTCAGAAAGCTTCTTTCTCTTTGTTATCGGAGGATATTTCCTTTGGCCCTACAGTCTTCATAGGGATCCGAAATATCTCTTCTCAGATTCCACAGAAATAAGGCTACCAAAGAGATCCACGACATACAGATGTAGCTCTGTGAGTGGAAGTCACACATCACAGAGAAGTTTCTCAGAAAGCTTCTTTCCAGATTTCATCTGAGGATATTTCCTTTTTCACCATAGCCCTCTATGGGCTTCCAAATGTCACTTTGCCAATTCCACAAGAACTGTCTTAGCGAAAGGCTTCTTGAGGGGAAAGCTGTAACTCTGTGAGATGATTTCACAGAACACAAAGAAGTTTCTCAGAAAGCTTCTTTCTCTTTGTTATCAGAGGATATTTCCTTTGGCCCTATAGTCTTCAAAGGGATCCGAAATATCTGTTCTCAGATTCCACAGAAATAAGGCTAGCAAAGAGATCCACGAAATACAGATGTAACTCTGTGAGATGAATTAACAGAACACTAAGCAGTTTCTCAGAAAGCTTCTTTCCAGATTTCATCTGAGGATATTTCCTTTTTCACCATAGCCCTCTATAGGCTTCCAAATATCACTTTGCCAATTCCACAAGAACTGTCTTAGCGAAAGGCTTCTTGAGGGGAAAGCTGTAACTCTGTGAGATGATTTCACAGAACACAAAGAAGTTTCTCAGAAAGCTTCTTTCTCTTTGTTATCGGAGGATATTTCCTTTGGCCCTATAGTCTTCAAAGGGATCCGAAATATCTGTTCTCAGATTCCACAGAAAAAAGGCTAGCAAAGAGATCCACGAAATACAGATGTAAATCTTTGAGTGAAAGTCACACATCACAGAGCAGTTTCTCAGAAAGCTTCCTTCCAGATTTCATCTGAGGATATTTCCTTTTTCACCATAGCCCTCTATGGGCTTCCAAATATCACTGTGCCAATTCCCCAAGAAGTGTCTTAGCGAACGGCTTCTTGAGGGGAAAGCTGTAACTCTGTGAGATGATTTCACAGAACACAAAGAAGTTTCTCAGAAAGCTTCTTTCTCTTTGTTATCGGAGGATATTTCCTTTGGCCCTATAGTGTTCAAAGGGATCCGAAATATCTGTTCTCAGATACCACAGAAAAAAGGCTAGCAAAGAGATCCACAAAATACAGATATAACTTTGTGAGATGAAATAACAGAACACTAAGCAGTTTCTCAGAAAGCTTCTTTCCCGATATCATCTGAGGATATTTCCTTTTTCACCATAGCCCTCTATGGGCTTCCAAATATCACTTTGCCAATTCCACAAGAACTGTCTTAGCGAAAGGCTTCTTGAGGGGAAAGCTGTAACTCTGTGAGATGATTTCACAGAACACAAAGAAGTTTCTCAGAAAGCTTCTTTCTCTTTGTTATCGGAGGATATTTCCTTTGGCCCTATAGTCTTCAAAGGGATCCGAAATATCTGTTCTCAGATTCCACAGAAATAAGGCTAGCAAAGAGATCCACGAAATACAGATGTAACTCTGTGAGATGAATTAACAGAACACTAAGCAGTTTCTCAGAAAGCTTCTTTCCAGATTTCATCTGAGGATATTTCCTTTTTCACCATAGCCCTCTATGTGCTTCCAAATATCACTTCGCCAATTCCACAACAACTGTCTTAGCAAAAGGCTTCTTGAGGGGAAAGCTGTAACTCTGTGAGATGATTTCACAGAACACAAAGAAGTTTCTCAGAAAGCTTCTTTCTCTTTGTTATCGGAGGATATTTCTTTTGGCCCTATAGTCTTCAAAGGGATCCGAAATATCTGTTCTCAGATTCCACAGAAATAAGGCTAGCAAAGAGATACACGAAATACAGATGTAACTCTGTGAGATGAATTAACAGAACACTAAGCAGTTATTCAGAAAGCTTCTTTCCAGATTTCATCTGAGGATATTTCCTTTTTCACCATAACCCTATATAGGCTTCCAAATATCACTTTGCCAATTCCACAAGAAGTGTCTTAGTGAAAGGCTTATCGAGGGGAAAGCTGTAACTCTGTGAGATGATTTCACGGAACACAAAGAAGTTTCTCAGAAAGCTTCTTTCTCTTTGTTATCGGAGGATATTTCCTTTGGCCTTATAGCCTTCAAAGGGATCCGAAATATGTGTTCTCAGATTCCACAGAAACAAGGCTAGCAAAGAGATCCACGAAATACAGATATAACTCTGTGAGATGAATTAACAGAACACTAAGCAGTTTCTCAGAAAGCTTCTTTCCAGATTTCATGTGAGGATATTTCCTTTTTCACCGTCGCACTCTATGGGCTTCCAAATATCACATTGCCAAATCCACAAGAACTGTCTTAGTGAAAGGCTACTTGAGGGGAAAGCTGTAACTCTGTTAGATGTTTTCACAGAACACAAAGAAGTTTCTCAGTAAGCTTCTTTCTCTTTGTTATCGGAGGATATTTCCTTTGGCCGTATAGTCTTCAAGGGGATCCGAAATATCTGTTCTCAGATTCCACAGAAATAAGTCTAGCAGAGATCCACGACATACAGACGTAACTCTGTGAGTGGAAGTCACACACCACAGAGCAGTATCTCAGAAAGGTTCTTTACAGATTTCATCTGCGGATATTTCCTTTTTCACCATAGCCCTCTATGGGCTTCCAAATATCACTTTGCCAATTCCACAAGAACTGTCTTAGCGAAAGACTTCTTGAGGGGAAAGCTGTAAATCTGTTAGAGGATTTCACGGAACACAAAGAAGTTTCTCAGAAAGCTTTTTTCTCTTTGTTATCGGAGGATATTTCCTTTAGCCCTATAGTCTTCAACGGGATCCGAAATATCTGTTCTCAGATTCCACAGAAATAAGGCTAGCAAAGAGATCCACGAAATACAGATGTAACTCTGTGAGTGGAAGTCACACATCACAGAGCAGTTTCTCAGAAAGCTTCTTTCCAGAGTTCATCTGAGGATATTTCCTATTTCACCGTAGCCCTCTATGGGCTTCCAAATGTCTCTTTGCCAATTCCACAAGAACTGTCTTAGCGAAAGGCTTCTTGAGGGGAAAGCTGTAACTCTGTGAGATGATTTCACGGAATACAAAGTAGTTTCTCAGAAAGCTTCTTTCTCTTTGTTATCGGAGGATATTTCCTTTGGCCCTATAGTCTTCAAAGGGATCCGAAATATCTGTTCTCAGATTCCACAGAAATAAGGCTAGCAAAGAGTTGCACGAAATAGAGATGTAACTCTGTGAGTGTAAATCACACATCACAGAGCAGTTTCTCAGAAAGCTTCTTTCCAGATTTCATCTGAGGATATTTCCTTTTTCACCATAGCCCTCTATGGGCTTCCAAATATCAGTTTGCCCATTCCACAAGAAGTGTCTCACCGAAAGGCTTCTTGAGGGGAAAGCTGTAACTCTGTGAGGTGATTTCACAGAACACAAAGAAGTTTCTCAGTAAGCTTCTTTCTCTTAGTTATCGGAGAATATTTCCTTTGGCCCTATAGTCTTCAAAGGGATCCGAAATATCTGTTCTCAGATTCCACAGAAATAAGGCTAGCAAAGAGATACACGAAATACAGATGTAACTCTGTGAGATGAATTAACAGAACACTAAGCAGTTTCTCAGAAAGCTTCTTTCCAGATTTCATCTGAGGATATTTCCTTTTTCACCGTTGCACTCTATGGGCTTCCAAATATCACATTGCCAAATCCACAAGAACTGTCTTAGTGAAAGGCTACTTGAGGGGAAAGCTGTAACTCTGTGAGATGCTTTCACAGAACACAAAGAAGTTTCTCAGTAAGCTTCTTTCTCTTTGTTATCGGAGGATATTTCCTTTGGCTGTATAGTCTTCAAGGGGATCCGAAATATCTGTTCTCAGATTCCACAGAAATAAGTCTAGCAGAGATCCACGACATACAGACGTAACTCTGTGAGTGGAAGTCACACACCACAGAGCAGTATCTCAGAAAGGTTCTTTACAGATTTCATCTGCGGATATTTCCTTTTTCACCATAGCCCTCTATGGGCTTCCAAATATCACTTTGCCAATTCCACAAGAACTGTCTTAGCGAAAGACTTCTTGAGGGGAAAGCTGTAAATCTGTTAGAGGATTTCACGGAACACAAAGAAGTTTCTCAGAAAGCTTTTTTCTCTTTGCTATCGGAGGATATTTCCTTTAGCCCTATAGTCTTCAACGGTTTCCGAAATATCTGTTCTCAGATTCCACAGAAATAAGGCTAGCAAAGAGATCCACGAAATACAGATGTAACTCTGTGAGTGGAAGTCACACATCACAGAGCAGTTTCTCAGAAAGCTTCTTTCCAGAGTTCATCTGAGGATATTTCCTATTTCACCGTAGCCCTCTATGGGCTTCCAAATGTCTCTTTGCCAATTCCACAAGAACTGTCTTAGCGAAAGGCTTCTTGAGGGGAAAGCTGTAACTCTGTGAGATGATTTCACGGAATACAAAGTAGTTTCTCAGAAAGCTTCTTTCTCTTTGTTATCGGAGGATATTTCCTTTGGCCCTATAGTCTTCAAAGGGATCCGAAATATCTGTTCTCAGATTCCACAGAAATAAGGCTAGAAAAGAGATCCACGAAATACAGATGTAACTCTGTGAGTGGAAGTCACACATCACAGAGCAGTTTCTCAGAAAGCTTCTTTCCAGATTTCATCTGAGGATATTTCCTTTTTCACCATAGCCCTCTATGGGTTTCCAAATATCACTTTGCCCATTCCACAGGAAGTGACTTACCGAAAGGCTTCTTGAGGGGAAAGCTGTAACTCTGTGAGGTGATTTCACAGAACACAAAGAAGTTTCTCAGAAAGCTTCTTTCTCTTTGTTTTCAGAGGATATTTCCTTTGGCCCTATAGTCTTGAACGGGATGCGAAATATCTGTTCACAGATTCCACAGAAATAAGGCTAGCAAAGAGATCCACGAAATACAGATGTAACTCTGTGAGATGAATTAACAGAACACTAAGCAGTTTCTCAGAAAGCTTCTTTCCAGATTTCATCTGAGGATATTTCCTTTTTCACCGTAGCACTCTATGGGCTTCCAAATATCACTTTGCCAATTCCACAAGAACTGTCTTAGCGAAAGGCTACTTGAGGGGAAAGATGTAACTCTGTGAGATGATTTCACAGAACACAATGCAGTTTCTCAGAAAGCTTCTTTCTCTTTGTTATCAGAGGATATTTCCTTTGGCCCTATAGTCTTCAAAGGGATCCGAAATATCTGTTCTCAGATTCCACAGAAATAAGGCTAGAAAAGAGATCCACGAAATACAGATGTAACTCTGTGAGTGGATGTCACACATCACAGAGCAGTTTCTCAGAAAGCTTCCTTCCAGATTTCATCTGAGGATATTCCCTTTTTCAACATAGCCCTCTATGGGCTTCCAAATATCACTTTGCCAATTCCACAAGCACTGTCTTAGCGAAAGGCTTCTTGAGGGGAAAGCTGTAACTCTGTGAGATGATTTCACAGAACACAAAGAAGTTTCTCAGAAAGCTTCTTTCTCTTTGTTATCAGAGGATATTTCCTTTGGCCCTATAGTCTTCAAAGGGATCCAAAATATCTGTTCTCAGATTCCACAGAAATAAGGCTAGCAAAGAGATCCACGAAATACAGATGTAACTCTGTGAGTGGAAGTCACACATCACAGAGCAGTTTCTCAGAAAGCTTCTTTTCAGAGTTCATGTGAGGATATTTCCTATTTCACCATAGCCCTCTATGGGCTTCCAAATGTGACTTTGCCAATTCCACAAGAACTGTCTTAGCGAAAGGCTTCTTGAGGGGAAAGCTGTAACTCTGTGAGATGATTTCACGGAATACAAAGTAGTTTCTCAGAAAGCTTCTTTCTCTTTGTTGTCGGAGAATATTTCCTTTGGCCCTATAGTCTTCAAAGGGATCCGAAATATCTGTTCTCAGATTCCACAGAAATAAGGCTAGCAAAGAGTTGCACGAAATAGAGATGTAACTCTGTGAGTGGAAATTACACATCACAGAGCAGTTTCTCAGAAAGCTTCTTTCCAGATTTCATCGAGGATATTTCCTTTTTCACCGTTACCCTCTATGGGCTTCCAAATATCACTTTGCCAATTCCACAAGAACTGTCTTAGCGAAAGGCTTCCTGAGGGAAAAGCTGTAACTCTGTGAGATGATTTCACAGAACACAAAGAAGTTTCTCAGAAAGTTTCTTTCTCTTTGTTAAGAGAGGATATTTCCTTTGGCCCTATATTCTTCAAAGGGATGCGAAATATCTGTTCACAGATTCCACAGAAATAAGGCTAGCAAAGAGATCCACGAAATACAGATGTAACTCTGTGAGATGAATTAACAGAACACGAAGCAGTTTCTCAGAAAGCTTCTTTCCAGATTTCATCTGAGGATATTTCCTTTTTCACCATAGCCCTCTATGTGCTTCCAAATATCACTTTGCCAATTCCACAAGAACTGTCTTAGCGAAAGGCTTCTTGAGGGGAAAGCTGTAACTCTGTGAGATGATATCACAGAACACAAAGAAGTTTCTCAGAAAGCTTCTTTCTCTTTGTTATCAGAGGATATTTCCTTAGGCCCTATATTCTTCAAAGGGATGCGAAATATCTGTTCACAGAATCCACAGAAATAAGGCTAGCAAAGAGATCCACGAAATACAGATGTAACTCTGTGAGATGAATTAAGAGAACACTTAGCAGTTTCTCAGAAAGCTTCTTTCCAGATTTCATCTGAGGATATTTCCTTTTTCACCATAGCCCTCTATGGGCTTCCAAATATCACTTTGCCAATTCCACAAGAACTGTCTTAGCGAAAGGCTTCTTGAGGGGAAAGCTGTAATTCTTGAACGGATTTCACGGAACACAAAGAAGTTTTTCAGAAAGCTTCTTTCTCCTTGTTATCGGCAGATATTTACTATGGCCCTATAGTCTTCAAAGGGATCCGAAATATCTGTTCTCAGATTCCACAGAAAAAATGCTAGCAAAGAGATCCACGAAATACAGATATAACTCTGTGAGATGAATTAACAGAACAATAAGCAGTTTCTCAGAATGCTTCTTTCCAGATTTCATCTGAGGATATCTCCTTTTTCACCGTAGCACTCTATGGGCTTCCAAATATCACTTTGCCAATTCCACAAGAACTGTCTTAGCGAAAGGCTACTTGAGGGGAAAGATGTAACTCTGTGAGATGATTTCACAGAACACAATGAAGTTTCTCAGAAAGCTTCTTTCTCTTTGTTATCAGAGGATATTTCCTTTGGCCCTATAGTCTTCAAAGGGATCCGAAATATCTGTTCTCAGATTCCACAGAAATAAGGCTAGAAAAGAGATCCACGAAATACAGATATAACTCTGTGAGTGGAAGTCACACATCACAGAGCAGTTTCTCAGAAAGCTTCTTTCCAGATTTCATCTGAGGATATTCCCTTTTTCAACATAGCCCTCTATGGGCTTCCAAATATCACTTTGCCAATTCCACAAGCACTGTCTTAGCGAAAGGCTTCTTGAGGGGAAAGCTGTAACTCTGTGAGATGATTTCACAGAACACAAAGAAGTTTCTCAGAAAGCTTCTTTCTCTTTGTTATCGGAGGATATTTCCTTTGGCCCTATAGTCTTCAAAGGGATCCGAAATATCTGTTCTCAGATTCCACAGAAATAAGGCTAGCAAAGAGATCCACGAAATACAGATGTAACTCTGTGAGTGGAAGTCACACATCACAGAGCAGTTTCTCAGAAAGCTTCTTTCCAGAGTTCATGTGAGGATATTTCCTATTTCACCATAGCCCTCTATGGGCTTCCAAATATCACTTTGATAATACCACAAGAACTGTCTTAGCGAAAGGCTTCTTGAGGGGAAAGCTGTAACTCTGTGAGATGATTTCACAGAACACAAAGAAGTTTCTCAGAAAGCTTCTTTCTCTTTGTTATCAGAGGATATTTCGTTTGGCCCTATATTCTTCAAAGGGATCCGAAATATCTGTTCTCAGATTCCACAGAAATAAGGCTAGAAAAGAGATCCACGAAATACAGATGTAACTCTGTGAGTGGAAGTCACACATCACAGAGCAGTTTCTCAGAAAGCTTCTTTCCAGATTTCATCTGAGGATATTCCCTCTTTCAACATAGCCCTCTATGGGCTTCCAAATATCACTTTGCCAATTCCACAAGCACTGTCTTAGCGAAAGGCTTCTTGAGGGGAAAGCGGTAACTCTGTGAGATGATTTCACAGAACACAAAGAAGTTTCTCAGAAAGCTTCTTTCTCTTTGTTATCAGAGGATATTTCCTTTCGCCCTATATTCTTCAAAGGGATGCGAAATATCTGTTCACAGATTCCACAGAAATAAGGCTAGCAAAGAGATCCACGAAATACAGATGTAACTCTGTGAAATGAATTAACAGAACACTAAGCAGTTTCTCAGAAAGCTTCTTTCCAGATTTCATCTGAGGATATTTCCTTTTTCACCATAGCCCTCTATGGGCTTCCAAATATCACTTTGCCAATTCCACAAGAACTGTCTTAGCGAAAGGCTTCTTGAGGGGAAAGCTGTAATTCTTGAACGGATTTCACGGAACACAAAGAAGTTTTTCAGAAAGCTTCTTTCTCTTTGTTATCGGCAGATATTTACTATGGCCCTATAGTCTTCAAAGGGATCCGAAATATCTGTTCTCAGATTCCACAGAAAAAATGCTAGCAAAGAGATCCACGAAATACAGATATAACTCTGTGAGATGAATTAACAGAACAATAAGCAGTTTCTCAGAATGCTTCTTTCCAGATTTCATCTGAGGATATCTCCTTTTTCACCGTAGCACTCTATGGGCTTCCAAATATCACTTTGCCAATTCCACAAGAACTGTCTTAGCGAAAGGCTACTTGAGGGGAAAGATGTAACTCTGTGAGATGATTTCACAGAACACAATGAAGTTTCTCAGAAAGCTTCTTTCTCTTTGTTATCAGAGGATATTTCCTTTGGCCCTATAGTCTTCAAAGGGATCCGAAATATCTGTTCTCAGATTCCACAGAAATAAGGCTAGAAAAGAGATCCACGAAATACAGATGTTACTCTGTGAGTGGAAGTCACACATCACAGAGCAGTTTCTCAGAAAGCTTCTTTCCAGATTTCATCTGAGGATATTCCCTTTTTCAACATAGCCCTCTATGGGCTTCCAAATATCACTTTGCCAATTCCACAAGCACTGTCTTAGCGAAAGGCTTCTTGAGGGGAAAGCTGTAACTCTGTGAGATGATTTCACAGAACACAAAGAAGTTTCTCAGAAAGCTTCTTTCTCTTTGTTATCGGAGGATATTTCCTTTGGCCCTATAGTCTTCAAAGGGATCCGAAATATCTGTTCTCAGATTCCACAGAAATAAGGCTAGCAAAGAGATCCACGAAATACAGATGTAACTCTGTGAGTGGAAGTCACACATCACAGAGCAGTTTCTCAGAAAGCTTCTTTCCAGAGTTCATGTGAGGATATTTCCTATTTCACCATAGCCCTCTATGGGCTTCCAAATATCACTTTGATAATACCACAAGAACTGTCTTAGCGAAAGGCTTCTTGAGGGGAAAGCTGTAACTCTGTGAGATGATTTCACAGAACACAAAGAAGTTTCTCAGAAAGCTTCTTTCTCTTTGTTATCAGAGGATATTTCCTTTGGCCCTATAGTCTTCAAAGGGATCCGAAATATCTGTTCTCAGATTCCACAGAAATAAGGCTAGAAAAGAGATCCACGAAATACAGATGTAACTCTGTGAGTGGAAGTCACACATCACAGAGCAGTTTCTCAGAAAGCTTCTTTCCAGATTTCATCTGAGGATATTCCCTTTTTCAACATAGCCCTCTATGGGCTTCCAAATATCACTTTGCCAATTCCACAAGCACTGTCTTAGCGAAAGGCTTCTTGAGGGGAAAGCGGTAACTCTGTGAGATGATTTCACAGAACACAAAGAAGTTTCTCAGAAAGCTTCTTTCTCTTTGTTATCAGAGGATATTTCCTTTCGCCCTATATTCTTCAAAGGGATGCGAAATATCTGTTCACAGATTCCACAGAAATAAGGCTAGCAAAGAGATCCACGAAATACAGATGTAACTCTGTGAAATGAATTAACAGAACACTAAGCAGTTTCTCAGAAAGCTTCTTTCCAGATTTCATCTGAGGATATTTCCTTTTTCACCATAGCCCTCTATGGGCTTCCAAATATCACTTTGCCAATTCCACAAGAACTGTCTTAGCGAAAGGCTTCTTGAGGGGAAAGCTGTAACTCTGTGAGATGATTTCACAGAACACAAAGAAGTTTCTCAGAAAGCTTCTTTCTCTTTGTTATCGGAGGATATTTCCTTTGGCCCTGTAGTCTTCAAAGGGATCCGAAATATCAGTTCTCAGATTCCACAGAAATAAGGCTAGCAAAGAGATCCACGAAATACAGATGTAACTCTGTGAGATGAATTAACAGAACACTAAGCAGTTTCTCAGAAAGCTTCTTTCCAGATTTCATGTGAGGATATTTCCTTTTTCACCATAGCCCTCTATGGGCTTCCAAATATCACTTTGCCAATTCCACAAGAACTGTCTTAGCGAAAGGCTTCTTGAGGGGAAAGCTGTAACTCTGTGAGATGATTTCACAGAACACAAAGAAGTTTCTCAGTAAGCTTCTTTCTCTTTGTTATCGGAGGATATTTCCTTTGGCTCTATAGTCTACAAAGGGATCCGAAATATCTGTTCTCAGATTCCACAGAAATAAGGCTAACAAAGAGATCCACGAAATACAGATGTAACTCTGTGAGTGGAAGTCACACATCACAGAGCAGTTTCTCATAAAGCTTCTTTCCAGATTTCATCTGAGGATATTTCCTTTTTCACCATAGCCCTCTATGTGCTTCCAAATATCACTTCGCCAATTCTACAACAACTGTCTCAGCGAAAGGCTTCTTGAGAGGAAAGCTGTAACTCTGTGGGATGATTTCACAGAACACAAAGAAGTTTCTCAGTAAGCTTCTTTCTCTTAGTTATCGGAGAATATTTCCTTTGGCCCTATAGTCTTCAAAGGGATCCGAAATATCTGTTCTCAGGTTCCACAGAAAAAAGGCTAGCAAAGAGACCCACGAAATACAGATGTAACTCTGTGAGATGAATTAACAGAACACTAAGCAGTTTCTCAGAAAGCTTCTTTCCAGATTTCATCTGAGGATATTTCCTTTTTCACCATAGACCTCTATGGGCTTCCAAATATCACTTTGCCAATTCCACAAGAACTGTCTTAGCGAAAGGCTTCTTGAGCGGAAAGCTGTAACTCTGTGAGATGATTTCACAGAACACAAAGAAGTTTCTCAGAAAGCTTCTTTCTCTTTGTTATCGGAGGATATTTCCTTTGGCCCTATAGTCTTCAAAGGGATCCGAAATATCTGTTCTCAGATTCCACAGAAAAAAGGCTAGCAAAGAGATCCACGAAATACAGATGTAAATCTGTGAGTGGAAGTCACACATCACAGAGCAGTTTCTCAGAAAGCTTCCTTCCAGATTTCATCTGAGGATATTTACTTTTTCACCATAGCCCTCTATGGGCTTCCAAATATCACTTTGCCAATTCCCCAAGAAGTGTCTTAGCGAAAGGCTTCTTGAGGGGAAAGCTGTAACTCTTTGAGATGATTTCACAGAACACAAAGAAGTTTCTCAGAAAGCTTCTTTCTCTTTGTTATCGGAGGATATTTCCTTTGGCCCTACAGTCTTCATAGGGATCCGAAATATCTCTTCTCAGATTCCACAGAAATAAGGCTACCAAAGAGATCCACGACATACAGATGTAGCTCTGTGAGTGGAAGTCACACATCACAGAGAAGTTTCTCAGAAAGCTTCTTTCCAGATTTCATCTGAGGATATTTCCTTTTTCACCATAGCCCTCTATGGGCTTCCAAATGTCACTTTGCCAATTCCACAAGAACTGTCTTAGCGAAAGGCTTCTTGAGGGGAAAGCTGTAACTCTGTGAGATGATTTCACAGAACACAAAGAAGTTTCTCAGAAAGCTTCTTTCTCTTTGTTATCAGAGGATATTTCCTTTGGCCCTATAGTCTTCAAAGGGATCCGAAATATCTGTTCTCAGATTCCACAGAAATAAGGCTAGCAAAGAGATCCACGAAATACAGATGTAACTCTGTGAGATGAATTAACAGAACACTAAGCAGTTTCTCAGAAAGCTTCTTTCCAGATTTCATCTGAGGATATTTCCTTTTTCACCATAGCCCTCTATAGGCTTCCAAATATCACTTTGCCAATTCCACAAGAACTGTCTTACCGAAAGGCTTCTTGAGCGGAAAGCTGTAACTCTGTGAGATGATTTCACAGAACACAAAGAAGTTTCTCAGAAAGCTTCTTTCTCTTTGTTATCGGAGGATATTTCCTTTGGCCCTATAGTCTTCAAAGGGATCCGAAATATCTGTTCTCAGATTCCACAGAAAAAAGGCTAGCAAAGAGATCCACGAAATACAGATGTAAATCTTTGAGTGAAAGTCACACATCACAGAGCAGTTTCTCAGAAAGCTTCTTTCCAGATTTCATCTGAGGATATTTCCTTTTTCACCATAGCCCTCTATGGGCTTCCAAATATCACTGTGCCAATTCCCCAAGAAGTGTCTTAGCGAACGGCTTCTTGAGGGGAAAGCTGTAACTCTGTGAGATGATTTCACAGAACACAAAGAAGTTTCTCAGAAAGCTTCTTTCTCTTTGTTATCGGAGGATATTTCCTTTGGCCCTATAGTGTTCAAAGGGATCCGAAATATCTGTTCTCAGATACCACAGAAAAAAGGCTAGCAAAGAGATCCACAAAATACAGATATAACTTTGTGAGATGAAATAACAGAACACTAAGCAGTTTCTCAGAAAGCTTCTTTCCCGATATCATCTGAGGATATTTCCTTTTTCACCATAGCCCTCTATGGGCTTCCAAATATCACTTTGCCAATTCCACAAGAACTGTCTTAGCGAAAGGCTTCTTGAGGGGAAAGCTGTAACTCTGTGAGATGATTTCACAGAACACAAAGAAGTTTCTCAGAAAGCTTCTTTCTCTTTGTTATCGGAGGATATTTCCTTTGGCCCTATAGTCTTCAAAGGGATCCGAAATATCTGTTCTCAGATTCCACAGAAATAAGGCTAGCAAAGAGATCCACGAAATACAGATGTAACTCTGTGAGATGAATTAACAGAACACTAAGCAGTTTCTCAGAAAGCTTCTTTCCAGATTTCATCTGAGGATATTTCCTTTTTCACCATAGCCCTCTATGTGCTTCCAAATATCACTTCGCCAATTCCACAACAACTGTCTTAGCAAAAGGCTTCTTGAGGGGAAAGCTGTAACTCTGTGAGATGATTTCACAGAACACAAAGAAGTTTCTCAGAAAGCTTCTTTCTCTTTGTTATCGGAGGATATTTCTTTTGGCCCTATAGTCTTCAAAGGGATCCGAAATATCTGTTCTCAGATTCCACAGAAATAAGGCTAGCAAAGAGATACACGAAATACAGATGTAACTCTGTGAGATGAATTAACAGAACACTAAGCAGTTTCTCAGAAAGCTTCTTTCCAGATTTCATCTGAGGATATTTCCTTTTTCACCATAACCCTATATAGGCTTCCAAATATCACTTTGCCAATTCCACAAGAAGTGTCTTAGCGAAAGGCTTATCGAGGGGAAAGCTGTAACTCTGTGAGATGATTTCACGGAACACAAAGAAGTTTCTCAGAAAGCTTCTTTCTCTTTGTTATCGGAGGATATTTCCTTTGGCCCTATAGCCTTCAAAGGGATCCGAAATATGTGTTCTCAGATTCCACAGAAACAAGGCTAGCAAAGAGATCCACGAAATACAGATATAACTCTGTGAGATGAATTAACAGAACACTAAGCAGTTTCTCAGAAAGCTTCTTTCCAGATTTCATGTGAGGATATTTCCTTTTTCACCGTCGCACTCTATGGGCTTCCAAATATCACATTGCCAAATCCACAAGAACTGTCTTAGTGAAAGGCTACTTGAGGGGAAAGCTGTAACTCTGTTAGATGTTTTCACAGAACACAAAGAAGTTTCTCAGTAAGCTTCTTTCTCTTTGTTATCGGAGGATATTTCCTTTGGCCGTATAGTCTTCAAGGGGATCCGAAATATCTGTTCTCAGATTCCACAGAAATAAGTCTAGCAGAGATCCACGACATACAGACGTAACTCTGTGAGTGGAAGTCACACACCACAGAGCAGTATCTCAGAAAGGTTCTTTACAGATTTCATCTGCGGATATTTCCTTTTTCACCATAGCCCTCTATGGGCTTCCAAATATCACTTTGCCAATTCCACAAGAACTGTCTTAGCGAAAGACTTCTTGAGGGGAAAGCTGTAAATCTGTTAGAGGATTTCACGGAACACAAAGAAGTTTCTCAGAAAGCTTTTTTCTCTTTGTTATCGGAGGATATTTCCTTTAGCCCTATAGTCTTCAACGGGATCCGAAATATCTGTTCTCAGATTCCACAGAAATAAGGCTAGCAAAGAGATCCACGAAATACAGATGTAACTCTGTGAGTGGAAGTCACACATCACAGAGCAGTTTCTCAGAAAGCTTCTTTCCAGAGTTCATCTGAGGATATTTCCTATTTCACCGTAGCCCTCTATGGGCTTCCAAATGTCTCTTTGCCAATTCCACAAGAACTGTCTTAGCGAAAGGCTTCTTGAGGGGAAAGCTGTAACTCTGTGAGATGATTTCACGGAATACAAAGTAGTTTCTCAGAAAGCTTCTATCTCTTTGTTATCGGAGGATATTTCCTTTGGCCCTATAGTCTTCAAAGGGATCCGAAATATCTGTTCTCAGATTCCACAGAAATAAGACTAGCAAACAGTTGCACGAAATAGAGATGTAACTCTGTGAGTGGAAATCACACATCACAGAGCAGTTTCTCAGAAAGCTTCTTTCCAGATTTCATCTGAGGATATTTCCTTTTTCACCATAGCCCTCTATGGGCTTCCAAATATCACTTTGCCCATTCCACAAGAAGTGTCTCACCGAAAGGCTTCTTGAGGGGAAAGCTGTAACTCTGTGAGGTGATTTCACAGAACACAAAGAAGTTTCTCAGTAAGCTTCTTTCTCTTAGTTATCGGAGAATATTTCCTTTGGCCCTATAGTCTTCAAAGGGATCCGAAATATCTGTTCTCAGATTCCACAGAAATAAGGCTAGCAAAGAGATACACGAAATACAGATGTAACTCTGTGAGATGAATTAACAGAACACTAAGCAGTTTCTCAGAAAGCTTCTTTCCAGATTTCATCTGAGGATATTTCCTTTTTCACCGTTGCACTCTATGGGCTTCCAAATATCACATTGCCAAATCCACAAGAACTGTCTTAGTGAAAGGCTACTTGAGGGGAAAGCTGTAACTCTGTGAGATGCTTTCACAGAACACAAAGAAGTTTCTCAGTAAGCTTCTTTCTCTTTGTTATCGGAGGATATTTCCTTTGGCTGTATAGTCTTCAAGGGGATCCGAAATATCTGTTCTCAGATTCCACAGAAATAAGTCTAGCAGAGATCCACGACATACAGACGTAACTCTGTGAGTGGAAGTCACACACCACAGAGCAGTATCTCAGAAAGGTTCTTTACAGATTTCATCTGCGGATATTTCCTTTTTCACCATAGCCCTCTATGGGCTTCCAAATATCACTTTGCCAATTCCACAAGAACTGTCTTAGCGAAAGACTTCTTGAGGGGAAAGCTGTAAATCTGTTAGAGGATTTCACGGAACACAAAGAAGTTTCTCAGAAAGCTTTTTTCTCTTTGCTCTCGGAGGATATTTCCTTTAGCCCTATAGTCTTCAACGGTTTCCGAAATATCTGTTCTCAGATTCCACAGAAATAAGGCTAGCAAAGAGATCCACGAAATACAGATGTAACTCTGTGAGTGGAAGTCACACATCACAGAGCAGTTTCTCAGAAAGCTTCTTTCCAGAGTTCATCTGAGGATATTTCCTATTTCACCGTAGCCCTCTATGGGCTTCCAAATGTCTCTTTGCCAATTCCACAAGAACTGTCTTAGCGAAAGGCTTCTTGAGGGGAAAGCTGTAACTCTGTGAGATGATTTCACGGAATACAAAGTAGTTTCTCAGAAAGCTTCTTTCTCTTTGTTATCGGAGGATATTTCCTTTGGCCCTATAGTCTTCAAAGGGATCCGAAATATCTGTTCTCAGATTCCACAGAAATAAGGCTAGAAAAGAGATCCACGAAATACAGATGTAACTCTGTGAGTGGAAGTCACACATCACAGAGCAGTTTCTCAGAAAGCTTCTTTCCAGATTTCATCTGAGGATATTTCCTTTTTCACCATAGCCCTCTATGGGTTTCCAAATATCACTTTGCCCATTCCACAGGAAGTGTCTTACCGAAAGGCTTCTTGAGGGGAAAGCTGTAACTCTGTGAGGTGATTTCACAGAACACAAAGAAGTTTCTCAGAAAGCTTCTTTCTCTTTGTTTTCAGAGGATATTTCCTTTGGCCCTATAGTCTTGAACGGGATGCGAAATATCTGTTCACAGATTCCACAGAAATAAGGCTAGCAAAGAGATCCACGAAATACAGATGTAACTCTGTGAGATGAATTAACAGAACACTAAGCAGTTTCTCAGAAAGCTTCTTTCCAGATTTCATCTGAGGATATTTCCTTTTTCACCGTAGCACTCTATGGGCTTCCAAATATCACTTTGCCAATTCCACAAGAACTGTCTTAGCGAAAGGCTACTTGAGGGGAAAGATGTAACTCTGTGAGATGATTTCACAGAACACAATGCAGTTTCTCAGAAAGCTTCTTTCTCTTTGTTATCAGAGGATATTTCCTTTGGCCCTATAGTCTTCAAAGGGATCCGAAATATCTATTCTCAGATTCCACAGAAATAAGGCTAGAAAAGAGATCCACGAAATACAGATGTAACTCTGTGAGTGGATGTCACACATCACAGAGCAGTTTCTCAGAAAGCTTCTTTCCAGATTTCATCTGAGGATATTCCCTTTTTCAACATAGCCCTCTATGGGCTTCCAAATATCACTTTGCCAATTCCACAAGCACTGTCTTAGCGAAAGGCTTCTTGAGGGGAAAGCTGTAACTCTGTGAGATGATTTCACAGAACACAAAGAAGTTTCTCAGAAAGCTTCTTTCTCTTTGTTATCAGAGGATATTTCCTTTGGCCCTATAGTCTTCAAAGGGATCCAAAATATCTGTTCTCAGATTCCACAGAAATAAGGCTAGCAAAGAGATCCACGAAATACAGATGTAACTCTGTGAGTGGAAGTCACACATCACAGAGCAGTTTCTCAGAAAGCTTCTTTTCAGAGTTCATGTGAGGATATTTCCTATTTCACCATAGCCCTCTATGGGCTTCCAAATGTGACTTTGCCAATTCCACAAGAACTGTCTTAGCGAAAGGCTTCTTGAGGGGAAAGCTGTAACTCTGTGAGATGATTTCACGGAATACAAAGTAGTTTCTCAGAAAGCTTCTTTCTCTTTGTTATCGGAGAATATTTCCTTTGGCCCTATAGTCTTCAAAGGGATCCGAAATATCTGTTCTCAGATTCCACAGAAATAAGGCTAGCAAAGAGTTGCACGAAATAGAGATATAACTCTGTGAGTGGAAATTACACATCACAGAGCAGTTTCTCAGAAAGCTTCTTTCCAGATTTCATCGAGGATATTTCCTTTTTCACCGTTACCCTCTATGGGCTTCCAAATATCACTTTGCCAATTCCACAAGAACTGTCTTAGCGAAAGGCTTCCTGAGGGAAAAGCTGTAACTCTGTGAGATGATTTCACAGAACACAAAGAAGTTTCTCAGAAAGTTTCTTTCTCTTTGTTAACAGAGGATATTTCCTTTGGCCCTATATTCTTCAAAGGGATGCGAAATATCTGTTCACAGATTCCACAGAAATAAGGCTAGCAAAGAGATCCACGAAATACAGATGTAACTCTGTGAGATGAATTAACAGAACACGAAGCAGTTTCTCAGAAAGCTTCTTTCCAGATTTCATCTGAGGATATTTCCTTTTTCACCATAGCCCTCTATGTGCTTCCAAATATCACTTTGCCAATTCCACAAGAACTGTCTTAGCGAAAGGCTTCTTGAGGGGAAAGCTGTAACTCTGTGAGATGATATCACAGAACACAAAGAAGTTTCTCAGAAAGCTTCTTTCTCTTTGTTATCAGAGGATATTTCCTTTGGCCCTATATTCTTCAAAGGGATGCGAAATATCTGTTCACAGAATCCACAGAAATAAGGCTAGCAAAGAGATCCACGAAATACAGATGTAACTCTGTGAGATGAATTAAGAGAACACTTAGCAGTTTCTCAGAAAGCTTCTTTCCAGATTTCATCTGAGGATATTTCCTTTTTCACCATAGCCCTCTATGGGCTTCCAAATATCACTTTGCCAATTCCACAAGAACTGTCTTAGCGAAAGGCTTCTTGAGGGGAAAGCTGTAATTCTTGAACGGATTTCACGGAACACAAAGAAGTTTTTCAGAAAGCTTCTTTCTCTTTGTTATCGGCAGATATTTACTATGGCCCTATAGTCTTCAAAGGGATCCGAAATATCTGTTCTCAGATTCCACAGAAAAAATGCTAGCAAAGAGATCCACGAAATACAGATATAACTCTGTGAGATGAATTAACAGAACAATAAGCAGTTTCTCAGAATGCTTCTTTCCAGATTTCATCTGAGGATATCTCCTTTTTCACCGTAGCACTCTATGGGCTTCCAAATATCACTTTGCCAATTCCACAAGAACTGTCTTAGCGAAAGGCTACTTGAGGGGAAAGATGTAACTCTGTGAGATGATTTCACAGAACACAATGAAGTTTCTCAGAAAGCTTCTTTCTCTTTGTTATCAGAGGATATTTCCTTTGGCCCTATAGTCTTCAAAGGGATCCGAAATATCTGTTCTCAGATTCCACAGAAATAAGGCTAGAAAAGGGATCCACGAAATACAGATATAACTCTGTGAGTGGAAGTCACACATCACAGAGCAGTTTCTCAGAAAGCTTCTTTCCAGATTTCATCTGAGGATATTCCCTTTTTCAACATAGCCCTCTATGGGCTTCCAAATATCACTTTGCCAATTCCACAAGCACTGTCTTAGCGAAAGGCTTCTTGAGGGGAAAGCTGTAACTCTGTGAGATGATTTCACAGAACACAAAGAAGTTTCTCAGAAAGCTTCTTTCTCTTTGTTATCGGAGGATATTTCCTTTGGCCCTATAGTCTTCAAAGGGATCCGAAATATCTGTTCTCAGATTCCACAGAAATAAGGCTAGCAAAGAGATCCACGAAATACAGATGTAACTCTGTGAGTGGAAGTCACACATCACAGAGCAGTTTCTCAGAAAGCTTCTTTCCAGAGTTCATGTGAGGATATTTCCTATTTCACCATAGCCCTCTATGGGCTTCCAAATATCACTTTGATAATACCACAAGAACTGTCTTAGCGAAAGGCTTCTTGAGGGGAAAGCGGTAACTCTGTGAGATGATTTCACAGAACACAAAGAAGTTTCTCAGAAAGCTTCTTTCTCTTTGTTATCAGAGGATATTTCCTTTCGCCCTATATTCTTCAAAGGGATGCGAAATATCTGTTCACAGATTCCACAGAAATAAGGTTAGCAAAGAGATCCACGAAATACAGATGTAACTCTGTGAAATGAATTAACAGAACACTAAGCAGTTTCTCAGAAAGCTTCTTTCCAGATTTCATCTGAGGATATTTCCTTTTTCACCATAGCCCTCTATGGGCTTCCAAATATCACTTTGCCAATTCCACAAGAACTGTCTTAGCGAAAGGCTTCTTGAGGGGAAAGCTGTAACTCTTGAGCGGATTTCACGGAACACAAAGCAGTTTCTCAGAAAGCTTCTTTCTCTTTGTTATCGGAGGATATTTCCTTTGGCCCTATAGTCTTCAAAGGGATCCGAAATATCTGTTCTCAGATTCCACAGAAATAAGGCTAGCAAAGAGATCCATGAAATACAGATATAACTCTGTGAGATGAATTAAGAGAACACTAAGCAGTTTCTCAGAAAGCTTCTTTCCAGATTTCATCTGAGGATATTTCCTTTTTCACCATAGCCCTCTATGGGCTTCCAAATGTCACTTCGCCAATTCCAAAAGAACTGTCTTAGCGAAAGGCTTCTTGAGGGGAAAGCTGTAACTCTGAGAGAGGGTTTCAGAGAACACAAAGAAGTTTCTCAGAAAGCTTCTATCTCTTTGTTATCGGAGGATATTTCCTTTGGCCCTATATTCTTCAAAGGTATCCGAAATATCTGTTCTCAGATTCCACAGAAATAAGGCTAGCAAAGACATCCAAGACATACAGATGTAACTCTGTGAGATGAATTAACAGAACACTAAGCAGTTTCTCAGAAAGCTTCTTTCCAGATTTCATCTTAGGATATTTCCTTTTTCACTATAGCCCTCTTTGGGCTTCCAAATATCACTTTGCAAATTCCACAAGAACTGTCTTAGCAAAAGGCTTCTTGAGTGGAAAGCTGTAACTCTGTGAGATGATTTCACAGAACACTAAGAAGTTTCTCACAAAGCTTCTTTCTCTTTTTTATCGGAGGATATTTCCTTTGGCACTATAGTCTTCAAAGGGATCCGAAATATCTGTTCTCATATTCCAAAGAAATAAGGCTAGCAAAGAGATCCACGAAATACAGATGTAACTCTGTGAGATGAATTAACAGAACACTAAGCTGTTTCTCAGAAAGCTTCTTTCCAGATTTCATCTGAGGATATTTCCTTTTTCACCATAGCCCTCTACGGGCTTCCAAATATCACTTTTCCAATTCCACAAGAACTGTCTTAGGGAAAGGCTTCTTGAGGGGAAAGATGTAACTCTATGAGATGATTTCACAGAACACAAAGAAGTTTCTCAGTAAGCTTCTTTCTCTTTGTTATCGGAGGATATTTCCTTTGCCCTATAGTCTTCAAAGGGATCCGAAATATCTGTTCTCAGATTCCACAGAAATAAGGCTAGCAAAGAGATCCACGAAATACAGATGTAACTCTGTGAGTGGAAGTCACACATCACAGAGCAGTTTCTCAGAAAGGTTCTTTACAGATTTCATCTGCGGATATTTCCTTTTTCACCATAGCCCTCTATGGGCTTCCAAATATCACTTTGCCAATTCCACAAGAACTGTCTTAGCGAAAGACTTCTTGAGGGGAAAGCTGTAAATCTGTTAGAGGATTTCACGGAACACAAAGAAGTTTCTCAGAAAGCTTTTTTCTCTTTGTTATCGGAGGATATTTCCTTTAGCCCTATAGTCTTCAACGGGATCCGAAATATCTGTTCTCAGATTCCACAGAAATAAGGCTAGCAAAGAGATCCACGAAATACAGATGTAACTCTGTGAGTGGAAGTCACACATCACAGAGCAGTTTCTCAGAAAGCTTCTTTCCATAGTTCATCTGAGGATATTTCCTATTTCACCGTAGCCCTCTATGGGCTTCCAAATGTCTCTTTGCCAATTCCACAAGAACTGTCTTAGCGAAAGGCTTCTTGAGGGGAAAGCTGTAACTCTGTGAGATGATTTCACGGAATACAAAGTAGTTTCTCAGAAAGCTTCTTTCTCTTTGTTATCGGAGGATATTTCCTTTGGCCCTATAGTCTTCAAAGGGAACCGAAATATCTGTTCTCAGATTCCACAGAAATAAGGCTAGCAAAGAGTTGCACGAAATAGAGATGTAACACTGTGAGTGGAAATCACACATCACAGAGCAGTTTCTCAGAAAGCTTCTTTCCAGATTTCATCTGAGGATATTTCCTTTTTCACCATAGCCCTCTATGGGCTTCCAAATATCACTTTGCCCATTCCACAAGAAGTGTCTTACCGAAAGGCTTCTTGAGGGGAAAGCTGTAACTCTGTGAGGTGATTTCACAGAACACAAAGAAGTTTCTCAGAAAGCTTCTTTCTCTTTGTTTTCAGAGGATATTTCCTTTGGCCCTATAGTCTTGAACGGGATGCGAAATATCTGTTCACAGATTCCACAGAAATAAGGCTAGCAAAGAGATCCACGAAATACAGATGTAACTCTGTGAGATGAATTAACAGAACACTAAGCAGTTTCTCAGAAAGCTTCTTTCCAGATTTCATCTGAGGATATTTCCTTTTTCACCGTAGCACTCTATGGGCTTCCAAATATCACTTTGCCAATTCCACAAGAACTGTCTTAGCGAAAGGCTACTTGAGGGGAAAGATGTAACTCTGTGAGATGATTTCACAGAACACAATGCAGTTTCTCAGAAAGCTTCTTTCTCTTTGTTATCAGAGGATATTTCCTTTGGCCCTATAGTCTTCAAAGGGATCCGAAATATCTGTTCTCAGATTCCACAGAAATAAGGCTAGAAAAGAGATCCACGAAATACAGATGTAACTCTGTGAGTGGATGTCACACATCACAGAGCAGTTTCTCAGAAAGCTTCTTTCCAGATTTCATCTGAGGATATTCCCTTTTTCAACATAGCCCTCTATGGGCTTCCAAATATCACTTTGCCAATTCCACAAGCACTGTCTTAGCGAAAGGCTTCTTGAGGGGAAAGCTGTAACTCTGTGAGATGATTTCACAGAACACAAAGAAGTTTCTCAGAAAGCTTCTTTCTCTTTGTTATCGGAGAATATTTCCTTTGGCCCTATAGTCTTCAAAGGGATCCGAAATATCTGTTCTCAGATTCCACAGAAATAAGGCTAGCAAAGAGTTGCACGAAATAGAGATGTAACTCTGTGAGTGGAAATTACACATCACAGAGCAGTTTCTCAGAAAGCTTCTTTCCAGATTTCATCGAGGATATTTCCTTTTTCACCGTTACCCTCTATGGGCTTCCAAATATCACTTTGCCAATTCCACAAGAACTGTCTTAGCGAAAGGCTTCCTGAGGGAAAAGCTGTAACTCTGTGAGATGATTTCACAGAACACAAAGAAGTTTCTCAGAAAGTTTCTTTCTCTTTGTTAACAGAGGATATTTCCTTTGGCCCTATATTCTTCAAAGGGATGCGAAATATCTGTTCACAGATTCCACAGAAATAAGGCTAGCAAAGAGATCCACGAAATACAGATGTAACTCTGTGAGATGAATTAACAGAACACGAAGCAGTTTCTCAGAAAGCTTCTTTCCAGATTTCATCTGAGGATATTTCCTTTTTCACCATAGCCCTCTATGTGCTTCCAAATATCACTTTGCCAATTCCACAAGAACTGTCTTAGCGAAAGGCTTCTTGAGGGGAAAGCTGTAATTCTTGAACGGATTTCACGGAACACAAAGAAGTGTTTCAGAAAGCTTCTTTCTCTTTGTTATCGGCAGATATTTACTTTGGCCCTATAGTCTTCAAAGGGATCCGAAATATCTGTTCTCAGATTCCACAGAAAAAATGCTAGCAAAGAGATCCACGAAATACAGATATAACTCTGTGAGATGAATTAACAGAACAATAAGCAGTTTCTCAGAATGCTTCTTTCCAGATTTCATCTGAGGATACCTCCTTTTTCACCGTAGCACTCTATGGGCTTCCAAATATCACTTTGCCAATTCCACAAGAACTGTCTTAGCGAAAGGCTACTTGAGGGGAAAGATGTAACTCTGTGAGATGATTTCACAGAACACAATGAAGTTTCTCAGAAAGCTTCTTTCTCTTTGTTATCAGAGGATATTTCCTTTGGCCCTATAGTCTTCAAAGGGATCCGAAATATCTGTTCTCAGATTCCACAGAAATAAGGCTAGCAAAGAGATCCGCGAAATACAGATGTAACTCTGTGAGTGGAAGTCACACATCAAAGAGCAGTTTCTCAGAAAGATTCTTTACAGATTTCATCTGAGGATATTTCCTTTTTCATCGTAGCCCTCTATGGGCTTCCAAATATCACTTTGCCAATTCCACAAGAACTGTCTTAGCGAAAGGCTTCTTTAGGGGAAATCTGTAACTCTGTGAGATGATTTCACAGAACACAAAGAAGTTTCTCAGTAAGCTTCTTTCTCTTTGTTATCGGAGGATATTTCCTTTGGCCCTATAGTCTTCAAAGGGATCCGAAATATCTGTTCTCAGATTCCACAGAAATAAGGCTAGCAGAGATCCACGACATAGAGATGTAACTCTGTGAGTGGAAGTCACACATCACAGAGCAGTTTCTCAGAAAGCTTCTTTCCAGATTTCATCTGAGGATATTTCCTTTTTCACCATAGCCCTCTATGGGCTTCCAAATATCACTTTGCCAATCCACAAGAACTGTCTTAGTGAAAGGCTTCTTGAGGGGAAAGCTGTAACTCTATGAGATGATTTCACAGAACACAAAGAAGTTTCTCAGTAAGCTTCTTTCTCTTTGTTATCGGAGGATATTTCCTTTGGCCCTATAGTCTTCAAAGGGATCCGAAATATCTGTTCTCAGATTCCACAGAAATAAGGCTAGCAAAGAGATCCACGAAATACAGATGTAACTCTGTGAGTGGAAGTCACACATCACAGAGCAGTTTCTCAGAAAGCTTCTTTCCAGAGTTCATGTGAGGATATTTCCTATTTCACCATAGCCCTCTATGGGCTTCCAAATGTGACTTTGCCAATTCCACAAGAACTGTCTTAGCGAAAGGCTTCTTGACGGGAAAGCTGTAACTCTGTGAGATGATTTCACGGAATACAAAGTAGTTTCTCAGAAAGCTTCTTTCTCTTTGTTATCGGAGAATATTTCCTTTGGCCCTATAGTCTTCAAAGGGATCCGAAATATCTGTTCTCAGATTCCACAGAAATAAGGCTAGAAAAGAGATCCACGAAATACAGATGTAACTCTGTGAGTGGAAGTCACACATCACAGAGCAGTTTCTCAGAAAGCTTCTTTCCAGATTTCATCTGAGGATATTCCCTTTTTCAACATAGCCCTCTATGGGCTTCCAAATATCACTTTGCCAATTCCACAAGCACTGTCTTAGCGAAAGGCTTCTTGAGGGGAAAGCTGTAACTCTGTGAGATGATTTCACAGAACACAAAGAAGTTTCTCAGAAAGCTTCTTTCTCTTTGTTATCAGAGGATATTTCCTTTCGCCCTATATTCTTCAAAGGGATGCGAGATATCTGTTCACAGATTCCACAGAAATAAGGCTAGCAAAGAGATCCACGAAATACAGATGTAACTCTGTGAAATGTATTAACAGAACACTAAGCAGTTTCTCAGAAAGCTTCTTTCCAGATTTCATCTGAGGATATTTCCTTTTTCACCATAGCCCTCTATGGGCTTCCTAATATCACTTTGCCAATTCCACAAGAACTGTCTTAGCGAAAGGCTTCTTGAGGGGAAAGCTGTAACTCTTGAGCGGATTTCACGGAACACAAAGCAGTTTCTCAGAAAGCTTCTTTCTCTTTGTTATCGGAAGATATTTCCTTTGGCCCTATAGTCTTCAAAGGGATCCGAAATATCTGTTCTCAGATTCCACAGAAATAAGGCTAGCAAAGAGATCCATGAAATCCAGATATAACTCTGTGAGATGAATTAAGAGAACACTAAGCAGTTTCTCAGAAAGCTTCTTTCCAGATTTCATCTGAGGATATTTCCTTTTTCACCATAGCCCTCTATGGGCTTCCAAATGTCACTTCGCCAATTCCACAAGAACTGTCTTAGCGAAAGTCTTCTTGAGGGGAAAGCTGTAACTCTGAGAGAGGATTTCAGAGAACACAAAGAAGTTTCTCAGAAAGCTTCTATCTCTTTGTTATCGGAGGATATTTCCTTTGGCCCTATAGTCTTCAAAGGGATCCGAAATATCTGTTCTCAGATTCCACAGAAATAAGGCTAGCAAAGACATCCACGACATACAGATGTAACTCTGTGAGATGAATTAACAGAACACTAAGCAGTTTCTCAGAAAGCTTCTTTCCAGATTTCATCTTAGGATATTTCCTTTTTCACTATAGCCCTCTTTGGGCTTCCAAATATCACTTTGCAAATTCCACAAGAACTGTCTTAGCAAAAGGCTTCTTGAGTGGAAAGCTGTAACTCTGTGAGATGATTTCACAGAACACTAAGAAGTTTCTCACAAAGCTTCTTTCTCTTTTTTATCGGAGGATATTTCCTTTGGCACTATAGTCTTCAAAGGGATCCGAAATATCTGTTCTCAGATTCCAAAGAAATAAGGCTAGCAAAGAGATCCACGAAATACAGATGTAACTCTGTGAGATGAATTAACAGAACACTAAGCTGTTTCTCAGAAAGCTTCTTTCCAGATTTCATCTGAGGATATTTCCTTTTTCACCATAGCCCTCTATGGGCTTCCAAATCTCACTTTTCCAATTCCACAAGAACTGTCTTAGGGAAAGGCTTCTTGAGGGGAATGATGTAACTCTATGAGATGATTTCACAGAACACAAAGAAGTTTCTCAGTAAGCTTCTTTCTCTTTGTTATCGGAGGATATTTCCTTTGCCCTATAGTCTTCAAAGGGATCCGAAATATCTGTTCTCAGATTCCACAGAAATAAGGCTAGCAAAGATATCCACGAAATACAGATGTAACTCTGTGAGTGGAAGTCACACATCACAGAGCAGTTTCTCAGAAAGCTTCTTTCCAGATTTCATCTGAGGATATTTCCTTTTTCACCAAAGCCCTCTATGGGCTTCCAAATATCACTTTGCCAATTCCACAAGAACTGTCTTAGCGAAAGGCTTCTTGAGGGGAAAGCTGTAACTCTGTGAGATGATTTCACAGAACACAAAGAGGTTTCTCAGTAAGTTTCTTTCTCTTTTTTATCGGAGGATATTTCCTTTGGCCCTATAGTCTTCAAAGGGATTCGAAATATCTGCTCTCAGATTCCACAGAAATAAGGCTAGCAAAGAGATCCACGAAATACAGATGTAAATCTGTGAGTGTAAATCACACATCACACAGCAGTTTCTCAGAAAGCTTCTTTCCAGATTTCATCTGAGTATATTTCCTTTTTCCCCGTAGCCCTCTATGGGCTTCCAAATATCACTTTGCCAAGTCCACAAGAACTGTCTTAGCGAAAGGCTTCTTGAGGGGAAAGCTGTAACTCTGTGAGATGATTTCACAGAACACAAAGAAGTTTCTCAGAAAGCTTCTTTCTCTTTGTTATCGGAAGATATTTCCTATGGCCCTATAGTCTTCAAAGGGATCCGAAATATCTGTTCTCAGATTCCACAGAAATAAGTCTAGCCGAGATCCACGACATACAGATGTAATTCTGTGAGTGGAAGTCACACACCACAGAGCAGTTTCTCAGAAAGCTTCTTTCCAGATTTCATCTGAGGATATTTCCTTTTTCACCATAGCCCTCTATGGGCTTCCAAATATCACTTTGCCAATTCCACAAGAACTGTCTTAGCGAAAGGCTTCTTGAGGGGAAAGCTGTAAATCCGTTAGAGGATTTCACGGAACACAAAGAAGTTTCTCAGAAAGCTTCTTTCTCTTTGTTATCGGAGGATATTTCCTTTGGCCCTATAGTCTTCAAAGGGATCCGAAATATCTGTTCTCAGATTCCACAGAAATAAGGCTAGCAAAGAGATCCACGAAATACAGATAAAACTCTGTGAGATGAATTAAGAGAACACTAAGCACTTTCTCAGAAAGCTTCTTTCCAGATTTCATCTGAGGATATTGCCTTTTTCACCATAGCCCTCTATGGGCTTCCAAATATCTCTTTGACAATTCCACAAGAACTGTCTTAGCGAAAGGCTTCTGGAGGGGAAAGCTGTAACTCTGTGAGATGATTTCAGGGAATACAAAGTAGTTTCTCAGAAAGCTTCTTTCTCTTTGTTATCAGAGAAAATTTCCTTTGGCCCTATAGTCTTCAAAGGGATCCGAAATATCTGTTCTCAGATTCCACAGAAATAAGGCTAGCAAAGAGTTGCACGAAATAGAGATGTAACTCTGTGAGTGGAAATTACACATCACAGAGCAGTTTCTCAGAAAGCTTCTTTCCAGATTTCATCGAGGATATTTCCTTTTTCACCGTAGCCCTCTATGGGCTTCCAAATATCACTTTGCCAATTCCACAAGAACTGTCTTAGCGAAAGGCTTCTTGAGGAAAAAGCTGTAACTCTGTGAGATGATATCACAGAACACAAAGAAGTTTCTCAGAAAGCTTCTTTCTCTTTGTTATCAGAGGATATTTCCTTTGGCCCTATATTCTTCAAAGGGATGCGAAATATCTGTTCACAGAATCCACAGAAATAAGGCTAGCAAAGAGATCCACGAAATACAGATGTAACTCTGTGAGATGAATTAACAGAACACGAAGCAGTTTCTCAGAAAGCTTCTTTCCAGATTTCATCTGAGGATATTTCCTTTTTCACCATAACCCTATATAGGCTTCCAAATATCACTTTGCCAATTCCACAAGAAGTGTCTTAGCGAAAGGCTTATCGAGGGGAAAGCTGTAACTCTGTGAGATGATTTCACGGAACACAAAGAAGTTTCTCAGAAAGCTTCTTTCTCTTTGTTATCGGAGGATATTTCCTTTGGCCCTATAGCCTTCAAAGGGATCCGAAATATGTGTTCTCAGATTCCACAGAAACAAGGCTAGCAAAGAGATCCACGAAATACAGATATAACTCTGTGAGATGAATTAACAGAACACTAAGCAGTTTCTCAGAAAGCTTCTTTCCAGATTTCATGTGAGGATATTTCCTTTTTCACCGTCGCACTCTATGGGCTTCCAAATATCACATTGCCAAATCCACAAGAACTGTCTTAGTGAAAGGCTACTTGAGGGGAAAGCTGTAACTCTGTTAGATGTTTTCACAGAACACAAAGAAGTTTCTCAGTAAGCTTCTTTCTCTTTGTTATCGGAGGATATTTCCTTTGGCCGTATAGTCTTCAAGGGGGTCCGAAATATCTGTTCTCAGATTCCACAGAAATAAGTCTAGCAGAGATCCACGACATACAGACGTAACTCTGTGAGTGGAAGTCACACACCACAGAGCAGTATCTCAGAAAGGTTCTTTACAGATTTCATCTGCGGATATTTCCTTTTTCACCATAGCCCTCTATGGGCTTCCAAATATCACTTTGCCAATTCCACAAGAACTGTCTTAGCGAAAGACTTCTTGAGGGGAAAGCTGTAAATCTGTTAGAGGATTTCACGGAACACAAAGAAGTTTCTCAGAAAGCTTTTTTCTCTTTGTTATCGGAGGATATTTCCTTTAGCCCTATAGTCTTCAACGGGATCCGAAATATCTGTTCTCAGATTCCACAGAAATAAGGCTAGCAAAGAGATCCACGAAATACAGATGTAACTCTGTGAGTGGAAGTCACACATCACAGAGCAGTTTCTCAGAAAGCTTCTTTCCAGAGTTCATCTGAGGATATTTCCTATTTCACCGTAGCCCTCTGTGGGCTTCCAAATGTCTCTTTGCCAATTCCAGAAGAACTGTCTTAGCGAAAGGCTTCTTGAGGGGAAAGGTGTAACTCTGTGAGATGATTTCACGGAATACAAAGTAGTTTCTCAGAAAGCTTCTATCTCTTTGTTATCGGAGGATATTTCCTTTGGCCCTATAGTCTTCAAAGGGATCCGAAATATCTGTTCTCAGATTCCACAGAAATAAGGCTAGCAAAGAGTTGCACGAAATAGAGATGTAACTCTGTGAGTGGAAATCACACATCACAGAGCAGTTTCTCAGAAAGCTTCTTTCCAGATTTCATCTGAGGATATTTGCTTTTTCACCATAGCCCTCTATGGGCTTCCAAATATCACTTTGCCCATTCCACAAGAAGTGTCTTACCGAAAGGCTTCTTGAGGGGAAAGCTGTAACTCTGTGAGGTGATTTCACAGAACAAAAAGAAGTTTCTCAGTAAGCTTCTTTCTCTTTGTTATCGGAGAATATTTCCTTTGGCCCTATAGTCTTCAAAGGGATCCGAAATATCTGTTCTCAGATTCCACAGAAATAAGGCTAGCAAAGAGATACACGAAATACAGATGTAACTCTGTGAGATGAATTAACAGAACACTAAGCAGTTTCTCAGAAAGCTTCTTTCCAGATTTCATCTGAGGATATTTCCTTTTTCACCGTTGCACTCTATGGGCTTCCAAATATCACATTGCCAAATCCACAAGAACTGTCTTAGGGAAAGGCTACTTGAGGGGAAAGCTGTAACTCTGTGAGATGCTTTCACAGAACACAAAGAAGTTTCTCAGTAAGCTTCTTTCTCTTTGTTATCGGAGGATATTTCCTTTGGCCGTATAGTCTTCAAGGGGATCCGAAATATCTGTTCTCAGATTCCACAGAAATAAGTCTAGCAGAGATCCACGACATACAGACGTAACTCTGTGAGTGGAAGTCACACACCACAGAGCAGTATCTCAGAAAGGTTCTTTACAGATTTCATCTGCGGATATTTCCTTTTTCACCATAGCCCTCTATGGGCTTCCAAATATCACTTTGCCAATTCCACAAGAACTGTCTTAGCGAAAGACTTCTTGAGGGGAAAGCTGTAAATCTGTTAGAGGATTTCACGGAACACAGAGAAGTTTCTCAGAAAGCTTTTTTCTCTTTGTTATCGGAGGATATTTCCTTTGGCCCTATAGTCTTGAACGGGATGCGAAATATCTGTTCACAGATTCCACAGAAATAAGGCTAGCAAAGAGATCCACGAAATACAGATGTAACTCTGTGAGATGAATTAACAGAACACTAAGCAGTTTCTCAGAAAGCTTCTTTCCAGATTTCATCTGAGGATATTTCCTTTTTCACCGTAGCACTCTATGGGCTTCCAAATATCACTTTGCCAATTCCACAAGAACTGTCTTAGCGAAAGGCTACTTGAGGGGAAAGATGTAACTCTGTGAGATGATTTCACAGAACACAATGCAGTTTCTCAGAAAGCTTCTTTCTCTTTGTTATCAGAGGATATTTCCTTTGGCCCTATAGTCTTCAAAGGGATCCGAAATATCTGTTCTCAGATTCCACAGAAATAAGGCTAGAAAAGAGATCCACGAAATACAGATGTAACTCTGTGAGTGGATGTCACACATCACAGAGCAGTTTCTCAGAAAGCTTCTTTCCAGATTTCATCTGAGGATATTCCCTTTTTCAACATAGCCCTCTATGGGCTTCCAAATATCACTTTGCCAATTCCACAAGCACTGTCTTAGCGAAAGGCTTCTTGAGGGGAAAGCTGTAACTCTGTGAGATGATTTCACAGAACACAAAGAAGTTTCTCAGAAAGCTTCTTTCTCTTTGTTATCAGAGGATATTTCCTTTGGCCCTATAGTCTTCAAAGGGATCCAAAATATCTGTTCTCAGATTCCACAGAAATAAGGCTAGCAAAGAGATCCACGAAATACAGATGTAACTCTGTGAGTGGAAGTCACACATCACAGAGCAGTTTCTCAGAAAGCTTCTTTTCAGAGTTCATGTGAGGATATTTCCTATTTCACCATAGCCCTCTATGGGCTTCCAAATGTGACTTTGCCAATTCCACAAGAACTGTCTTAGCGAAAGGCTTCTTGAGGGGAAAGCTGTAACTCTGTGAGATGATTTCACGGAATACAAAGTAGTTTCTCAGAAAGCTTCTTTCTCTTTGTTATCGGAGAATATTTCCTTTGGCCCTATAGTCTTCAAAGGGATCCGAAATATCTGTTCTCAGATTCCACAGAAATAAGGCTAGCAAAGAGTTGCACGAAATAGAGATGTAACTCTGTGAGTGGAAATTACACATCACAGAGCAGTTTCTCAGAAAGCTTCTTTCCAGATTTCATCGAGGATATTTCCTTTTTCACCGTTACCCTCTATGGGCTTCCAAATATCACTTTGCCAATTCCACAAGAACTGTCTTAGCGAAAGGCTTCCTGAGGGAAAAGCTGTAACTCTGTGAGATGATTTCACAGAACACAAAGAAGTTTCTCAGAAAGTTTCTTTCTCTTTGTTAACAGAGGATATTTCCTTTGGCCCTATATTCTTCAAAGGGATGCGAAATATCTGTTCACAGATTCCACAGAAATAAGGCTAGCAAAGAGATCCACGAAATACAGATGTAACTCTGTGAGATGAATTAACAGAACACGAAGCAGTTTCTCAGAAAGCTTCTTTCCAGATTTCATCTGAGGATATTTCCTTTTTCACCATAGCCCTCTATGTGCTTCCAAATATCACTTTGCCAATTCCACAAGAACTGTCTTAGCGAAAGGCTTCTTGAGGGGAAAGCTGTAACTCTGTGAGATGATATCACAGAACACAAAGAAGTTTCTCAGAAAGCTTCTTTCTCTTTGTTATCAGAGGATATTTCCTTTGGCCCTATATTCTTCAAAGGGATGCGAAATATCTGTTCACAGAATCCACAGAAATAAGGCTAGCAAAGAGATCCACGAAATACAGATGTAACTCTGTGAGATGAATTAAGAGAACACTTAGCAGTTTCTCAGAAAGCTTCTTTCCAGATTTCATCTGAGGATATTTCCTTTTTCACCATAGCCCTCTATGGGCTTCCAAATATCACTTTGCCAATTCCACAAGAACTGTCTTAGCGAAAGGCTTCTTGAGGGGAAAGCTGTAATTCTTGAACGGATTTCACGGAACACAAAGAAGTTTTTCAGAAAGCTTCTTTCTCTTTGTTATCGGCAGATATTTACTTTGGCCCTATAGTCTTCAAAGGGATCCGAAATATCTCTTCTCAGATTCCACAGAAAAAATGCTAGCAAAGAGATCCACGAAATACAGATATAACTCTGTGAGATGAATTAACAGAACAATAAGCAGTTTCTCAGAATGCTTCTTTCCAGATTTCATCTGAGGATATCTCCTTTTTCACCGTAGCACTCTATGGGCTTCCAAATATCACTTTGCCAATTCCACAAGAACTGTCTTAGCGAAAGGCTACTTGAGGGGAAAGATGTAACTCTGTGAGATGATTTCACAGAACACAAAGAAGTTTCTCAGAAAGCTTCTTTCTCTTTGTTATCAGAGGATATTTCCTTTGGCCCTATAGTCTTCAAAGGGATCCGAAATATCTGTTCTCAGATTCCACAGAAATAAGGCTAGCAAAGAGATCCGCGAAATACAGATGTAACTCTGTGAGTGGAAGTCACACATCAAAGAGCAGTTTCTCAGAAAGATTCTTTCCAGATTTCATCTGAGGATATTTCCTTTTTCATCGTAGCCCTCTAAGGGCTTCCAAATATCACTTTGCCAATTCCACAAGAACTGTCTTAGCGAAAGGCTTCTTGAGGGGAAATCTGTAACTCTGTGAGATGATTTCACAGAACACAAAGAAGTTTCTCAGTAAGCTTCTTTCTCTTTGTTATCGGAGGATATTTCCTTTGGCCCTATAGTCTTCAAAGGGATCCGAAATATCTGTTCTCAGATTCCACAGAAATAAGGCTAGCAGAGATCCACGACATACAGATGTAACTCTGTGAGTGGAAGTCACACATCACAGAGCAGTTTCTCAGAAAGCTTCTTTCCAGATTTCATCTGAGGATATTTCCTTTTTCACCATAGCCCTCTATGGGCTTCCAAATATCACTTTGCCAATCCACAAGAACTGTCTTAGTGAAAGGCTTCTTGAGGGGAAAGCTGTAACTCTATGAGATGATTTCACAGAACACAAAGAAGTTTCTCAGTAAGCTTCTTTCTCTTTGTTATCGGAGGATATTTCCTTTGGCCCTATAGTCTTCAAAGGGATCCGAAATATCTGTTCTCAGATTCCACAGAAATAAGGCTAGCAAAGAGTTGCTCGAAATAGAGATGTAACTCTGTGAGTGGAAGTCACACATCACAGAGCAGTTTCTCAGAAAGCTTCTTTCCAGATTTCGTCTGAGGATATTTCCTTTTTCACCATAGCCCTCTATGGGCTTCCAAATATCACTTTGCCCATTCCACAAGAAGTGTCTTACCGAAAGGCTTCTTGAGGGGAAAGCTGTAACTCTGTGAGGTGATTTCACAGAACACAAAGAAGTTTCTCAGAAAGCTTCTTTCTCTTTGTTTTCAGAGGATATTTCCTTTGGCCCTATAGTCTTGAAAGGGATGCGAAATATCTGTTCACAGATTCCACAGAAATAAGGCTAGCAAAGAGATCCACGAAATACAGATGTAACTCTGTGAGATGAATTAACAGAACACTAAGCAGTTTCTCAGAAAGCTTCTTTCCAGATTTCATCTGAGGATATTTCCTTTTTCACCGTAGCACTATATGGGCTTCCAAATATCACTTTGTCAATTCCACAAGAACTGTCTTAGCGAAAGGCTACTTGAGGGGAAAGATGTAACTCTGTGAGATGATTTCACAGAACACAATGCAGTTTCTCAGAAGGCTTCTTTCTCTTTGTTATCAGAGGATATTTCCTTTGGCCCTATAGTCTTCAAAGGGATCCGAAATATCTGTTCTCAGATTCCACAGAAATAAGGCTAGAAAAGAGATCCACGAAATACAGATGTAACTCTGTGAGTGGAAGTCACACATCACAGAGCAGTTTCTCAGAAAGCTTCTTTCCAGATTTCATCTGAGGATATTCCCTTTTTCAACATAGCCCTCTATGGGCTTCCAAATATCACTTTGCCAATTCCACAAGCACTGTCTTAGCGAAAGGCTTCTTGAGGGGAAAGCTGTAACTCTGTGAGATGATTTCACAGAACACAAAGAAGTTTCTCAGAAAGCTTCTTTCTCTTTGTTATCGGAGGATATTTCCTTTGGCCCTATAGTCTTCAAAGGGATCCGAAATATCTGTTCTCAGATTCCACAGAAATAAGGCTAGCAAACAGATCCACGAAATACAGATGTAACTCTGTGAGATGAATTAACAGAACAGTAAGCAGTTTCTCAGAGAGATTCTTTCCAGATTTCATCTGAGGATATTTCCTTTTCACCATAGCCCTCTATGGGCTTCGAACTGTCACTTTGCCAATTCCACAAGAACTGTCTTAGCGAAAGTTTTCCTGAGGGGAAAGCTGTAACTCTGTGAGATGATTTCACAGAACACAAAGAAGTTTCTCAGAAAGTTTCTTTCTCTTTGTTATCGTAGGATATTTCCTTTGGCGCTATAGTCTTCAAAGGGATTCGAAATATCTGTTCTCAGATTCCACAGAAATAAGGCTAGCAAAGAGATCCACGAAATACAGATGTAACTCTGTGAGTGGAAGTCACACATCACAGAGCAGTTTCTCAGAAAACTTGTTTCCAGATTTCATCTGAGGATATTTCCTTTTTCACCATAGCCCTCTATGGGCTTCCAAATATCACTTTGCCAATTCCACAAGAACTGTCTTAGCGAAAGGCTTCTTGAGGGGAAAGCTGTAAATCTGTAAGATGATTTCACAGAACACAAAGAAGTTTCTCAGAAAGCTTCTTTCTCTTTGTTATCGGAGGATATTTCCTTTGGCCCTGTAGTCTTGAATGGGATCCGAAATATCTGTTCTCAGATTCCACAGAAAAAAGGCTAGCAAAGAGATCCACGAAATACAGATGTAACTCTGTGAGTGGAAGTCACACACAACGGAGCATTTTCTCAGAAAGCTTCTTTCCAGATTTCATCTGAGGATATTTCCTTTTTCACCATAGCCCTATATAGGCTTCCAAATATCACTTTGCCAAATCCACAAGAAGTGTCTTAGCGAAAGGCTTCTTGAGGGGAAAGCTGTAACTCTGTGAGATGATTTCACGGAACACAAAGAAGTTTCTCAGAAAGCTTCTTTCTCTTTGATATCGGAAGATATTTCCTTTGGCCCTATAGCCTTCAATGGGATCCGAAATATGTGTTCTCAGATTCCACAGAAATAAGGCTAGCAAAGAGATCCATGAAATACAGATATAACTCTGTGAGATGAATTAACAGAACACTAAGCAGTTTCTGAGAAAGCTTCCTTCCAGATTTCATCTGAGGATATTTCCTTTTTCACCGTAGCACTCTATGGGCTTCCAAATATCACATTGCCAAATCCACAAGAACTGTCTTAGTGAAAGGCTACTTGAGGGGAAAGCTGTAACTCCGTGAGATGATTTCACAGAACACAAAGAAGTTTCTCAGTAAGCTTCTTTCTCTTTGTTATCGGAGGATATTTCCTTTGGCCCTATAGTCTTCAAAGGGATCCGAAATACCTGTTCTCAGATTCCACAGAAATAAGTCTAGCAGAGATCCACGACATACAGATGTAACTCTGTGAGTGGAAGTCACACACCACAGAGCAGTTTCTCAGAAAGCTTCTTTCCAGATTTCATCTGAGGATATTTCCTTTTTCACCATAGCCCTCTATGGGCTTCCAAATATCACTTTGCCAATTCCACAAGACCTGTCTTAGCGAAAGGCTTCTTGAGGGGAAAGCTGTAAATCTGTTAGAGGATTTCACAGAACACAAAGAAGTTTCTCAGAAAGCTTTTTTGTCTTTTTTATCGGAGGATATTTCCTTTGGCCGTATAGTCTTCAAAGGGATCCGAAATATCTGTTCTCAGATACCACAGAAATAAGGCTAGCAAAGAGATGCACGAAATACAGATAAAACTCTGTGAGATGAATTAAGAGAACACTAAGCAGTTTCTCAGAAAGCTTCTTTCCAGATTTCATCTGAGGATATTTCCTTTTTCACCATAGCCCTCTATGGCCTTCCAAATATCACTTTGACAATTCCACAAAAACTGTCTTAGCGAAAGGCTTCTTGAGGGGAAAGCTGTAACTCTGTGAGATGATTTCACGGAACACAAAGAAGTTTCTCAGAAAGCTTCTTTCTCTTTGTTATCAGAGGATATTTCCTTTGGCCCTATAGTCTTCAAAGGGATCCGAAATATCTGTTCTCAGATTCCACAGAAATAAGGCTAGCAAAGAGTTGCACGAAATAGAGATGTAACTCTGTGAGTGGAAATCACACATCACAGAGCAGTTTCTCAGAAAGCTTCTTTCCAGATTTCATCTGAGGATATTTCCTTTTTCACCGTAGCCCTCTATGGGCTTCCAAATATCACTTTGCCAGTTCCACAAGAACTCTCTGAGCGAAAGGCTTCTTGACGGAAAAGCTGTAACTCAGTGAGATGATTTCACAGAACACAAAGAAGTTTCTCAGTAAGCTTCTTTCTCTTTGTTATCGGAGGATATTTCCTTTGGCCCTATTGTCTTCATAGGGATCCGAAATATGTCTTCTCAGATACCACAGAAATAAGGCTAGAAAAGTGATCCACGAAATACAGATGTAACTCTGTGAGTGGAAGTCACACATCACAGAGCAGTTTCTCAGAAAGCTTCTTTCCAGATTTCATCTGAGGATATTTCCTTTTTCACCATAGCCCTCTATGGGCTTCCAAATATCACTTTGCCCATTCCACTAGAAGTGTCTTAGCGAAAGGCTTCTTGAGGGGAAAGCTGTAACTCTGTGAGATGATTTCACAGAACACAAAGAAGTTTCTCACAAAGCTTCTTTCTCTTTGTTATCGGAGGATATTTCCTTTGGCCCTATAGTCTTCAAAGGGATCCGAAATATCTGTTCTCAGAATCCACAGAAAAAACGCTAGCAAAGAGATCCACGAAATACAGATGTAAATCTGTGAGTGGAAGTCACACATCACAGAGAAGTTTCTCAGAAAGCTTCTTTCCAGATTTCATCTGAGGATATTTCCTTTTTCACCATAGCCCTCTATGGGCTTCCAAATATCACTTTGCGAATTCCACAAGAACTGTCTTGGCGAAAGGCTTCTTGAGGGCAAAGCTGTAACTCTGTGAGATGATTTCACAAAACACAAAGAAGTTTCTCAGAAAGCTTCTTTCTCTTTGTTATCGGACGATATTTCCTTTGGCCCTATAGTCTTCAAAGGGATCCGAAATATCTGCTCTCAGATTCCACAGAAATAAGGCTAGCAAAGAGATCCACGAAATACAGATGTAACTCTGTGAGTGTAAATCACGCATCACACAGCAGTTTCTCAGAAAGCTTCTTTCCAGATTTCATCTGTGGATATTTCCTTTTTCACCGTAGCCCTCTATGGGCTTCCAAATATCACTTTGACAATTCCACAAGAACTGTCTTAGCGAAAGGCCTCTGGAGGGGAAAGCTGTAACTCTGTGACACGATTTCACAGAAGACAAAGATTTCTCAGTAAGCTTCTTTCTCTTTGTTATCGGAGGATATTTCCTTTGGCCCTATAGTCTTCAAAGTGATCCGAAATATCTCTTCTCAGATTCCACGGAAATAAGGCTAGCAAAGAGATCCACGAAATACAGATGTAACTCTGTGAGATGAATTAACACAACACTAAGCAGTTTCTCAGAAAGCTTCTTTCAAGATTTCATCTGAGGATATTTCCTTTTTCACCATAGCCCTCCATGGGCTTCCAGATATCACTTTGCCAATTCCACAAGAACTGTCTTAGCGAAAGGTTTCTTTAGGGTAAAGCTGTAACTCTGTGAGATGATTTCACAGAACACAAAGAAGTTTCTCAGAAAGCTTCTTTCTCTTTGTTATCGGAGGATATTTCCTTTGGCCCTGTAGTCTTCAAAGGGATCCGAAATATCTGTTCTCAGATTCCACAGAAATAAGGCTAGCAAACAGATCCACGAAATACAGATGTAACTCTGTGAGATGAATTAACAGAACAGTAAGCAGTTTCTCAGAGAGATTCTTTCCAGATTTCATCTGAGGATATTTCCTTTTCACCATAGCCCTCTATGGGCTTCGAACTGTCACTTTGCCAATTCCACAAGAACTGTCTTAGCGAAAGTTTTCCTGAGGGGAAAGCTGTAACTCTGTGAGATGATTTCACAGAACACAAAGAAGTTTCTCAGAAAGTTTCTTTCTCTTTGTTATCGTAGGATATTTCCTTTGGCGCTATAGTCTTCAAAGGGATCCGAAATATCTGTTCTCAGATTCCACAGAAATAAGGCTAGCAAAGAGATCCACGAAATACAGATGTAACTCTGTGAGTGGAAGTCACACATCACAGAGCAGTTTCTCAGAAAGCTTGTTTCCAGATTTCATCTGAGGATATTTCCTTTTTCACCATAGCCCTCTATGGGCTTCCAAATATCACTTTGCCAATTCCACAAGAACTGTCTTAGCGAAAGGCTTCTTGAGGGGAAAGCTGTAAATCTGTAAGATGATTTCACAGAACACAAAGAAGTTTCTCAGAAAGCTTCTTTCTCTTTGTTATCGGAGGAAATTTCCTTTGGCCCTATTGTCTTCATAGGGATCCGAAATATGTCTTCTCAGATAGCACAGAAATAAGGCTAGAAAAGTGATCCACGAAATACAGATGTAACTCTGTGAGTGGAAGTCACACATCACAGAGCAGTTTCTCAGAAAGCTTGTTTCCAGATTTCATCTGAGGATATTTCCTTTTTCACCATAGCCCTCTATGGGCTTCCAAATATCACTTTGCCAATTCCACAAGAACTGTCTTAGCGAAAGGCTTCTTGAGGGGAAAGCTGTAACTCTGTGAGATGATTTCACAGAACACAAAGAAGTTTCTCAGAAAGCTTCTTTCTCTTTGTTATCGGAGGATATTTCCTTTGGCCCTATAGTCTTCAAAGGGATCCGAAATATCTGTTCTCAGATTCCACAGAAAAAACGCTAGCAAAGAGATCCACGAAATACAGATGTAAATCTGTGAGTGGAAGTCACACATCACAGAGCAGTTTCTCAGAAAGCTTCTTTCCAGATTTCATCTGAGGATATTTCCTTTTTCACCATAGCCCTCTATGGGCTTCCAAATATCACTTTGCCCATTCCACTAGAAGTGTCTTAGCGAAAGGCTTCTTGAGGGGAAAGCTGTAACTCTGTGAGATGATTTCACAAAACACAAAGAAGTTTCTCAGAAAGCTTCTTTCTCTTTGTTATCGGACGATATTTCCTTTGGCCCCATAGTCTTCAAAGGGATCCGAAATATCTGCTCTCAGATTCCACAGAAATAAGGCTAACAAAGAGATCCACGAAATACAGATGTAACTCTGTGAGTGGAAGTCACACATCACAGAGCAGTTTCTCACAAAGCTTCTTTCCAGATTTCATCTGAGGATATTTCCTTTTTCACCATAGCCCTTTATGGGCTTCCAAATATCACTTTGCCAATTCCACAAGAACTGTCTTAGCGAAAGGCTTCTTGTGGGGAAAGCTGTAACTCTGTGAGATGATTTCACAGAACACAAAGAAGTTTCTAAGAAAGCTTCTTTCTCTGTTATCGGAGGACATTTCCTTTGGCCCTATAGTCTTCAAAGGGATCCGAAATATGTGCTCTCAGATTCCACAGAAATAAGGCTAGCAAAGAGATCCACGAAATACAGTTGTAACTCTGTGAGTGTAAATCACACATCTCACAGCAGTTTCTCAGAAAGCTTCTTTCCAGATTTCATCTGAGTATATTTCCTTTTTCACCGTAGCCCTCTATGGGCTTCCAAATATCACTTTGCCAATTCCACAAGAACTGTCTTAGCGAAAGGCTACTTGGGGGGAAAGATGTAACTCTGTGAGATGATTTCACAGAACACAAAGAAGTTTCTCAGAAAGCTTGTTTCTCTTTTTTATCGGAGGATATTTCCTTTGGCCCTATAGTCTTCATAGGGATCCGAAATATCTGTTCTCAGATTCCACAGAAATAAGGCTAGCAAAGAGATCCACGACATACAGATGTAACTCTGTGAGTGGAAGTCACACATCACAGAGAAGTTTCTCAGAAAGCTTCTTTCCAGATTTCATCTGAGGATATTTGCTTTTTCACCATAGCCCTCTATGGGCTTCCAAATATCACTTTGACAATTCCACAAGAACTGTCTTAGCGAAAGGCTTCTTGAGGGGAAAGCTGTAATTCTTGAGCGGATTTCACGGAACACAAAGAAGTTTTTCAGAAAGCTTCTTTCTCTTTGTTATCGGCAGATATTTAGTTTGGCCCTATAGTCTTCAAAGGGATCCGAAATATCTGTTCTCAGATTCCACAGAAAAAATGCTAGCAAAGAGATCCACGAAATACAGATATAACTCTGTGAGATGAATTAACAGAACAATAAGCAGTTTCTCAGAAAGCTTCTTGCCAGATTTCATCTGAGGATATTTACTTTTTCAACATAGCCCTCTATGGGCTTCCAAATATCACTTTGCCAATTCCACAAGAACGGTCTTAGCGAAAGGCTACTTGAGGGGAAAGTTGTAACTCTGTGAGATGATTTCACAGAACACAATGAAGTTTCTCAGAAAGCTTCTTTCTCTTTGTTATCAGAGGATATTTCCTTTGGCCCTATAGTCTTCAAAGGGATCCGAAATATCTGTTCTCAGATTCCACAGAAATAAGGCTAGCAAAGAGATCCGCGAAATACAGATGTAACTCTGTGAGTGGAAGTCACACATCAAAGAGCTGTTTCTCAGAAAGATTCTTTCCAGATTTCATCTGAGGTTATTTCCTTTTTCATCATAGCCCTCTATGGGCTTCCAAATATCACTTTGCCAATTCCACAAGAAGTGTCTTAGCGAAAGGCTTCTTGAGGGGAAAGCTGTAACTCTGTGAGAGGATTTCACGGAACACAAAGAAGTTTCTCAGAAAGCTTCTTTCTCTTTGTTATCGGAGGATATTTCCTTTGGCCCTATAGCCTTCAAAGGGATCCGAAATATATGTTCTCAGATTCCACAGAAATAAGGCTAGCAAAGAGATCCACGAAATACAGATATAACTCTGTGAGATGAATTAACAGAACACTAAGCAGTTTCTCAGAATGCTTCTTTCCAGATTTCATCTGAGGATATCTCCTTTTTCACCGTAGCACTCTATGGGCTTCCAAATATCACTTTGCCAATTCCACAAGAACTGTCTTAGCGAAAGGCTACTTGAGGGGAAAGATGTAACTCTGTGAGATGATTTCACAGAACACAATGAAGTTTCTCAGAAAGCTTCTTTCTCTTTGTTATCAGAGGATATTTCCTTTGGCCCTATAGTCTTCAAAGGGATCCGAAATATCTGTTCTCAGATTCCACAGAAATAAGGCTAGCAAAGAGATCCGCGAAATACAGATGTAACTCTGTGAGTGGAAGTCACACATCAAAGAGCAGTTTCTCAGAAAGATTCTTTCCAGATTTCATCTGAGGATATTTCCTTTTTCATCGTAGCCCTCTATGGGCTTCCAAATATCACTTTGCCAATTCCACAAGAACTGTCTTAGCGAAAGGCTTCTTGAGGGGAAATCTGTAACTCTGTGAGATGATTTCACAGAACACAAAGAAGTTTCTCAGTAAGCTTCTTTCCCTTTGTTATCGGAGGATATTTCCTTTGGCCCTATAGTCTTCAAAGGGATCCGAAATATCTGTTCTCAGATTCCACAGAAATAAGGCTAGCAGAGATCCACGACATACAGATGTAACTCTGTGAGTGGAAGTCACACATCACAGAGCAGTTTCTCAGAAAGCTTCTTTCCAGATTTCATCTGAGGATATTTCCTTTTTCACCGTAGCCCTCTATGGGCTTCCAAATATCACTTTGCCAGTTCCACAAGAACTCTCTGAGCGAAAGGCTTCTTGACGGAAAAGCTGTAACTCAGTGAGATGATTTCACAGAACACAAAGAAGTTTCTCAGTAAGCTTCTTTCTCTTTGTTATCGGAGGATATTTCCTTTGGCCCTATTGTCTTCATAGGGATCCGAAATATGTCTTCTCAGATACCACAGAAATAAGGCTAGAAAAGTGATCCACGAAATACAGATGTAACTCTGTGAGTGGAAGTCACACATCACAGAGCAGTTTCTCAGAAAGCTTCTTTCCAGATTTCATCTGAGGATATTTCCTTTTTCACCATAGCCCTCTATGGCCTTCCAAATATCACTTTGCCCATTCCACTAGAAGTGTCTTAGCGAAAGGCTTCTTGAGGGGAAAGCTGTAACTCTGTGAGATGATTTCACAGAACACAAAGAAGTTTCTCACAAAGCTTCTTTCTCTTTGTTATCGGAGGATATTTCCTTTGGCCCTATAGTCTTCAAAGGGATCCGAAATATCTGTTCTCAGATTCCACAGAAAAAACGCTAGCAAAGAGATCCACGAAATACAGATGTAAATCTGTGAGTGGAAGTCACACATCACAGAGCAGTTTCTCAGAAAGCTTCCTTCCAGATTTCATCTGAGGATATTTCCTTTTTCACCATAGCCCTCTATGGGCTTCCAAATATCACTTTGCGAATTCCACAAGAACTGTCTTAGCGAAAGGCTACTTGAGGGGAAAGATGTAACTCTGTGAGATGATTTCACAGAACACAATGAAGTTTCTCAGAAAGCTTCTTTCTCTTTGTTATCAGAGGATATTTCCTTTGGCCCTATAGTCTTCAAAGGGATCCGAAATATCTGTTCTCAGATTCCACAGAAATAAGGCTAGCAAAGAGATCCGCGAAATACAGATGTAACTCTGTGAGTGGAAGTCACACATCAAAGAGCTGTTTCTCAGAAAGATTCTTTCCAGATTTCATCTGAGGTTATTTCCTTTTTCATCGTAGCCCTCTATGGGCTTCCAAATATCACTTTGCCAATTCCACAAGAAGTGTCTTAGCGAAAGGCTTCTTGAGGGGAAAGCTGTAACTCTGTGAGAGGATTTCACGGAACACAAAGAAGTTTCTCAGAAAGCTTCTTTCTCTTTGTTATCGGAGGATATTTCCTTTGGCCCTATAGCCTTCAAAGGGATCCGAAATATATGTTCTCAGATTCCACAGAAATAAGGCTAGCAAAGAGATCCACGAAATACAGATATAACTCTGTGAGATGAATTAACAGAACACTAAGCAGTTTCTCAGAATGCTTCTTTCCAGATTTCATCTGAGGATATCTCCTTTTTCACCGTAGCACTCTATGGGCTTCCAAATATCACTTTGCCAATTCCACAAGAACTGTCTTAGCGAAAGGCTACTTGAGGGGAAAGATGAAACTCTGTGAGATGGTTTCACAGAACACAATGAAGTTTCTCAGAAAGCTTCTTTCTCTTTGTTATCAGAGGATATTTCCTTTGGCCCTATAGTCTTCAAAGGGATCCGAAATATCTGTTCTCAGATTCCACAGAAATAAGGCTAGCAAAGAGATCCGCGAAATACAGATGTAACTCTGTGAGTGGAAGTCACACATCAAAGAGCAGTTTCTCAGAAAGATTCTTTCCAGATTTCATCTGAGGATATTTCCTTTTTCATCGTAGCCCTCTATGGGCTTCCAAATATCACTTTGCCAATTCCACAAGAACTGTCTTAGCGAAAGGCTTCTTGAGGGGAAATCTGTAACTCTGTGAGATGATTTCACAGAACACAAAGAAGTTTCTCAGTAAGCTTCTTTCTCTTTGTTATCGGAGGATATTTCCTTTGGCCCTATAGTCTTCAAAGGGATCCGAAATATCTGTTCTCAGATTCCACAGAAATAAGGCTAGCAGAGATCCACGACATACAGATGTAACTCTGTCAGTGGAAGTCACACATCACAGAGCAGTTTCTCAGAAAGCTTCTTTCCAGATTTCATCTGAGGATATTTCCTTTTTCACCATAGCCCTCTATGGGCTTCCAAATATCACTTTGCCAATCCACAAGAACTGTCTTAGCGAAAGGCTTCTTGAGGGGAAAGCTGTAACTCTATGAGGTGATTTCACAGAACACAAAGAAGTTTCTCAGTAAGCTTCTTTCTCTTTGTTATCGGAGGATATTTCCTTTGGCCCTATAGTCTTCAAAGGGATCCGAAATGTCTGTTCCCAGATTCCAGAGAAATAAGGCTAGCAAAGATATACACGAAATACAGATGTAACTCTGTGAGTGGAAGTCACACATCACAGAGCAGTTTCTCAGAAAGCTTCTTTCCAAATTTCGTCTGAGGATATTTCCTTTTTCACCATAGCCCTCTATGGGCTTCCAAATATCACTTCGCCAATTCCACAAGAACTGTCTTAGCGAAAGGCTTCTTGAGGGGAAAGCTATAACTCTGTGAGATGATTTCACAGAAGACAACGTAGTTTCTCAGTAAGCTTCTTTCTCTTTGTTATCGGAGGGTATTTCCTTTGGCCTTATAGTCTTCAAAGCGATCCGAAATATCTGTTCTCAGATTCCACAGAAATAAGGCTAGCAAAGAGATCCACGAAATACAGATGTAACTCTGTGAGATGAATTAACAGAACACTAAGCAGTTTCTCAGAAAGCTTCTTTCCAGATTTCTTCTGAGGATTTTTCCTTTTTCACCATAGCCCTCTATGGGCTCTCAAATAACACTTTGCCAATTCCACAAGAACTGTCTTAGCGAAAGGCTTCTTGAGGGTAAAGCTGTAACTCTGTGAGATGATTTCACAGAACACAAAGAAGTTTCTCAGAAAGCTTCTTTCTCTTTGTTATGAGAGGATATTTCCTTTGGTCCTATAGTCTTCAAAAGGATCCGAAATATCTGTTCTCAGATTCCACAGAAAAAAGGATAGCAAAGAGATCCACGAAATACAGATGTAACTCTGTGAGTGGAAGTCACACATCACAGAGCAGTTTCTCAGAAAGCTTCTTTCCAGATTTCATCTGAGGATATTTCCTTTTTCACCATAGCCCTCTATGGGCTTCCAAATATCACTTTGCCAATTCCACAAGAACTGTCTTAGCGAAAGGCTTCTTGAGGGGAAAGCTGTAACTCTGTGAGATGATTTCACAGAACACAAAGAAGTTTCTCAGAAAGCTTCTTTCTCTTTGTTATCGGAGGATATTTCCTTTGGCCCTATAGTCTTCAAAGGGATCCGAAATATCTGTTCTCAGATTCCACAGAAAAAACGCTAGCAAAGAGATCCACGAAATACAGAAGTAAATCTGTGAGTGGAAGTCACACATCACAGAGCAGTTTCTCAGAAAGCTTCTTTCCAGATTTCATCTGAGGATATTTCCTTTTTCACCATAGCCCTCTATGGGCTTCCAAATATCACTTTGCGAATTCCACAAGAACTGTCTTGGCGAAAGGCTTCTTGAGGGGAAAGCTGTAACTCTGTGAGATGATTTCACAAAACACAAAGAAGTTTCTCAGAAAGCTTCTTTCTCTTTGTTATCGGAGGATATTTCCTTTGGCCCTATAGTCTTCAAAGGGATCCGAAATATCTGCTCTCAGATTCCACAGAAATAAGGCTAGCAAAGAGATCCACGAAATACAGATGTAACTCTGTGAGTGTAAATCACACATCACACAGCAGTTTCTCAGAAAGCTTCTTTCCAGATTTCATCTGAGGATATTTCCTTTTTCACCGTAGCCCTCTATGGGCTTCCAAATATCACTTTGACAATTCCACAAGAACTCTCTTAGCGAAAGGCCTCTGGAGGGGAAAGCTGTAACTCTGTGACACGATTTCACAGAAGACAAAGATTTCTCAGTAAGCTTCTTTCTCTTTGTTATCGGAGGATATTTCCTTTGGCCCTATAGTCTTCAAAGGGATCCGAAATATCTGTTCTCAGATTCCACGGAAATAACGCTAGCAAAGAGATCCACGAAATACAGATGTAACTCTGTGAGATGAATTAACACAACACTAAGCAGTTTCTCAGAAAGCTTCTTTCAAGATTTCATCTGAGGATATTTCCTTATTCACCATAGCCCTCCATGGGCTTCCAGATATCACTTTGCCAATTCCACAAGAACTGTCTTAGCGAAAGGTTTCTTTAGGGGAAAGCTGTAACTCTGTGAGATGATTTCACAGAACACAAAGTAGTTTCTCAGAAAGCTTCTTTCTCTTTGTTATCGGAGGATATTTCCTTTGGCCCTATAGTCTTCAAAGGGATCCGAAATATCTGTTCTCAGATTCCACAGAAATAAGGCTAGCAAACAGATCCACGACATACAGATGTAACTCTGTGAGATGAATTAACAGAACAGTAAGCAGTTTCTCAGAGAGATTCTTTCCAGATTTCATCTGAGGATATTTCCTTTTCACCATAGCCCTCTATGGGCTTCGAACTGTCACTTTGCCAATTCCACAAGAACTGTCTTAGCGAAAGTTTTCCTGAGGGGAAAGCTGTAACTCTGTGAGATGATTTCACAGAACACAAAGAAGTTTCTCAGAAAGTTTCTTTCTCTTTGTTATCGTAAGATATTTCCTTTGGCGCTATAGTCTTCAAAGGGATCCGAAATATCTGTTCTCAGATTCCACAGAAATAAGGCTAGCAAAGAGTTGCACGAAATACAGATGTAACTCTGTGAGTGGAAGTCACACATCACAGAGCAGTTTCTCAGAAAGCTTGTTTCCAGATTTCATCTGAGGATATTTCCTTTTTCACCATAGCCCTCTATGGGCTTCCAAATATCACTTTGCCAATTCCACAAGAACTGTCTTAGCGAAAGGCTTCTTGAGGGGAAAGCTGTAAATCTGTAAGATGATTTCACAGAACACAAAGAAGTTTCTCAGAAAGCTTCTTTCTCTTTGTTATCGGAGGATATTTCCTTTGGCCCTGTAGTCTTGAAAGGGATCCGAAATATCTGTTCTCAGATTCCACAGAAAAAAAGCTAGCAAAGAGATCCACGAAATACAGATGTAACTCTGTGAGTGGAAGTCACACACAACAGAGCATTTTCTCAGAAAGCTTCTTTCCAGATTTCATCTGAGGATATTTCCTTTTTCACCATAGCCCTATATAGGCTTCCAAATATCACTTTGCCAAATCCACAAGAAGTGTCTTAGCGAAAGGCTTCTTGAGGGGAAAGCTGTAACTCTGTGAGATGATTTCACGGAACACAAAGAAGTTTCTCAGAAAGCTTCTTTCTCTTTGATATCGGAAGATATTTCCTTTGGCCCTATAGCCTTCAATGGGATCCGAAATATGTGTTCTCAGATTCCACAGAAATAAGGCTAGCAAACAGATCCATGAAATACAGATATAACTCTGTGAGATGAATTAACAGAACACTAAGCAGTTTCTCAGAAAGCTTCCTTCCAGATTTCATCTGAGGATATTTCCTTTTTCACCGTAGCACTCTATGGGCTTCCAAATATCACATTGCCAAATCCACAAGAACTGTCTTAGTGAAAGGCTACTTGAGGGGAAAGCTGTAACTCCGTGAGATGATTTCACAGAACACAAAGAAGTTTCTCAGTAAGCTTCTTTCTCTTTGTTATCGGAGGATATTTCCTTTGGCCCTATAGTCTTCAAAGGGATCCGAAATACCTGTTCTCAGATTCCACAGAAATAAGTCTAGCAGAGATCCACGACATACAGATGTAACTCTGTGAGTGGAAGTCACACACCACAGAGCAGTTTCTCAGAAAGCTTCTTTCCAGATTTCATCTGAGGATATTTCCTTTTTCACCATAGCCCTCTATGAGCTTCCAAATATCACTTTGCCAATTCCACAAGACCTGTCTTAGCGAAAGGCTTCTTGAGGGGAAAGCTGTAAATCTGTTAGAGGATTTCACAGAACACAAAGAAGTTTCTCAGAAAGCTTTTTTGTCTTTGTTATCGGAGGATATTTCCTTTGGCCGTATAGTCTTCAAAGGGATCCGAAATATCTGTTCTCAGATTCCACAGAAATAAGGCTAGCAAAGAGATGCACGAAATACAGATAAAACTCTGTGAGATGAATTAAGAGAACACTAAGCAGTTTCTCAGAAAGCTTCTTTCCAGATTTCATCTGAGGATATTTCCTTTTTCACCATAGCCCTCTATGGGCTTCCAAATATCACTTTGACAATTCCACAAAAACTGTCTTAGCGAAAGGCTTCTTGAGGGGAAAGCTGTAACTCTGTGAGATGATTTCACGGAACACAAAGAAGTTTCTCAGAAAGCTTCTTTCTCTTTGTTATCAGAGGATATTTCCTTTGGCCCTATAGTCTTCAAAGGGATCCGAAATATCTGTTCTCAGATTCCACAGAAATAAGGCTAGCAAAGAGATCCACGAAATAAAGATGTAACACTGTGAGATGAATTAACAGAACACTAAGCAGTTTCTCAGAAAGCTTCTTTCCAGATTTCATCTTAGGATATTTCCTTTTTCACTATAGCCCTCTTTAGGCTTCCAAATATCACTTTGCAAATTCCACAAGAACTGTCTTAGCGAAAGGCTTCTTGAGTGGAAAGCTGTAACTCTGTGAGATGATTTCACAGAACACAAAGAAGTTTCTCACAAAGCTTCTTTCTCTTTGCTATCGGAGGATATTTCCTTTGGCACTATAGTCTTCAAAGGGATCCGAAATATCTGTTCTCAGATTCCACAGAAATAAGGCTAGCAAAGAGATCCCCGAAATACAGATGTAACTCTGTGAGATGAATTAACAGAACACTAAGCAGTTTCTCAGAAAGCTTCTTTCCAGATTTTATCTGAGGATATTTCCTTTTTCACCATAGCCCTCTATGGGCTTCCAAATATCACTTTGCCATTTCCACAAGAAGTGTCTTAGCGAAAGGCTTCTTGAAGGGAAAGCTGTAACTCTGTGAGATGATTTCACAGAACACAAAGAAGTTTCTCAGAAAGCTTCTTTCTCTTTGTTATCGGAGGATATTTCCTTTGGCCCTATAGTCTTCAAAGGGATCCGAAATATCTGTTCTCAGATTCCACAGAAATAAGGCTAACAAAGAGATCCACGAAATACAGATGTAACTCTGTGAGTGGAAGTCACACATCACAGAGCAGTTTCTCAGAAAGCTTCTTTCCAGATTTCATCTGAGCATATTTCCTTTTTCACCATAGCCCTTTATGGGCTTCCAAATATCACTTTGCCAATTCCACAAGAACTGTCTTAGCGAAAGGCTTCTTGAGGGGAAAGCTGTAACTCTGTGAGATGATTTCACAGAACACAAAGAAGTTTCTAAGAAAGCTTCTTTCTCTTTGTTATCGGAGGACATTTCCTTTGGCCCTATAGTCTTCAAAGGGATCCGAAATATGTGCTCTCAGATTCCACAGAAATAAGGCTAGCAAAGAGATCCACGAAATACAGTTGTAACTCTGTGAGTGTAAATCACACATCTCACAGCAGTTTCTCAGAAAGCTTCTTTCCAGATTTCATCTGAGTATATTTCCTTTTTCACCGTAGCCCTCTATGGGCTTCCAAATATCACTTTGCCAATTCCACAAGAACTGTCTTAGCGAAAGGCTTCTTGAGGGGAAAGCTGTAACTCTGTGAGATGATTTCACAGAACACAAAGAAGTTTCTCAGAAAGCTTGTTTCTCTTTTTTATCGGAGGATATTTCCTTTGGCCCTATAGTCTTCATAGGGATCCGAAATATCTGTTCTCAGATTCCACAGAAATAAGGCTAGCAAAGAGATCCACGACATACAGATATAACTCTGTGAGTGGAAGTCACACATCACAGAGAAGTTTCTCAGAAATTTTCTTTCCTGATTTCATCTGAGGTTATTTGCTTTTTCACCATAGCCCTCTATGGGCTTCCAAATATCATTTTGACAATTCCACAAGAACTGTCTTAGCGAAAGGCTTCTTGAGGGGAAAGCTGTAATTCTTGAGCGGATTTCACGGAACACAAAGAAGTTTTTCAGAAAGCTTCTTTCTCTTTGTTATCGGCAGATATTTAGTTTGGCCCAATAGTCTTCAAAGGGATCCGAAATATCTGTTCTCAGATTCCACAGAAATAAGGCTAGCAAAGAGATCCGCGAAATACAGATGTAACTCTGTGAGTGGAAGTCACACATCAAAGAGCTGTTTCTCAGAAAGATTCTTTCCAGATTTCATCTGAGGTTATTTCCTTTTTCATCGTAGCCCTCTATGGGCTTCCAAATATCACTTTGCCAATTCCACAAGAAGTGTCTTAGCGAAAGGCTTCTTGAGGGGAAAGCTGTAACTCTGTGAGAGGATTTCACGGAACACAAAGAAGTTTCTCAGAAAGCTTCTTTCTCTTTGTTATCGGAGGATATTTCCTTTGGCCCTATAGCCTTCAAAGGGATCCGAAATATATGTTCTCAGATTCCACAGAAATAAGGCTAGCAAAGAGATCCACGAAATACAGATATAACTCTGTGAGATGAATTAACAGAACACTAAGCAGTTTCTCAGAATGCTTCTTTCCAGATTTCATCTGAGGATATCTCCTTTTTCACCGTAGCACTCTATGGGCTTCCAAATATCACTTTGCCAATTCCACAAGAACTGTCTTAGCGAAAGGCTACTTGAGGGGAAAGATGTAACTCTGTGAGATGATTTCACAGAACACAATGAAGTTTCTCAGAAAGCTTCTTTCTCTTTCTTATCAGAGGATATTTCCTTTGGCCCTATAGTCTTCAAAGGGATCCGAAATATCTGTTCTCAGATTCCACAGAAATAAGGCTAGCAAAGAGATCCGCGAAATACAGATGTAACTCTGTGAGTGGAAGTCACACATCAAAGAGCAGTTTCTCAGAAAGATTCTTTCCAGATTTCATCTGAGGATATTTCCTTTTTCATCGTAGCCCTCTATGGGCTTCCAAATATCACTTTGCCAATTCCACAAGAACTGTCTTAGCGAAAGGCTTCTTGAGGGGAAATCTGTAACTCTGTGAGATGATTTCACAGAACACAAAGAAGTTTCTCAGTAAGCTTCTTTCTCTTTGTTATCGGAGGATATTTCCTTTGGCCCTATAGTCTTCAAAGGGATCCGAAATATCTGTTCTCAGATTCCACAGAAATAAGGCTAGCAGAGATCCACGACATACAGATGTAACTCTGTGAGTGGAAGTCACACATCACAGAGCAGTTTCTCAGAAAGCTTCTTTCCAGATTTCATCTGAGGATATTTCCTTTTTCACCATAGCCCTCTATGGGCTTCCAAATATCACTTTGCCAATTCCACAAGAACTGTCTTAGCGAAAGGCTTCTTGAGGGGAAAGCTATAACTCTGTGAGATGATTTCACAGAAGACAAAGTAGTTTCTCAGTAAGCTTCTTTCTCTTTGTTATCGGAGGGTATTTCCTTTGGCCTTATAGTCTTCAAAGCGATCCGAAATATCTGTTCTCAGATTCCACAGAAATAAGGCTAGCAAAGAGATCCACGAAATACAGATGTAACTCTGTGAGATGAATTAACAGAACACTAAGCAGTTTCTCAGAAAGCTTCTTTCCAGATTTCTTCTGAGGATTTTTCCTTTTTCACCGTAGCCCTCTATGGGCTCTCAAATAACACTTTGCCAATTCCACAAGAACTGTCTTAGCGAAAGGCTTCTTGAGGGTAAAGCTGTAACTCTGTGAGATGATTTCACAGAACACAAAGAAGTTTCTCAGAAAGCTTCTTTCTCTTTGTTATGAGAGGATATTTCCTTTGGTCCTATAGTCTTCAAAAGGATCCGAAATATCTGTTCTCAGATTCCACAGAAAAAAGGATAGCAAAGAGATCCACGAAATACAGATGTAACTCTGTGAGTGGAAGTCACACATCACAGAGCAGTTTCTCAGAAAGCTTCTTTCCAGATTTCATCTGAGGATATTTCCTTTTTCACCATAGCCCTCTATGGGCTTCCAAATATCACTTTGCCAATTCCACAAGAACTGTCTTAGCGAAAGGCTTCTTGAGGGGAAAGCTGTAACTCTGTGAGATGATTTCACAGAACCCAAAGAAGTTTCTCAGAAAGCTTCTTTCTCTTTGTTATCGGAGGATATTTCCTTTGGCCCTATAGTCTTCAAAGGGATCCGAAATATCTGTTCTCAGATTCCACAGAAAAAACGCTAGCAAAGAGATCCACGAAATACAGAAGTAAATCTGTGAGTGGAAGTCACACATCACAGAGCAGTTTCTCAGAAAGCTTCTTTCCAGATTTCATCTGAGGATATTTCCTTTTTCACCATAGCCCTCTATGGGCTTCCAAATATCACTTTGCGAATTCCACAAGAACTGTCTTGGCGAAAGGCTTCTTGAGGGGAAAGCTGTAACTCTGTGAGATGATTTCACAAAACACAAAGAAGTTTCTCAGAAAGCTTCTTTCTCTTTGTTATCGGAGGATATTTCCTTTGGCCCTATAGTCTTCAAAGGGATCCGAAATATCTGCTCTCAGATTCCACAGAAATAAGGCTAGCAAAGAGATCCACGAAATACAGATGTAACTCTGTGAGTGTAAATCACACATCACACAGCAGTTTCTCAGAAAGCTTCTTTCCAGATTTCATCTGAGGATATTTCCTTTTTCACCGTAGCCCTCTATGGGCTTCCAAATATCACTTTGACAATTCCACAAGAACTCTCTTAGCGAAAGGCCTCTGGAGGGGAAAGCTGTAACTCTGTGACACGATTTCACAGAAGACAAAGATTTCTCAGTAAGCTTCTTTCTCTTTGTTATCGGAGGATATTTCCTTTGGCCCTATAGTCTTCAAAGGGATCCGAAATATCTGTTCTCAGATTCCACGGAAATAAGGCTAGCAAAGAGATCCACGAAATACAGATGTAACTCTGTGAGATGAATTAACACAACACTAAGCAGTTTCTCAGAAAGCTTCTTTCAAGATTTCATCTGAGGATATTTCCTTTTTCACCATAGCCCTCCATGGGCTTCCAGATATCACTTTGCCAATTCCACAAGAACTGTCTTAGCGAAAGGTTTCTTTAGGGGAAAGCTGTAACTCTGTGAGATGATTTCACAGAACACAAAGTAGTTTCTCAGAAAGCTTCTTTCTCTTTGTTATCGGAGGATATTTCCTTTGGCCCTATAGTCTTCAAAGGGATCCGAAATATCTGTTCTCAGATTCCACAGAAATAAGGCTAGCAAACAGATCCACGAAATACAGATGTAACTCTGTGAGATGAATTAACAGAACAGTAAGCAGTTTCTCAGAGAGATTCTTTCCAGATTTCATCTGAGGATATTTCCTTTTCACCATAGCCCTCTATGGGCTTCGAACTGTCACTTTGCCAATTCCACAAGAACTGTCTTAGCGAAAGTTTTCCTGAGGGGAAAGCTGTAACTCTGTGAGATGATTTCACAGAACACAAAGAAGTTTCTCAGAAAGTTTCTTTCTCTTTGTTATCGTAGGATATTTCCTTTGGCGCTATAGTCTTCAAAGGGATCCGAAATATCTGTTCTCAGATTCCACAGAAATAAGGCTAGCAAAGAGTTGCACGAAATACAGATGTAACTCTGTGAGTGGAAGTCACACATCACAGAGCAGTTTCTCAGAAAGCTTGTTTCCAGATTTCATCTGAGGATATTTCCTTTTTCACCATAGCCCTCTATGGGCTTCCAAATATCACTTTGCCAATTCCACAAGAACTGTCTTAGCGAAAGGCTTCTTGAGGGGAAAGCTGTAAATCTGTAAGATGATTTCACAGAACAAAAAGAAGTTTCTCAGAAAGCTTCTTTCTCTTTGTTATCGGAGGATATTTCCTTTGGCCCTGTAGTCTTGAAAGGGATCCGAAATATCTGTTCTCAGATTCCACAGAAAAAAGGCTAGCAAAGAGATCCACGAAATACAGATGTAACTCTGTGAGTGGAAGTCACACACAACAGAGCATTTTCTCAGAAAGCTTCTTTCCAGATTTCATCTGAGGATATTTCCTTTTTCACCATAGCCCTATATAGGCTTCCAAATATCACTTTGCCAAATCCACAAGAAGTGTCTTAGCGAAAGGCTTCTTGAGGGGAAAGCTGTAACTCTGTGAGATGATTTCACGGAACACAACGAAGTTTCTCAGAAAGCTTCTTTCTCTTTGATATCGGAAGATATTTCCTTTGGCCCAATAGCCTTCAATGGGATCCGAAATATGTGTTCTCAGATTCCACAGAAATAAGGCTAGCAAACAGATCCATGAAATACAGATATAACTCTGTGAGATGAATTAACAGAACACTAAGCAGTTTCTCAGAAAGCTTCCTTCCAGATTTCATCTGAGGATATTTCCTTTTTCACCGTAGCACTCTATGGGCTTCCAAATATCACATTGCCAAATCCACAAGAACTGTCTTAGTGAAAGGCTACTTGAGGGGAAAGCTGTAACTCCGTGAGATGATTTCACAGAACACAAAGAAGTTTCTCAGTAAGCTTCTTTCTCTTTGTTATCGGAGGATATTTCCTTTGGCCCTATAGTCTTCAAAGGGATCCGAAATACCTGTTCTCAGATTCCACAGAAATAAGTCTAGCAGAGATCCACGACATACAGATGTAACTCTGTGAGTGGAAGTCACACACCACAGAGCAGTTTCTCAGAAAGCTTCTTTCCAGATTTCATCTGAGGATATTTCCTTTTTCACCATAGCCCTCTATGAGCTTCCAAATATCACTTTGCCAATTCCACAAGACCTGTCTTAGCGAAAGGCTTCTTGAGGGGAAAGCTGTAAATCTGTTAGAGGATTTCACAGAACACAAAGAAGTTTCTCAGAAAGCTTTTTTGTCTTTGTTATCGGAGGATATTTCCTTTGGCCGTATAGTCTTCAAAAGGATCCGAAATATCTGTTCTCAGATTCCACAGAAATAAGGCTAGCAAAGAGATGCACGAAATACAGATAAAACTCTGTGAGATGAATTAAGAGAACACTAAGCAGTTTCTCAGAAAGCTTCTTTCCAGATTTCATCTGAGGATATTTCCTTTTTCACCATAGCCCTCTATGGGCTTCCAAATATCACTTTGACAATTCCACAAAAACTGTCTTAGCGAAAGGCTTCTTGAGGGGAAAGCTGTAACTCTGTGAGATGATTTCACGGAACACAAAGAAGTTTCTCAGAAAGCTTCTTTCTCTTTGTTATCGGAGGATATTTCCTTTGGCCCTATAGTCTTCAAAGGGATCCGAAATATCTGTTCTCAGATTCCACAGAAATAAGGCTAGCAAAGAGATCCACGAAATAAAGATGTAACACTGTGAGATGAATTAACAGAACACTAAGCAGTTTCTCAGAAAGCTTCTTTCCAGATTTCATCTTAGGATATTTCCTTTTTCACTATAGCCCTCTTTAGGCTTCCAAATATCACTTTGCAAATTCCACAAGAACTGTCTTAGCGAAAGGCTTCTTGAGTGGAAAGCTGTAACTCTGTGAGATGATTTCACAGAACACAAAGAAGTTTCTCACAAAGCTTCTTTCTCTTTGCTATCGGAGGATATTTCCTTTGGCACTATAGTCTTCAAAGGGATCCGAAATATCTGTTCTCAGATTCCACAGAAATAAGGCTAGCAAAGAGATCCCCGAAATACAGATGTAACTCTGTGAGATGAATTAACAGAACACTAAGCAGTTTCTCAGAAAGCTTCTTTCCAGATTTTATCTGAGGATATTTCCTTTTTCACCATAGCCCTCTATGGGCTTCCAAATATCACTTTGCCATTTCCACAAGAAGTGTCTTAGCGAAAGGCTTCTTGAAGGGAAAGCTGTAACTCTGTGAGATGATTTCACAGAACACAAAGAAGTTTCTCAGAAAGCTTCTTTCTCTTTGTTATCGGAGGATATTTCCTTTGGCCCTATAGTCTTCAAAGGGATCCGAAATATCTGTTCTCAGATTCCACAGAAATAAGGCTAACAAAGAGATCCACGAAATACAGATGTAACTCTGTGAGTGGAAGTCACACATCACAGAGCAGTTTCTCAGAAAGCTTCTTTCCAGATTTCATCTGAGCATATTTCCTTTTTCACCATAGCCCTTTATGGGCTTCCAAATATCACTTTGCCAATTCCACAAGAACTGTCTTAGCGAAAGGCTTCTTGAGGGGAAAGCTGTAACTCTGTGAGATGATTTCACAGAACACAAAGAAGTTTCTCAGAAAGCTTCTTTCTCTTTGTTATCAGAGGATATTTCCTTTGGCCCTATAGTCTTCAAAGGGATCCGAAATATCTGTTCTCAGATTCCACAGAAATAAGGCTAGCAAAGAGATCCACGAAATAAAGATGTAACACTGTGAGATGAATTAACAGAACACTAAGCAGTTTCTCAGAAAGCTTCTTTCCAGATTTCATCTTAGGATATTTCCTTTTTCACTATAGCCCTCTTTAGGCTTCCAAATATCACTTTGCAAATTCCACAAGAACTGTCTTAGCGAAAGGCTTCTTGAGTGGAAAGCTGTAACTCTGTGAGATGATTTCACAGAACACAAAGAAGTTTCTCACAAAGCTTCTTTCTCTTTGCTATCGGAGGATATTTCCTTTGGCACTATAGTCTTCAAAGGGATCCGAAATATCTGTTCTCAGATTCCACAGAAATAAGGCTAGCAAAGAGATCCCCGAAATACAGATGTAACTCTGTGAGATGAATTAACAGAACACTAAGCAGTTTCTCAGAAAGCTTCTTTCCAGATTTTATCTGAGGATATTTCCTTTTTCACCATAGCCCTTTATGGGCTTCCAAATATCACTTTGCCAATTCCACAAGAAGTGTCTTAGCGAAAGGCTTCTTGAGGGGAAAGCTGTAACTCTGTGAGATGATTTCACAGAACACAAAGAAGTTTCTAAGAAAGCTTCTTTCTCTTTGTTATCGGAGGACATTTCCTTTGGCCCTATAGTCTTCAAAGGGATCCGAAATATGTGCTCTCAGATTCCACAGAAATAAGGCTAGCAAAGAGATCCACGAAATACAGTTGTAACTCTGTGAGTGTAAATCACACATCTCACAGCAGTTTCTCAGAAAGCTTCTTTCCAGATTTCATCTGAGTATATTTCCTTTTTCACCGTAGCCCTCTATGGGCTTCCAAATATCACTTTGCCAATTCCACAAGAACTGTCTTAGCGAAAGGCTTCTTGAGGGGAAAGCTGTAACTCTGTGAGATGATTTCACAGAACACAAAGAAGTTTCTCAGAAAGCTTGTTTCTCTTTTTTATCGGAGGATATTTCCTTTGGCCCTATAGTCTTCATAGGGATCCGAAATATCTGTTCTCAGATTCCACAGAAATAAGGCTAGCAAAGAGATCCACGACATACAGATATAACTCTGTGAGTGGAAGTCACACATCACAGAGAAGTTTCTCAGAAATTTTCTTTCCTGATTTCATCTGAGGTTATTTGCTTTTTCACCATAGCCCTCTATGGGCTTCCAAATATCATTTTGACAATTCCACAAGAACTGTCTTAGCGAAAGGCTTCTTGAGGGGAAAGCTGTAATTCTTGAGCGGATTTCACGGAACACAAAGAAGTTTTTCAGAAAGCTTCTTTCTCTTTGTTATCGGCAGATATTTAGTTTGGCCCAATAGTCTTCAAAGGGATCCGAAATATCTGTTCTCAGATTCCACAGAAAAAATGCTAGCAAAGAGATCCACGAAATACAGATATAACTCTGTGAGATGAATTAACAGAACAATAAGCAGTTTCTCAGAAAGCTTCTTTCCAGATTTCATCTGAGGATATTTCCTTTTTCAACATAGCCCTCTATGGGCTTCCAAATATCACTTTGCCAATTCCACAAGAACGGTCTTAGCGAAAGGCTACTTGAGGGGAAAGATGTAACTCTGTGAGATGATTTCACAGAACACAAAGAAGTTTCTCAGAAAGCTTCTTTCTCTTTGTTATCAGAGGATATTTCCTTTGGCCCTATAGTCTTCAAAGGGATCCGAAATATCTGTTCTCAGATTCCACAGAAATAAGGCTAGCAAAGAGATCCGCGAAATACAGATGTAACTCTGTGAGTGGAAGTCACACATCAAAGAGCTGTTTCTCAGAAAGATTCTTTCCAGATTTCATCTGAGGTTATTTCCTTTTTCATCGTAGCCCTCTATGGGCTTCCAAATATCACTTTGCCAATTCCAAAAGAAGTGTCTTAGCGAAAGGCTTCTTGAGGGGAAAGCTGTAACTCTGTGAGAGGATTTCACGGAACACAAAGAAGTTTCTCAGAAAGCTTCTTTCTCTTTGTTATCGGAGGATATTTCCTTTGGCCCTATAGCCTTCAAAGGGATCCGAAATATATGTTCTCAGATTCCACAGAAATAAGGCTAGCAAAGAGATCCACGAAATACAGATATAACTCTGTGAGATGAATTAACAGAACACTAAGCAGTTTCTCAGAATGCTTCTTTCCAGATTTCATCTGAGGATATCTCCTTTTTCACCGTAGCACTCTATGGGCTTCCAAATATCACTTTGCCAATTCCACAAGAACTGTCTTAGCGAAAGGCTACTTGAGGGGAAAGATGTAACTCTGTGAGATGATTTCACAGAACACAATGAAGTTTCTCAGAAAGCTTCTTTCTCTTTCTTATCAGAGGATATTTCCTTTGGCCCTATAGTCTTCAAAGGGATCCGAAATATCTGTTCTCAGATTCCACAGAAATAAGGCTAGCAAAGAGATCCGCGAAATACAGATGTAACTCTGTGAGTGGAAGTCACACATCAAAGAGCAGTTTCTCAGAAAGATTCTTTCCAGATTTCATCTGAGGATATTTCCTTTTTCATCGTAGCCCTCTATGGGCTTCCAAATATCACTTTGCCAATTCCACAAGAACTGTCTTAGCGAAAGGCTTCTTGAGGGGAAATCTGTAACTCTGTGAGATGATTTCACAGAACACAAAGAAGTTTCTCAGTAAGCTTCTTTCTCTTTGTTATCAGAGGATATTTCCTTTGGCCCTATAGTCTTCAAAGGGATCCGAAATATCTGTTCTCAGATTCCACAGAAATAAGGCTAGCAGAGATCCACGACATACAGATGTAACTCTGTGAGTGGAAGTCACACATCACAGAGCAGTTTCTCAGAAAGCTTCTTTCCAGATTTCATCTGAGGATATTTCCTTTTTCACCATAGCCCTCTATGGGCTTCCAAATATCACTTTGCCAATTCCACAAGAACTGTCTTAGCGAAAGGCTTCTTGAGGGGAAAGCTATAACTCTGTGAGATGATTTCACAGAAGACAAAGTAGTTTCTCAGTAAGCTTCTTTCTCTTTGTTATCGGAGGGTATTTCCTTTGGCCTTATAGTCTTCAAAGCGATCCGAAATATCTGTTCTCAGATTCCACAGAAATAAGGCTAGCAAAGAGATCCACGAAATACAGATGTAACTCTGTGAGATGAATTAACAGAACACTAAGCAGTTTCTCAGAAAGCTTCTTTCCAGATTTCTTCTGAGGATTTTTCCTTTTTCACCATAGCCCTCTATGGGCTCTCAAATAACACTTTGCCAATTCCACAAGAACTGTCTTAGCGAAAGGCTTCTTGAGGGTAAAGCTGTAACTCTGTGAGATGATTTCACAGAACACAAAGAAGTTTCTCAGAAAGCTTCTTTCTCTTTGTTATGAGAGGATATTTCCTTTGGTCCTATAGTCTTCAAAAGGATCCGAAATATCTGTTCTCAGATTCCACAGAAAAAAGGATAGCAAAGAGATCCACGAAATACAGATGTAACTCTGTGAGTGGAAGTCACACATCACAGAGCAGTTTCTCAGAAAGCTTCTTTCCAGATTTCATCTGAGGATATTTCCTTTTTCACCATAGCCCTCTATGGGCTTCCAAATATCACTTTGCCAATTCCACAAGAACTGTCTTAGCGAAAGGCTTCTTGAGGGGAAAGCTGTAACTCTGTGAGATGATTTCACAGAACACAAAGAAGTTTCTCAGAAAGCTTCTTTCTCTTTGTTATCGGAGGATATTTCCTTTGGCCCTATAGTCTTCAAAGGGATCCGAAATATCTGTTCTCAGATTCCACAGAAAAAACGCTAGCAAAGAGATCCACGAAATACAGAAGTAAATCTGTGAGTGGAAGTCACACATCACAGAGCAGTTTCTCAGAAAGCTTCTTTCCAGATTTCATCTGAGGATATTTCCTTTTTCACCATAGCCCTCTATGGGCTTCCAAATATCACTTTGCGAATTCCACAAGAACTGTCTTGGCGAAAGGCTTCTTGAGGGGAAAGCTGTAACTCTGTGAGATGATTTCACAAAACACAAAGAAGTTTCTCAGAAAGCTTCTTTCTCTTTGTTATCGGAGGATATTTCCTTTGGCCCTATAGTCTTCAAAGGGATCCGAAATATCTGCTCTCAGATTCCACAGAAATAAGGCTAGCAAAGAGATCCACGAAATACAGATGTAACTCTGTGAGTGTAAATCACACATCACACAGCAGTTTCTCAGAAAGCTTCTTTCCAGATTTCATCTGAGGATATTTCCTTTTTCACCGTAGCCCTCTATGGGCTTCCAAATATCACTTTGACAATTCCACAAGAACTCTCTTAGCGAAAGGCCTCTGGAGGGGAAAGCTGTAACTCTGTGACACGATTTCACAGAAGACAAAGATTTCTCAGTAAGCTTCTTTCTCTTTGTTATCGGAGGATATTTCCTTTGGCCCTATAGTCTTCAAAGGGATCCGAAATATCTGTTCTCAGATTCCACGGAAATAAGGCTAGCAAAGAGATCCACGAAATACAGATGTAACTCTGTGAGATGAATTAACACAACACTAAGCAGTTTCTCAGAAAGCTTCTTTCAAGATTTCATCTGAGGATATTTCCTTTTTCACCATAGCCCTCCATGGGCTTCCAGATATCACTTTGCCAATTCCACAAGAACTGTCTTAGCGAAAGGTTTCTTTAGGGGAAAGCTGTAACTCTGTGAGATGATTTCACAGAACACAAAGTAGTTTCTCAGAAAGCTTCTTTCTCTTTGTTATCGGAGGATATTTCCTTTGGCCCTATAGTCTTCAAAGGGATCCGAAATATCTGTTCTCAGATTCCACAGAAATAAGGCTAGCAAACAGATCCACGAAATACAGATGTAACTCTGTGAGATGAATTAACAGAACAGTAAGCAGTTTCTCAGAGAGATTCTTTCCAGATTTCATCTGAGGATATTTCCTTTTCACCATAGCCCTCTATGGGCTTCGAACTGTCACTTTGCCAATTCCACAAGAACTGTCTTAGCGAAAGTTTTCCTGAGGGGAAAGCTGTAACTCTGTGAGATGATTTCACAGAACACAAAGAAGTTTCTCAGAAAGTTTCTTTCTCTTTGTTATCGTAGGATATTTCCTTTGGCGCTATAGTCTTCAAAGGGATCCGAAATATCTGTTCTCAGATTCCACAGAAATAAGGCTAGCAAAGAGTTGCACGAAATACAGATGTAACTCTGTGAGTGGAAGTCACACATCACAGAGCAGTTTCTCAGAAAGCTTGTTTCCAGATTTCATCTGAGGATATTTCCTTTTTCACCATAGCCCTCTATGGGCTTCCAAATATCACTTTGCCAATTCCACAAGAACTGTCTTAGCGAAAGGCTTCTTGAGGGGAAAGCTGTAAATCTGTAAGATGATTTCACAGAACAAAAAGAAGTTTCTCAGAAAGCTTCTTTCTCTTTGTTATCGGAGGATATTTCCTTTGGCCCTGTAGTCTTGAAAGGGATCCGAAATATCTGTTCTCAGATTCCACAGAAAAAAGGCTAGCAAAGAGATCCACGAAATACAGATGTAACTCTGTGAGTGGAAGTCACACACAACAGAGCATTTTCTCAGAAAGCTTCTTTCCAGATTTCATCTGAGGATATTTCCTTTTTCACCATAGCCCTATATAGGCTTCCAAATATCACTTTGCCAAATCCACAAGAAGTGTCTTAGCGAAAGGCTTCTTGAGGGGAAAGCTGTAACTCTGTGAGATGATTTCACGGAACACAACGAAGTTTCTCAGAAAGCTTCTTTCTCTTTGATATCGGAAGATATTTCCTTTGGCCCTATAGCCTTCAATGGGATCCGAAATATGTGTTCTCAGATTCCACAGAAATAAGGCTAGCAAACAGATCCATGAAATACAGATATAACTCTGTGAGATGAATTAACAGAACACTAAGCAGTTTCTCAGAAAGCTTCCTTCCAGATTTCATCTGAGGATATTTCCTTTTTCACCGTAGCACTCTATGGGCTTCCAAATATCACATTGCCAAATCCACAAGAACTGTCTTAGTGAAAGGCTACTTGAGGGGAAAGCTGTAACTCCGTGAGATGATTTCACAGAACACAAAGAAGTTTCTCAGTAAGCTTCTTTCACTTTGTTATCGGAGGATATTTCCTTTGGCCCTATAGTCTTCAAAGGGATCCGAAATACCTGTTCTCAGATTCCACAGAAATAAGTCTAGCAGAGATCCACGACATACAGATGTAACTCTGTGAGTGGAAGTCACACACCACAGAGCAGTTTCTCAGAAAGCTTCTTTCCAGATTTCATCTGAGGATATTTCCTTTTTCACCATAGCCCTCTATGGGCTTCCAAATATCACTTTGACAATTCCACAAAAACTGTCTTAGCGAAAGGCTTCTTGAGGGGAAAGCTGTAACTCTGTGAGATGATTTCACGGAACACAAAGAAGTTTCTCAGAAAGCTTCTTTCTCTTTGTTATCAGAGGATATTTCCTTTGGCCCTATAGTCTTCAAAGGGATCCGAAATATCTGTTCTCAGATTCCACAGAAATAAGGCTAGCAAAGAGATCCACGAAATAAAGATGTAACACTGTGAGATGAATTAACAGAACACTAAGCAGTTTCTCAGAAAGCTTCTTTCCAGATTTCATCTTAGGATATTTCCTTTTTCACTATAGCCCTCTTTGGGCTTCCAAATATCACTTTGCAAATTCCACAAGAACTGTCTTAGCGAAAGGCTTCTTGAGTGGAAAGCTGTAACTCTGTGAGATGATTTCACAGAACACAAAGAAGTTTCTCACAAAGCTTCTTTCTCTTTGCTATCGGAGGATATTTCCTTTGGCACTATAGTCTTCAAAGGGATCCGAAATATCTGTTCTCAGATTCCACAGAAATAAGGCTAGCAAAGAGATCCCCGAAATACAGATGTAACTCTGTGAGATGATTTCACAGAACACAAAGAAGTTTCTAAGAAAGCTTCTTTCTCTTTGTTATCGGAGGACATTTCCTTTGGCCCTATAGTCTTCAAAGGGATCCGAAATATGTGCTCTCAGATTCCACAGAAATAAGGCTAGCAAAGAGATCCACGAAATACAGTTGTAACTCTGTGAGTGTAAATCACACATCTCACAGCAGTTTCTCAGAAAGCTTCTTTCCAGATTTCATCTGAGTATATTTCCTTTTTCACCGTAGCCCTCTATGGGCTTCCAAATATCACTTTGCCAATTCCACAAGAACTGTCTTAGCGAAAGGCTTCTTGAGGGGAAAGCTGTAACTCTGTGAGATGATTTCACAGAACACAAAGAAGTTTCTCAGAAAGCTTCTTTCTCTTTGTTATCGGAGGATATTTCCTTTGGCCCTATAGTCTTCAAAGGGATCCGAAATATCTGTTCTCAGATTCCACAGAAAAAACGCTAGCAAAGAGATCCACGAAATACAGAAGTAAATCTGTGAGTGGAAGTCACACATCACAGAGCAGTTTCTCAGAAAGCTTCTTTCCAGATTTCATCTGAGGATATTTCCTTTTTCACCATAGCCCTCTATGGGCTTCCAAATATCACTTTGCGAATTCCACAAGAACTGTCTTGGCGAAAGGCTTCTTGAGGGGAAAGCTGTAACTCTGTGAGATGATTTCACAAAACACAAAGAAGTTTCTCAGAAAGCTTCTTTCTCTTTGTTATCGGAGGATATTTCCTTTGGCCCTATAGTCTTCAAAGGGATCCGAAATATCTGCTCTCAGATTCCACAGAAATAAGGCTAGCAAAGAGATCCACGAAATACAGATGTAACTCTGTGAGTGTAAATCACACATCACACAGCAGTTTCTCAGAAAGCTTCTTTCCAGATTTCATCTGAGGATATTTCCTTTTTCACCGTAGCCCTCTATGGGCTTCCAAATATCACTTTGACAATTCCACAAGAACTCTCTTAGCGAAAGGCCTCTGGAGGGGAAAGCTGTAACTCTGTGACACGATTTCACAGAAGACAAAGATTTCTCAGTAAGCTTCTTTCTCTTTGTTATCGGAGGATATTTCCTTTGGCCCTATAGTCTTCAAAGGGATCCGAAATATCTGTTCTCAGATTCCACGGAAATAAGGCTAGCAAAGAGATCCACGAAATACAGATGTAACTCTGTGAGATGAATTAACACAACACTAAGCAGTTTCTCAGAAAGCTTCTTTCAAGATTTCATCTGAGGATATTTCCTTTTTCACCATAGCCCTCCATGGGCTTCCAGATATCACTTTGCCAATTCCACAAGAACTGTCTTAGCGAAAGGTTTCTTTAGGGGAAAGCTGTAACTCTGTGAGATGATTTCACAGAACACAAAGTAGTTTCTCAGAAAGCTTCTTTCTCTTTGTTATCGGAGGATATTTCCTTTGGCCCTATAGTCTTCAAAGGGATCCGAAATATCTGTTCTCAGATTCCACAGAAATAAGGCTAGCAAACAGATCCACGAAATACAGATGTAACTCTGTGAGATGAATTAACAGAACAGTAAGCAGTTTCTCAGAGAGATTCTTTCCAGATTTCATCTGAGGATATTTCCTTTTCACCATAGCCCTCTATGGGCTTCGAACTGTCACTTTGCCAATTCCACAAGAACTGTCTTAGCGAAAGTTTTCCTGAGGGGAAAGCTGTAACTCTGTGAGATGATTTCACAGAACACAAAGAAGTTTCTCAGAAAGTTTCTTTCTCTTTGTTATCGTAGGATATTTCCTTTGGCGCTATAGTCTTCAAAGGGATCCGAAATATCTGTTCTCAGATTCCACAGAAATAAGGCTAGCAAAGAGTTGCACGAAATACAGATGTAACTCTGTGAGTGGAAGTCACACATCACAGAGCAGTTTCTCAGAAAGCTTGTTTCCAGATTTCATCTGAGGATATTTCCTTTTTCACCATAGCCCTCTATGGGCTTCCAAATATCACTTTGCCAATTCCACAAGAACTGTCTTAGCGAAAGGCTTCTTGAGGGGAAAGCTGTAAATCTGTAAGATGATTTCACAGAACAAAAAGAAGTTTCTCAGAAAGCTTCTTTCTCTTTGTTATCGGAGGATATTTCCTTTGGCCCTGTAGTCTTGAAAGGGATCCGAAATATCTGTTCTCAGATTCCACAGAAAAAAGGCTAGCAAAGAGATCCACGAAATACAGATGTAACTCTGTGAGTGGAAGTCACACACAACAGAGCATTTTCTCAGAAAGCTTCTTTCCAGATTTCATCTGAGGATATTTCCTTTTTCACCATAGCCCTATATAGGCTTCCAAATATCACTTTGCCAAATCCACAAGAAGTGTCTTAGCGAAAGGCTTCTTGAGGGGAAAGCTGTAACTCTGTGAGATGATTTCACGGAACACAACGAAGTTTCTCAGAAAGCTTCTTTCTCTTTGATATCGGAAGATATTTCCTTTGGCCCTATAGCCTTCAATGGGATCCGAAATATGTGTTCTCAGATTCCACAGAAATAAGGCTAGCAAACAGATCCATGAAATACAGATATAACTCTGTGAGATGAATTAACAGAACACTAAGCAGTTTCTCAGAAAGCTTCCTTCCAGATTTCATCTGAGGATATTTCCTTTTTCACCGTAGCACTCTATGGGCTTCCAAATATCACATTGCCAAATCCACAAGAACTGTCTTAGTGAAAGGCTACTTGAGGGGAAAGCTGTAACTCCGTGAGATGATTTCACAGAACACAAAGAAGTTTCTCAGTAAGCTTCTTTCTCTTTGTTATCGGAGGATATTTCCTTTGGCCCTATAGTCTTCAAAGGGATCCGAAATACCTGTTCTCAGATTCCACAGAAATAAGTCTAGCAGAGATCCACGACATACAGATGTAACTCTGTGAGTGGAAGTCACACACCACAGAGCAGTTTCTCAGAAAGCTTCTTTCCAGATTTCATCTGAGGATATTTCCTTTTTCACCATAGCCCTCTATGGGCTTCCAAATATCACTTTGCCAATTCCACAAGACCTGTCTTAGCGAAAGGCTTCTTGAGGGGAAAGCTGTAAATCTGTTAGAGGATTTCACAGAACACAAAGAAGTTTCTCAGAAAGCTTTTTTGTCTTTTTTATCGGAGGATATTTCCTTTGGCCGTATAGTCTTCAAAGGGATCCGAAATATCTGTTCTCAGATACCACAGAAATAAGGCTAGCAAAGAGATGCACGAAATACAGATAAAACTCTGTGAGATGAATTAAGAGAACACTAAGCAGTTTCTCAGAAAGCTTCTTTCCAGATTTCATCTGAGGATATTTCCTTTTTCACCATAGCCCTCTATGGCCTTCCAAATATCACTTTGACAATTCCACAAAAACTGTCTTAGCGAAAGGCTTCTTGAGGGGAAAGCTGTAACTCTGTGAGATGATTTCACGGAACACAAAGAAGTTTCTCAGAAAGCTTCTTTCTCTTTGTTATCAGAGGATATTTCCTTTGGCCCTATAGTCTTCAAAGGGATCCGAAATATCTGTTCTCAGATTCCACAGAAATAAGGCTAGCAAAGAGTTGCACGAAATAGAGATGTAACTCTGTGAGTGGAAATCACACATCACAGAGCAGTTTCTCAGAAAGCTTCTTTCCAGATTTCATCTGAGGATATTTCCTTTTTCACCGTAGCCCTCTATGGGCTTCCAAATATCACTTTGCCAGTTCCACAAGAACTCTCTGAGCGAAAGGCTTCTTGACGGAAAAGCTGTAACTCAGTGAGATGATTTCACAGAACACAAAGAAGTTTCTCAGTAAGCTTCTTTCTCTTTGTTATCGGAGGATATTTCCTTTGGCCCTATTGTCTTCATAGGGATCCGAAATATGTCTTCTCAGATACCACAGAAATAAGGCTAGAAAAGTGATCCACGAAATACAGATGTAACTCTGTGAGTGGAAGTCACACATCACAGAGCAGTTTCTCAGAAAGCTTCTTTCCAGATTTCATCTGAGGATATTTCCTTTTTCACCATAGCCCTCTATGGGCTTCCAAATATCACTTTGCCCATTCCACTAGAAGTGTCTTAGCGAAAGGCTTCTTGAGGGGAAAGCTGTAACTCTGTGAGATGATTTCACGGAACACAAAGAAGTTTCTCAGAAAGCTTCTTTCTCTTTGTTATCAGAGGATATTTCCTTTGGCCCTATAGTCTTCAAAGGGATCCGAAATATCTGTTCTCAGATTCCACAGAAATAAGGCTAGCAAAGAGATCCACGAAATAAAGATGTAACACTGTGAGATGAATTAACAGAACACTAAGCAGTTTCTCAGAAAGCTTCTTTCCAGATTTCATCTTAGGATATTTCCTTTTTCACTATAGCCCTCTTTGGGCTTCCAAATATCACTTTGCAAATTCCACAAGAACTGTCTTAGCGAAAGGCTTCTTGAGTGGAAAGCTGTAACTCTGTGAGATGATTTCACAGAACACAAAGAAGTTTCTCACAAAGCTTCTTTCTCTTTGCTATCGGAGGATATTTCCTTTGGCACTATAGTCTTCAAAGGGATCCGAAATATCTGTTCTCAGATTCCACAGAAATAAGGCTAGCAAAGAGATCCCCGAAATACAGATATAACTCTGTGAGATGATTTCACAGAACACAAAGAAGTTTCTAAGAAAGCTTCTTTCTCTTTGTTATCGGAGGACATTTCCTTTGGCCCTATAGTCTTCAAAGGGATCCGAAATATGTGCTCTCAGATTCCACAGAAATAAGGCTAGCAAAGAGATCCACGAAATACAGTTGTAACTCTGTGAGTGTAAATCACACATCTCACAGCAGTTTCTCAGAAAGCTTCTTTCCAGATTTCATCTGAGTATATTTCCTTTTTCACCGTAGCCCTCTATGGGCTTCCAAATATCACTTTGCCAATTCCACAAGAACTGTCTTAGCGAAAGGCTTCTTGAGGGGAAAGCTGTAACTCTGTGAGATGATTTCACAGAACACAAAGAAGTTTCTCAGAAAGCTTGTTTCTCTTTTTTATCGGAGGATATTTCCTTTGGCCCTATAGTCTTCATAGGGATCCGAAATATCTGTTCTCAGATTCCACAGAAATAAGGCTAGCAAAGAGATCCACGACATACAGATATAACTCTGTGAGTGGAAGTCACACATCACAGAGAAGTTTCTCAGAAATTTTCTTTCCTGATTTCATCTGAGGTTATTTGCTTTTTCACCATAGCCCTCTATGGGCTTCCAAATATCATTTTGACAATTCCACAAGAACTGTCTTAGCGAAAGGCTTCTTGAGGGGAAAGCTGTAATTCTTGAGCGGATTTCACGGAACACAAAGAAGTTTTTCAGAAAGCTTCTTTCTCTTTGTTATCGGCAGATATTTAGTTTGGCCCAATAGTCTTCAAAGGGATCCGAAATATCTGTTCTCAGATTCCACAGAAAAAATGCTAGCAAAGAGATCCACGAAATACAGATATAACTCTGTGAGATGAATTAACAGAACAATAAGCAGTTTCTCAGAAAGCTTCTTTCCAGATTTCATCTGAGGATATTTCCTTTTTCAACATAGCCCTCTATGGGCTTCCAAATATCACTTTGCCAATTCCACAAGAACGGTCTTAGCGAAAGGCTACTTGAGGGGAAAGATGTAACTCTGTGAGATGATTTCACAGAACACAATGAAGTTTCTCAGAAAGCTTCTTTCTCTTTGTTATCAGAGGATATTTCCTTTGGCCCTATAGTCTTCAAAGGGATCCGAAATATCTGTTCTCAGATTCCACAGAAATAAGGCTAGCAAAGAGATCCGCGAAATACAGATGTAACTCTGTGAGTGGAAGTCACACATCAAAGAGCTGTTTCTCAGAAAGATTCTTTCCAGATTTCATCTGAGGTTATTTCCTTTTTCATCGTAGCCCTCTATGGGCTTCCAAATATCACTTTGCCAATTCCACAAGAAGTGTCTTAGCGAAAGGCTTCTTGAGGGGAAAGCTGTAACTCTGTGAGAGGATTTCACGGAACACAAAGAAGTTTCTCAGAAAGCTTCTTTCTCTTTGTTATCGGAGGATATTTCCTTTGGCCCTATAGCCTTCAAAGGGATCCGAAATATATGTTCTCAGATTCCACAGAAATAAGGCTAGCAGAGATCCACGACATACAGATGTAACTCTGTGAGTGGAAGTCACACATCACAGAGCAGTTTCTCAGAAAGCTTCTTTCCAGATTTCATCTGAGGATATTTCCTTTTTCACCATAGCCCTCTATGGGCTTCCAAATATCACTTTGCCAATCCACAAGAACTGTCTTAGCGAAAGGCTTCTTGAGGGGAAAGCTGTAACTCTATGAGATGATTTCACAGAACACAAAGAAGTTTCTCAGTAACCTTCTTTCTCTTTGTTATCGGAGGATAATTCCTTTGGCCCTATAGTCTTCAAAGGGATCCGAAATGTCTGTTCCCAGATTCCAGAGAAATAAGGCTAGCAAAGATATACACGAAATACAGATGTAACTCTGTGAGTGGAAGTCACACATCACAGAGCAGTTTCTCAGAAAGCTTCTTTCCAAATTTCGTCTGAGGATATTTCCTTTTTCACCATAGCCCTCTATGGGCTTCCAAATATCACTTTGCCAATTCCACAAGAACTGTCTTAGCGAAAGGCTTCTTGAGGGGAAAGCTATAACTCTGTGAGATGATTTCACAGAAGACAAAGTAGTTTCTCAGTAAGCTTCTTTCTCTTTGTTATCGGAGGGTATTTCCTTTGGCCTTATAGTCTTCAAAGCGATCCGAAATATCTGTTCTCAGATTCCACAGAAATAAGGCTAGCAAAGAGATCCACGAAATACAGATGTAACTATGTGAGATGAATTAACAGAACACTAAGCAGTTTCTCAGAAAGCTTCTTTCCAGATTTCTTCTGAGGATTTTTCCTTTTTCACCATAGCCCTCTATGGGCTCTCAAATAACACTTTGCCAATTCCACAAGAACTGTCTTAGCGAAAGGCTTCTTGAGGGTAAAGCTGTAACTCTGTGAGATGATTTCACAGAACACAAAGAAGTTTCTCAGAAAGCTTCTTTCTCTTTGTTATGAGAGGATATTTCCTTTGGTCCTATAGTCTTCAAAAGGATCCGAAATATCTGTTCTCAGATTCCACAGAAAAAAGGATAGCAAAGAGATCCACGAAATACAGATGTAACTCTGTGAGTGGAAGTCACACATCACAGAGCAGTTTCTCAGAAAGCTTCTTTCCAGATTTCATCTGAGGATATTTCCTTTTTCACCATAGCCCTCTATGGGCTTCCAAATATCACTTTACCAATTCCACAAGAACTGTCTTAGCGAAAGGCTTCTTGAGGGGAAAGCTGTAACTCTGTGAGATGATTTCACAGAACACAAAGAAGTTTCTCAGAAAGCTTCTTTCTCTTTGTTATCGGAGGATATTTCCTTTGGCCCTATAGTCTTCAAAGGGATCCGAAATATCTGTTCTCAGATTCCACAGAAAAAACGCTAGCAAAGAGATCCACGAAATACAGAAGTAAATCTGTGAGTGGAAGTCACACATCACAGAGCAGTTTCTCAGAAAGCTTCTTTCCAGATTTCATCTGAGGATATTTCCTTTTTCACCATAGCCCTCTATGGGCTTCCAAATATCACTTTGCGAATTCCACAAGAACTGTCTTGGCGAAAGGCTTCTTGAGGGGAAAGCTGTAACTCTGTGAGATGATTTCACAAAACACAAAGAAGTTTCTCAGAAAGCTTCTTTCTCTTTGTTATCGGAGGATATTTCCTTTGGCCCTATAGTCTTCAAAGGGATCCGAAATATCTGCTCTCAGATTCCACAGAAATAAGGCTAGCAAAGAGACCCACGAAATACAGATGTAACTCTGTGAGTGTAAATCACACATCACACAGCAGTTTCTCAGAGAGATTCTTTCCAGATTTCATCTGAGGATATTTCCTTTTCACCATAGCCCTCTATGGGCTTCGAACTGTCACTTTGCCAATTCCACAAGAACTGTCTTAGCGAAAGTTTTCCTGAGGGGAAAGCTGTAACTCTGTGAGATGATTTCACAGAACACAAAGAAGTTTCTCAGAAAGTTTCTTTCTCTTTGTTATCGTAGGATATTTCCTTTGGCGCTATAGTCTTCAAAGGGATCCGAAATATCTGTTCTCAGATTCCACAGAAATAAGGCTAGCAAAGAGTTGCACGAAATACAGATGTAACTCTGTGAGTGGAAGTCACACATCACAGAGCAGTTTCTCAGAAAGCTTGTTTCCAGATTTCATCTGAGGATATTTCCTTTTTCACCATAGCCCTCTATGGGCTTCCAAATATCACTTTGCCAATTCCACAAGAACTGTCTTAGCGAAAGGCTTCTTGAGGGGAAAGCTGTAAATCTGTAAGATGATTTCACAGAACACAAAGAAGTTTCTCAGAAAGCTTCTTTCTCTTTGTTATCGGAGGATATTTCCTTTGGCCCTGTAGTCTTGAAAGGGATCCGAAATATCTGTTCTCAGATTCCACAGAAAAAAGGCTAGCAAAGAGATCCACGAAATACAGATGTAACTCTGTGAGTGGAAGTCACACACAACAGAGCATTTTCTCAGAAAGCTTCTTTCCAGATTTCATCTGAGGATATTTCCTTTTTCACCATAGCCCTATATAGGCTTCCAAATATCACTTTGCCAAATCCACAAGAAGTGTCTTAGCGAAAGGCTTCTTGAGGGGAAAGCTGTAACTCTGTGAGATGATTTCACGGAACACAAAGAAGTTTCTCAGAAAGCTTCTTTCTCTTTGATATCGGAAGATATTTCCTTTGGCCCTATAGCCTTCAATGGGATCCGAAATATGTGTTCTCAGATTCCACAGAAATAAGGCTAGCAAACAGATCCATGAAATACAGATATAACTCTGTGAGATGAATTAACAGAACACTAAGCAGTTTCTCAGAAAACTTCCTTCCAGATTTCATCTGAGGATATTTCCTTTTTCACCGTAGCACTCTATGGGCTTCCAAATATCACATTGCCAAATCCACAAGAACTGTCTTAGTGAAAGGCTACTTGAGGGGAAAGCTGTAACTCCGTGAGATGATTTCACAGAACACAAAGAAGTTTCTCAGTAAGCTTCTTTCTCTTTGTTATCGGAGGATATTTCCTTTGGCCCTATAGTCTTCAAAGGGATCCGAAATACCTGTTCTCAGATTCCACAGAAATAAGTCTAGCAGAGATCCACGACATACAGATGTAACTCTGTGAGTGGAAGTCACACACCACAGAGCAGTTTCTCAGAAAGCTTCTTTCCAGATTTCATCTGAGGATATTTCCTTTTTCACCATAGCCCTCTATGGGCTTCCAAATATCACTTTGCCAATTCCACAAGACCTGTCTTAGCGAAAGGCTTCTTGAAGGGAAAGCTGTAAATCTGTTAGAGGATTTCACAGAACACAAAGAAGTTTCTCAGAAAGCTTTTTTGTCTTTGTTATCGGAGGATATTTCCTTTGGCCGTATAGTCTTCAAAGGGATCCGAAATATCTGTTCTCAGATTCCACAGAAATAAGGCTAGCAAAGAGATGCACGAAATACAGATAAAACTCTGTGAGATGAATTAAGAGAACACTAAGCAGTTTCTCAGAAAGCTTCTTTCCAGATTTCATCTGAGGATATTTCCTTTTTCACCATAGCCCTCTATGGGCTTCCAAATATCACTTTGACAATTCCACAAAAACTGTCTTAGCGAAAGGCTTCTTGAGGGGAAAGCTGTAACTCTGTGAGATGATTTCACGGAACACAAAGAAGTTTCTCAGAAAGCTTCTTTCTCTTTGTTATCAGAGGATATTTCCTTTGGCCCTATAGTCTTCAAAGGGATCCGAAATATCTGTTCTCAGATTCCACAGAAATAAGGCTAGCAAAGAGATCCACGAAATAAAGATGTAACACTGTGAGATGAATTAACAGAACACTAAGCAGTTTCTCAGAAAGCTTCTTTCCAGATTTCATCTTAGGATATTTCCTTTTTCACTATAGCCCTCTTTGGGCTTCCAAATATCACTTTGCAAATTCCACAAGAACTGTCTTAGCGAAAGGCTTCTTGAGTGGAAAGCTGTAACTCTGTGAGATGATTTCACAGAACACAAAGAAGTTTCTCACAAAGCTTCTTTCTCTTTGCTATCGGAGGATATTTCCTTTGGCACTATAGTCTTCAAAGGGATCCGAAATATCTGTTCTCAGATTCCACAGAAATAAGGCTAGCAAAGAGATCCCCGAAATACAGATGTAACTCTGTGAGATGAATTAACAGAACACTAAGCAGTTTCTCAGAAAGCTTCTTTCCAGATTTTATCTGAGGATATTTCCTTTTTCACCATAGCCCTCTATGGGCTTCCAAATATCACTTTGCCATTTCCACAAGAAGTGTCTTAGCGAAAGGCTTCTTGAAGGGAAAGCTGTAACTCTGTGAGATGATTTCACAGAACACAAAGAAGTTTCTCAGAAAGCTTCTTTCTCTTTGTTATCGGAGGATATTTCCTTTGGCCCTATAGTCTTCAAAGGGATCCGAAATATCTGTTCTCAGATTCCACAGAAATAAGGCTAACAAAGAGATCCACGAAATACAGATGTAACTCTGTGAGTGGAAGTCACACATCACAGAGCAGTTTCTCAGAAAGCTTCTTTCCAGATTTCATCTGAGGATATTTCCTTTTTCACCATAGCCCTTTATGGGCTTCCAAATATCACTTTGCCAATTCCACAAGAACTGTCTTAGCGAAAGGCTTCTTGAGGGGAAAGCTGTAACTCTGTGAGATGATTTCACAGAACACAAAGAAGTTTCTAAGAAAGCTTCTTTCTCTTTGTTATCGGAGGACATTTCCTTTGGCCCTATAGTCTTCAAAGGGATCCGAAATATGTGCTCTCAGATTCCACAGAAATAAGGCTAGCAAAGAGATCCACGAAATACAGTTGTAACTCTGTGAGTGTAAATCACACATCTCACAGCAGTTTCTCAGAAAGCTTCTTTCCAGATTTCATCTGAGTATATTTCCTTTTTCACCGTAGCCCTCTATGGGCTTCCAAATATCACTTTGCCAATTCCACAAGAACTGTCTTAGCGAAAGGCTTCTTGAGGGGAAAGCTGTAACTCTGTGAGATGATTTCACAGAACACAAAGAAGTTTCTCAGAAAGCTTGTTTCTCTTTTTTATCGGAGGATATTTCCTTTGGCCCTATAGTCTTCATAGGGATCCGAAATATCTGTTCTCAGATTCCACAGAAATAAGGCTAGCAAAGAGATCCACGACATACAGATATAACTCTGTGAGTGGAAGTCACACATCACAGAGAAGTTTCTCAGAAATTTTGTTTCCTGATTTCATCTGAGGTTATTTGCTTTTTCACCATAGCCCTCTATGGGCTTCCAAATATCATTTTGACAATTCCACAAGAACTGTCTTAGCGAAAGGCTTCTTGAGGGGAAAGCTGTAATTCTTGAGCGGATTTCACGGAACACAAAGAAGTTTTTCAGAAAGCTTCTTTCTCTTTGTTATCGGCAGATATTTAGTTTGGCCCTATAGTCTTCAAAGGGATCCGAAATATCTGTTCTCAGATTCCACAGAAAAAATGCTAGCAAAGAGATCCACGAAATACAGATATAACTCTGTGAGATGAATTAACAGAACAATAAGCAGTTTCTCAGAAAGCTTGTTTCCAGATTTCATCTGAGGATATTTCCTTTTTCAACATAGCCCTCTATGGGCTTCCAAATATCACTTTGCCAATTCCACAAGAACGGTCTTAGCGAAAGGCTACTTGAGGGGAAAGATGTAACTCTGTGAGATGATTTCACAGAACACAATGAAGTTTCTCAGAAAGCTTCTTTCTCTTTGTTATCAGAGGATATTTCCTTTGGCCCTATAGTCTTCAAAGGGATCCGAAATATCTGTTCTCAGATTCCACAGAAATAAGGCTAGCAAAGAGATCCGCGAAATACAGATGTAACTCTGTGAATGGAAGTCACACATCAAAGAGCTGTTTCTCAGAAAGATTCATTCCAGATTTCATCTGAGGTTATTTCCTTTTTCATCGTAGCCCTCTATGGGCTTCCAAATATCACTTTGCCAATTCCACAAGAAGTGTCTTAGCGAAAGGCTTCTTGAGGGGAAAGCTGTAACTCTCTGAGAGGATTTCACGGAACACAAAGAAGTTTCTCAGAAAGCTTCTTTCTCTTTGTTATCGGAGGATATTTCCTTTGGCCCTATAGCCTTCAAAGGGATCCGAAATATATGTTCTCAGATTCCACAAAATAAGGCTAGCAAAGAGATCCACGAAATACAGATATAACTCTGTGAGATGAATTAACAGAACACTAAGCAGTTTCTCAGAATGCTTCTTTCCAGATTTCATCTGAGGATATCTCCTTTTTCACCGTAGCACTCTATGGGCTTCCAAATATCACTTTGCCAATTCCACAAGAACTGTCTTAGCGAAAGGCTACTTGAGGGGAAAGATGTAACTCTGTGAGATGATTTCACAGAACACAATGAAGTTTCTCAGAAAGCTTCTTTCTCTTTGTTATCAGAGGATATTTCCTTTGGCCCTATAGTCTTCAAAGGGATCCGAAATATCTGTTCTCAGATTCCACAGAAATAAGGCTAGCAAAGAGATCCGCGAAATACAGATGTAACTCTGTGAGTGGAAGTCACACATCAAAGAGCAGTTTCTCAGAAAGATTCTTTCCAGATTTCATCTGAGGATATTTCCTTTTTCACCATAGCCCTCTATGGGCTTCCAAATATCACTTTGCCAATCCACAAGAACTGTCTTAGCGAAAGGCTTCTTGAGGGGAAAGCTGTAACTCTATGAGATGATTTCACAGAACACAAAGAAGTTTCTCAGTAAGCTTCTTTCTCTTTGTTATCGGAGGATATTTCCTTTGGCCCTATAGTCTTCAAAGGGATCCGAAATGTCTGTTCTCAGATTCCAGAGAAATAAGGCTAGCAAAGAGATACACGAAATACAGATGTAACTCTGTGAGTGGAAGTCACACATCACAGAGCAGTTTCTCAGAAAGCTTCTTTCCAAATTTCGACTGAGGATATTTCCTTTTTCACCATAGCCCTCTATGGGCTTCCAAATATCACTTTGCCAATTACACAAGAACTGTCTTAGCGAAAGGCTTCTTGAGGGGAAAGCTATAACTCTGTGAGATGATTTCACAGAAGACAAAGTAGTTTCTCAGTAAGCTTCTTTCTCTTTGTTATCGGAGGGTATTTCCTTTGGCCTTATAGTCTTCAAAGCGATCCGAAATATCTGTTCTCAGATTCCACAGAAATAAGGCTAGCAAAGAGATCCACGAAATACAGATGTAACTCTGTGAGATGAATTAACAGAACACTAAGCAGTTTCTCAGAAACTTCTTTCCAGATTTCTTCTGAGGATTTTTCCTTTTTCACCATAGCCCTCTATGGGCTCTCAAATAACACTTTGCCAATTCCACAAGAACTGTCTTAGCTAAAGGCTTCTTGAGGGGAAAGCTGTAACTCTGTGAGATGATTTCACAGAACACAAAGAAGTTTCTCAGAAAGCTTCTTTCTCTTTGTTATGAGAGGATATTTCCTTTGGTCCTATAGTCTTCAAAAGGATCCGAAATATCTGTTCTCAGATTCCACAGAAAAAAGGATAGCAAAGAGATCCACGAAATACAGATGTAACTCTGTGAGTGGAAGTCACACATCACAGAGCAGTTTCTCAGAAAGCTTCTTTCCAGATTTCATCTGAGGATATTTCCTTTTTCACCATAGCCCTCTATGGGCTTCCAAATATCACTTTGCCAATTCCACAAGAACTGTCTTAGCGAAAGGCTTCTTGAGGGGAAAGCTGTAACTCTGTGAGATGATTTCACAGAACACAAAGAAGTTTCTCAGAAAGCTTCTTTCTCTTTGTTATCGGAGGATATTTCCTTTGGCCCTATAGTCTTCAAAGGGATCCGAAATATCTGTTCTCAGATTCCACAGAAAAAACGCTAGCAAAGAGATCCACGAAATACAGAAGTAAATCTGTGAGTGGAAGTCACACATCACAGAGCAGTTTCTCAGAAAGCTTCTTTCCAGATTTCATCTGAGGATATTTCCTTTTTCACCATAGCCCTCTATGGGCTTCCAAATATCACTTTGCGAATTCCACAAGAACTGTCTTATCGAAAGGCTTCTTGAGGGGAAAGCTGTAACTCTGTGAGATGATTTCACAAAACACAAAGAAGTTTCTCAGAAAGCTTCTTTCTCTTTGTTATCGGAGGATATTTCCTTTGGCCCTATAGTCTTCAAAGGGATCCGAAATATCTCCTCTCAGATTCCACAGAAATAAGGCTAGCAAAGAGATCCACGAAATACAGATGAAACTCTGTGAGTGTAAATCACACATCACACAGCAGTTTCTCAGAAAGCTTCTTTCCAGATTTCATCTGAGGATATTTCCTTTTTCACCGTAGCCCTCTATGGGCTTCCAAATATCACTTTGACAATTCCACAAGAACTGTCTTAGCGAAAGGCCTCTGGAGGGGAAAGCTGTAACTCTGTGACACGATTTCACAGAAGACAAAGATTTCTCAGTAAGCTTCTTTCTCTTTGTTATCGGAGGATATTTCCTTTGGCCCTATAGTCTTCAAAGGGATCCGAAATATCTGTTCTCAGATTCCACGGAAATAAGGCTAGCAAAGAGATCCACGAAATACAGATGTAACTCTGTGAGATGAATTAACACAACTCTAAGCAGTTTCTCAGAAAGCTTCTTTCAAGATTTCATCTGAGGATATTTCCTTTTTCACCATAGCCCTCCATGGGCTTCCAGATATCACTTTGCCAATTCCACAAGAACTGTCTTAGCGAAAGGTTTCTTTAGGGGAAAGCTGTAACTCTGTGAGATGATTTCACAGAACACAAAGAAGTTTCTCAGAAAGCTTCTTTCTCTTTGTTATCGGAGGATATTTCCTTTGGCCCTATAGTCTTCAAAGGGATCCGAAATATCTGTTCTCAGATTCCACAGAAATAAGGCTAGCAAACAGATCCACGAAATACAGATGTAACTCTGTGAGATGAATTAACAGAACAGTAAGCAGTTTCTCAGAGAGATTCTTTCCAGATTTCATCTGAGGATATTTCCTTTTCACCATAGCCCTCTATGGGCTTCGAACTGTCACTTTGCCAATTCCACAAGAACTGTCTTAGCGAAAGTTTTCCTGAGGGGAAAGCTGTAACTCTGTGAGATGATTTCACAGAACACAAAGAAGTTTCTCAGAATGTTTCTTTCTCTTTGTTATCGTAGGATATTTCCTTTGGCGCTATAGTCTTCAAAGGGATCCGAAATATCTGTTCTCAGATTCCACAGAAATAAGGCTAGCAAAGAGTTGCACGAAATACAGATGTAACTCTGTGAGTGGAAGTCACACATCACAGAGCAGTTTCTCAGAAAGCTACTTTCCAGATTTCATCTGAGGATATTTCCTTTTTCACCGTAGCACTCAATGTGCTTCCAAATATCACTTTGCCCATTCCACAAGAACTGTCTTAGCGAAAGGCTTCTTGAGGGGAAAGCTGTAACTCTGTGAGATGATTTCACAGAACACAAAGAAGTTTCTCAGTAAGCTTCTTTCTCTTAGTTATCGGAGGATATTTCCTTTGGCCCTATAGTCTTCAAAGGGATCCGAAATATCTGTTCTCAGATTCCACAGAAATAAGGCTAGCAAAGAGATCCACGAAATACAGATGTAACTCTGTGAGATGAATTAACAGAACACTAAGCAGTTTCTCAGAAAGATTCTTTCCAGATTTCATCTGAGGATATTTTCTTTTTCACCATAGCCCTCTAAGGGCTTCCAAATATCACTTTGCCATTTCCAGAGGACTGTCTTGGCGAAAGGTTTCTTGAGGGGAAAGCTGTAACTCTGTGGGATGACTTCAAAGAACAAAAAGAAGTTTCTCAGAAAGCTTCTTTCTCTTTGTTATCGGAGGATATTTCCTTTGGCCCTATAGTCTTCAAAGGGACTGAAATATCTGTTCTCAGATTCCACAGAAATAAGGCTAGCAAAGAGATCCACGAAATACAGATGCAACTCAGTGGGATGAATTAACAGAAAACTAAGCAGTTTCTCAGAAAGCTTCTTTCAAGATTTCATCTGAGGATATTTCCTTTTTCACCGTAGCCCACTATGGGCTTCCAAATGTCACTTTGCCAATTCCACAACAAGAGTCTTAGTGAAAGGCATCTTGAGGGGAAAGCTGTAACTCTGTGAGATGATTTCACAGAACACAAAGAAGTTTCTCAGAAAGCTTCTTTCTCTTTGTTATCGGAGGATATTTCCTTTGGCCCTATAGTCTTCAAAGGGATCCGAAATATCTGCTCTCAGATTCCACAGAAATAAGGCTACCAAACAGATCCACGAAATACAGATGTAACTCTGTGAGATGAATTAACAGAACAGTAAGCAGTTTCTCAGAGAGATTGTTTCCAGATTTCATCTGAGGATATTTCCTTTTCACCATAGCCCTCTATGGGCTTCGAACTGTCACTTTGCCAATTCCACAAGAACTGTCTTAGCGAAAGTTTTCCTGAGGGGAAAGCTGTAACTCTGTGAGATGATTTCACAGAACACAAAGAAGTTTCTCAGAAGGCTTCTTTCTCTTTGTTATCGGAGGATATTTCCTTTGGCCCTGTAGTCTTGAAAGGGATCCGAAATATCTGTTCTCAGATTCCACAGAAAAAAGGCTAGCAAAGAGATCCACGAAATACAGATGTAACTCTGTGAGTGGAAGTCACAAATCACAGAGCAGTTTCTCAGAAAGCTTCTTTCCAGATTTCATCTGAGGATATTTCCTTTTTCACCATAGCCCTCTATGGGCTTCCAAATATCACTTTGCCAATACCACAAGAACTGTCTTAGCGAAAGGCCTCTTGAGGGGAAAGCTGTAAATCTGTAAGACGATTTCACAGAACACAAAGAAGTTTCTCAGAAGGCTTCTTTCTCTTTGTTATCGGAGGATATTTCCTTTGGCCCTGTAGTCTTGAAAGGGATCCGAAATATCTGTTCTCAGATTCCACAGAAAAAAGGCTAGCAAAGAGATCCACGAAATACAGATGTAACTCTGTGAGTGGAAGTCACACACAACAGAGCATTTTCTCAGAAAGCTTCTTTCCAGACTTCATCTGAGGATATTTCCTTTTTCACCATAGCCCTATATAGGCTTCCAAATATCACTTTGCCAAATCCACAAGAAGTGTCTTAGCGAAAGGCTTCTTGAGGGGAAAGCTGTAACTCTGTGAGATGATTTCACGGAACACAAAGAAGTTTCTCAGAAAGCCTCTTTCTCTTTGATATCGGAAGATATTTCCTTTGGCCCTATAGCCTTCAATGGGATCCGAAATATGTGTTCTCAGATTCCACAGAAATAAGGCTAGCAAAGAGATCCATGAAATACAGATATAACTCTGTGAGATGAATTAACAGAACACTAAGCAGTTTCTCAGAAAGCTTCCTTCCAGATTTCATCTGAGGATATTTCCTTTTTCACCGTAGCATTCTATGGGCTTCCAAATATCACATTGCCAAATCCACAAGAACTGTCTTAGTGAAAGGCTACTTGAGGGGAAAGCTGTAACTCCGTGAGATGATTTCACAGAACACAAAGAAGTTTCTCAGTAAGCTTCTTTCTCTTTGTTATCGGAGGATATTTCCTTTGGCCCTATAGTCTTCAAAGGGATCCGAAATATCTGTTCTCAGATTCCACAGAAATAAGTCTAGCAGAGATCCACGACATACAGATGTAACTCTGTGAGTGGAAGTCACACACCACAGAGCAGTTTCTCAGAAAGCTTCTTTCCAGATTTCATCTGAGGATATTTCCTTTTTCACCATAGCCCTCTATGGGCTTCCAAATATCACTTTGCCAATTCCACAAGACCTGTCTAAGCGAAAGGCTTCTTGAGGGGAAAGCTGTAAATCTGTTAGAGGATTTCACAGAACACAAAGAAGTTTCTCAGAAAGCTTTTTTGTCTTTGTTATCGGAGGATATTTCCTTTGGCCGTATAGTCTTCAAAGGGATCCGAAATATCTGTTCTCAGATTCCACAGAAATAAGGCTAGCAAAGAGATCCACGAAATACAGATAAAACTCTTGAGATGAATTAAGAGAACACTAAGCAGTTTCTCAGAAAGCTTCTTTCCAGATTTCATCTGAGGATATTTCCTTTTTCACCATAGCCCTCTATGGGCTTCCAAATATCACTTTGACAATTCCACAAAAACTGTCTTAGCGAAAGGCTTCTTGAGGGGAAAGCTGTAACTCTGTGAGATGATTTCACGGAACACAAAGAAGTTTCTCAGAAAGCTTCTTTCTCTTTGTTATCAGAGGATATTTCCTTTGGCCCTATAGTCTTCAAAGGGATCCGAAATATCTGTTCTCAGATTCCACAGAAATAAGGCTAGCAAAGAGTTGCACGAAATAGAGATGTAACTCTGTGAGTGGAAATCACACATCACAGAGCAGTTTCTCAGAAAGCTTCTTTCCAGATTTCATCTGAGGATATTTCCTTTTTCACCGTAGCCCTCTATGGGCTTCCAAATATCACTTTGCCAGTTCCACAAGAACTCTCTTAGCGAAAGGCTTCTTGAGGGAAAAGCTGTAACTCTGTGAGATGATTTCACAGAACACAAAGAAGTTTCTCAGTAAGCTTCTTTCTCTTTGTTATCGGAGGATATTTCCTTTGGCCCTATTGTCTTCATAGGGATCCGAAATATGTCTTCTCAGATACCACAGAAATAAGGCTGGAAAAGAGATCCACGAAATACAGATGTAACTCTGTGACTGGAAGTCACACATCACAGAGCAGTTTCTCAGAAAGCTTCTTTCCAGATTTCATCTGAGAATATTTCCTTTTTCACCATAGCCCTCTATGGGCTTCCAAATATCACTTTGCCCATTCCACTAGAAGTGTCTTAGCGAAAGACTTCTTGAGGGGAAAGCTGTAACTCTGTGAGATGATTTCACAGAACACAAAGAAGTTTCTCAGAAAGCTTCTTTCTCTTTGTTATCGGAGGATATTTCCTTTGGCCCTATAGTCTTCAAAGGGATCCGAAATATCTGTTCTCAGATTCCACAGAAATAAGGCTAGCAAAGAGACACACGAAATACAGATGTAACTCTGTGAGATGAATTAACAGAACACTAAGCAGTTTCTCAGAAAGCTTCTTTCCAGATTTCATCTTAGGATATTTCCTTTTTCACTATAGCCCTCTTTGGGCTTCCAAATATCACTTTGCAAATTCCACAAGAACTGTCTTAGCGAAAGGCTTCTTGAGTGGAAAGCTGTAACTCTGTGAGATGATTTCACAGAACACAAAGAAGTTTCTCACAAAGCTTCTTTCTCTTTGTTATCGGAGGATATTTCCTTTGGCACTATAGTCTTCGAAGGGATCCGAAATATCTGTTCTCAGATTCCACAGAAATAAGGCTAGCAAAGAGATCCACGAAATACAGATGTAACTCTGTGAGATGAATTAACAGAACACTAAGCAGTTTCTCAGAAAGCTTCTTTCCAGATTTTATCTGAGGATATTTCCTTTTTCACCTTAGCCCTCTATGGGCTTCCAAATATCGCTTTGCCAATTCCACAAGAACTGTCTTAGCGAAAAGCTTCTTGAGGGGAAAGCTCTAACTCTGTGAGATGATTTCACAGAACACAAAGAAGTTTCTCAGTAAGCTTCTTTCTCTTTGTTATCGGAGTATATTTCCTTTGGCCCTATAGTCTTCAAAGGGATCCGAAATATCTGTTCTCAGATTCCACAGAAATAAGGCTAACAAAGAGATCCACGAAATACAGATGTAACTCAGTGAGTCGAAGTCACACATCACTGAGCAGTTTCTCAGAAAGCTTCTTTCCAGATTTCATCTGAGGATATTTCCTTTTTCACCATAGCCCATAATGTGCTTCCAAATATCACTTCGCCAATTCCACAAGAACTGTCTTAGCGAAAGGCTTCTTGAGGGGAAAGCTGTAACTCTGTGAGATGATTTCACAGAACACAAAGAGGTTTCTCAGTATGTTTCTTTCTCTTTTTTATCGGAGGATATTTCCTTTGGCCCTATAGTCTTCAAAGGGATCCGAAAAATCTGCTCTCAGATTCCACAGAAATAAGGCTAGCAAAGAGATCCACGAAATACAGATGTAAATCTGTGAGTGTAAATCACACATCACAGAGCAGTTTCTCAGAAAGCTTCTTTCAAGATTTCATCTGAGTATATTTCCTTTTTCACCGTAGCCCTCTATGGGCTTCCAAATATCACTTTTCCAATTCCACAAGAACTGTCTTAGCGAAAGGCTTCTTGAGGGGAAAGCTGTAACTCTGTGAGATGATTTCACAGAACACAAAGAAGTTTCTCAGAAAGCTTGTTTCTCTTTTTTATCGGAGGATATTTCCTTTGGCCCTATAGTCTTCATAGGGATCCGAAATATCTGTTCTCAGATTCCACAGAAATAAGGCTAGCAAAGAGATCCACGACATACAGATGTAACTCTGTGAGTGGAAGTCACACATCACAGAGAAGTTTCTCAGAAAGCTTCTTTCCAGATTTCATCTGAGGATATTTGCTTTTTCACCATAGCCCTCTATGGGCTTCCAAATATCACTTTGACAATTCCACAAGAACTGTCTTAGTGAAAGGCTTCTTGAGGGGAAAGCTGTAACTCTGTGAGATGATTTCACAGAACATAAAGAAGTTTCTCAGAAAGCTTCTTTCACTTTGTTATCAGAGGATATTTCCTTTGGCCCTATAGTCTTCAAAGGGATCCGAAATATCTGTTCTCAAATTCCACAGAAACAAGGCTAGCAAAGAGATCCACGAAATACAGATGTAACTCTGTGAGATGAATTAACAGAACACTAAGCAGTTTCTAACAAAGCTTCTTTCCAGATTTCATCTGAGGATATTTCCTTTTTCACCATAGCCCTCTATAGGCTTCCAAATATCACTTTGCCAATTCCACAAGAACTGTCTTAGCGAAAGGCTTCTTGAGGGGAAAGCTTTAACTATGGGAGATGATTTCACAGAACACAAAGAAGTTTCTCAGAAAGCTTCTTTCTCTTTGTTATCGGAGGATATTTCCTTTGGGGCTATAGTCTTCAAAGGGATCCGAAATATCTGTTCTCAGATTCCACAGAAAAAAGGCTAGCAAAGAGATCCACGAAATACAGATGTAAATCTGTTTGTGGAAGTCACACATCACAGAGCAGTTTCTCAGAAAGCTTCTTTCCAGATTTCATCTGAGGATATTTCCTTTTTCACCATAGCCATGTGTGGGCTTCCAAATATCACTTTGCCAATTCCCCAAGAAGTGTCTTAGCGAAAGGCTTCTTGAGGGGAAAGCTGTAACTCTGTGAGATGATTTCACAGAACACAAAGAAGTTTTTCAGAAAGCTTCTTTCTCTTTGTTATCGGTGGATATTTCCTTTGGCCCTATAGTCTTCAAAGGGATCCGAAATATCTGTTCTCAGATTCCACAGAAAAAAGGCTAGCAAAGAGATCCACGAAATAGAGATATAACTCTGTGAGATGAATTAACGGAACAAAAAGCAGTTTCTCAGAAAGCTTCTTTCCAGATTTCATCTGAGGATATTTCCTTTTTCACCATAGCCCTCTGGGGGCTTCCAAATATCACTTTGCCAATTCCGCAAGAACGGTCTTAGCGAAAGGCTACTTGAGGGGAAAGATGTAACTCTGTGAGATGATTTCACAGAACACAATGAAGTTTCTCAGAAAGCTTCTTTCTCTTTGTTATCAGAGGATATTTCCTTTGGCCCTATAGTCTTCAAAGGGATCCGAAATATCTGTTCTCAGATTCCACAGAAATAAGGCTAGCAAAGAGATCCGCGAAATACAGATGTAACTCTGTGAGTGGAAGTCACACATCAAAGAGCTGTTTCTCAGAAAGATTCTTTCCAGATTTCATCTGAGGTTATTTCCTTTTTCATCGTAGCCCTCTATGGGCTTCCAAATATCACTTTGCCAATTCCACAAGATGTGTCTTAGCGAAAGGCTTCTTGAGGGGAAAGCTGTAACTCTGTGAGAGGATTTCACGGAACACAAAGAAATTTCTCAGAAAGCTTCTTTCTCTTTGTTATCGGAGGATATTTCCTTTGGCCCTATAGCCTTCAAAGGGATCCGAAATATATGTTCTCAGATTCCACAGAAATAAGGCTAGCAAAGAGATCCACGAAATACAGATATAACTCTGTGAGATGAATTAACAGAACACTAAGCAGTTTCTCAGAATGCTTCTTTCCAGATTTCATCTGAGGATATCTCCTTTTTCACCGTAGCACTCTAGGGGTTCCAAATATCACTTTGCCAATTCCACAAGAACTGTCTTAGCGAAAGGCTACTTGAGGGGAAAGATGTAACTCTGTGAGATGATTTCACAGAACACAATGAAGTTTCTCAGAAAGCTTCTTTCTCTTTGTTATCAGAGGATATTTCCTTTGGCCCTGTAGTCTTCAAAGGGATCCGAAATATCTGTTCTCAGATTCCACAGAAATAAGGCTAGCAAAGAGATCCGCGAAATACAGATGTAACTCTGTGAGTGGAAGTCACACATCAAAGAGCAGTTTCTCAGAAAGATTCTTTCCAGATTTCATCTGAGGATATTTCCTTTTTCATCGTAGCCCTCTATGGGCTTCCAAATATCACTTTGCCAATTCCACAAGAACTGTCTTAGCGAAAGGCTTCTTGAGGGGAAATCTGTAACTCTGTGAGATGATTTCACAGAAGACAAAGAAGTTTCTCAGTAAGCTTCTTTCTCTTTGTTATCGGAGGATATTTCCTTTGGCCCTATAGTCTTCAAAGGGATCCGAAATATCTGTTCTCAGATTCCACAGAAATAAGGCTAGCAGAGATCCACGACATACAGATGTAACTCTGTGAGTGGAAGTCACACATCACAGAGCAGTTTCTCAGAAAGCTTCTTTCCAGATTTCATCTGAGGATGTTTCCTTTTTCACCATAGCCCTCTATGGGCTTCCAAATATCACTTTGCCAATCCACAAGAACTGTCATAGCGAAAGGCTTCTTGAGGGGAAAGCTGTAACTCTATGAGATGATTTCACAGAACACATAGAAGTTTCTCAGTAAGCTTCTTTCTCTTTGTTATCGGAGGATATTTCCTTTGGCCCTATAGTCTTCAAAGGGATCCGAAATGTCTGTTCTCAGATTCCAGAGAAATAAGGCTAGCAAAGAGATCCACGAAATACAGATGTAACTCTGTGAGTGGAAGTCACACATCACAGAGCAGTTTCTCAGAAAGCTTCTTTCCAAATTTCGTCTGAGGATATTTCCTTTTTCACCATAGCCCTCTATGGGCTTCCAAATATCACTTTGCCAATTCCACAAGAACTGTCTTAGCGAAAGGCTTCCTGAGGGGAAAGCTATAACTCTGTGAGATGATTTCACAGAAGACAAAGTAGTTTCTCAGTAAGCTTATTTCTCTTTGTTATCGGAGGGTATTTCCTTTGGCCCTATAGTCTTCAAAGCGATCCGAAATATCTGTTCTCAGATTCCACAGAAATAAGGCTAGCAAAGAGATCCACGAAATACAGATGTAACTCTGTGAGATGAATTAACAGAACACTAAGCAGTTTCTCAGAAAGCTTCTTTCCAGATTTCATCTGAGGATTTTTCCTTTTTCACCATAGCCCTCTATGGGCTCTCACATATCACTTTGCCAATTCCACAAGAACTGTCTTAGCGAAAGGCTTCTTGAAGGGAAAGCTGTAACTCTGTGAGATGATTTCACAGAACACAAAGAAATTTCTCGGAAAGCTTCTTTCTCTTTGTTATAGGAGGATATTTCCTTTGGCCCTATAGTCTTCAAAGGGATCCGAAATATCTGTTCTCAGATTCCACAGAAATAAGGCTAGCAAAGGGATCCACGAAATACAGATGTAACTCTGTGAGTGGAAGTCACAAATCACAGAGCAGTTTCTCAGAAAGCTTCTTTCCAGATTTCATCTGAGGATATTTCCTTTTTCACCATAGCTCTCTAGGAGCTTCCAAATATCACTTCGCCAATTCCACAAAAACTGTGTTAGCGAAAGGCTTCTTGAGGGGAAAGCTGTAACTCTGTGAGATGATGTCACGGAACACAAAGAAGTTTCTCAGAAAGATTCTTTCTCTTTGTTATCGGAGGATATTTCCTTTGGCCTTATAGTCTTCAAAGGGATCCGAAATATCTGTTCTCAGATTCCAGAGAAATAAGGCTATCAAAGAGATCCACGAAATACAGATGTAACTCCGTGAGATGAATTAACAGAACACTAGGCAGTTTCTCAGAAAGCTTCTTTCCAGATTTCATCTGAGGATATTTCCTTTTTCACCATAGCCCTCTATGGGCTTCCAAATATCACTTTGCCAAATCCACAAAAACTGTCTTGGCGAAAACTTCTTGAGGGGAAAGCTGTAACTCTGTGAGATGGTTTCACAGAACACAAAGAATTTTCTCAGAAAGCTTCTTTCTCTTTGTTATCGGAGGATATTTCCTTTGGCCCTATACTCTTCAAAGGGAACCGAAATATCTGTTCTCAGATTCCAGAGAAATAAGGCTAACAAAGAGATCCACGAAATACAGATGTAACTCTGTGAGTGGAAGTCACACATCACAGAGCAGTTTCTCAGAAAGCTTCTTTCCAGATTTCATCTGAGGACATTTCCTTTTTCACCATAGCCCTTTATGGGCTTCCAAATATCACTTTGCCAATTCCACAAGAACTGTCTTAGCGAAAGGCTTCTTGAGGGGAAAGCTGTAACTCTGTGAGATGATTTCACAGAACACAAAGAAGTTTCTAAGAAAGCTTCTTTCTCTTTGTTATCGGAGGACATTTCCTTTGGCCCTATAGTCTTCAAAGGGATCCGAAATATCTGCTCTCAGATTCCACAGAAATAAGACTAGCAAAGAGATCCACGAAATGCAGATGTAACTCTGTGAGTGTAAATCACACATCTCACAGCATTTTCTCAGAAAGCTTCTTTCCAGATTTCATCTGAGTATATTTCCTTTTTCACCGTAGCCCTCTATGGGCTTCCAAATATCACTTTGCCAATTCCACAAGAACTGTCTTAGCGAAAGGCTTCTTGAGGGGAAAGCTGTAACTCTGTGAGATGATTTCACAGAACACAAAGAAGTTTCTCAGAAACCTTGTTTCTCTTTTTTATCGGAGGATATTTCCTTTGGCCCTATAGTCTTCATAGGGATCCGAAATATCTGTTCTCAGATTCCACAGAAATAAGGCTAGCAAAGAGATCCACGACATACAGATGTAACTCTGTGAGTGGAAGTCACACATCACAGAGAAGTTTCTCAGAAAGCTTCTATCCAGATTTCATCTGAGGATATTTGCTTTTTCACCATAGCCCTCTATGGGCTTCCAAATATCACTTTGACAATCCCACAAGAACTGTCTTAGCGAAAGGCTTCTTGAGGGGAAAGCTGTAACTCTGTGAGATGATTTCACAGAACAAAAAGAAGTTTCTCAGAAAGCTTCTTTCACTTTTTTATCAGAGGATATTTCCTTTGGCCCTATAGTCTTCAAAGGGATCCGAAATATCTGTTCTCAGATTCCACAGAAATAAGGCTAGCAAAGAGATCCACGAAATACAGATGTAACTCTGTGAGATGAATTAACAGAACACTAAGCAGTTTCTAACAAAGCTTCTTTCCAGATTTCATCTGAGGATATTTCCTTTTTCACCATAGCCCTCTATAGGCTTCCAAATATCACTTTGCCAATTCCACAAGAACTGTCTTAGCGAAAGGCTTCCTGAGGGGAAAGCTTTAACTATGGGAGATGATTTCACAGAACACAAAGAAGTTTCAAAAAAGCTTCTTTCTCTTTGTTATCGGAGGATATTTCCTTTGGCCCTATAGTCTTCAAAGGGATCCGAAATATCTGTTCTCAGATTCCACAGAAAAAAGGCTAGCAAAGAGATCCACGAAATACAGATGTAAATCTGTTTGTGGAAGTCACACATCACAGAGCAGTTTCTCAGAAAGCTTCTTTCCAGATTTCATCTGAGGATATTTCCTTTTTCACCATAGCCATGTGTGGGCTTCCAAATATCACTTTGCCAATTCCCCAAGAAGTGTCTTAGCGAAAGGCTTCTTGAGGGGAAAGCTGTAACTCTGTGAGATGATTTCACAGAACACAAAGAAGTTTTTCAGAAAGCTTCTTTCTCTTTGTTATCGGCGGATATTTCCTTTGGCCCTATAGTCTTCAAAGGGATCCGAAATATCTGTTCTCAGATTCCACAGAAAAAAGGCTAGCAAAGAGATCCACGAAATACAGATATATCTCTGTGAGATGAATTAACAGAACAAAAAGCAGTTTCTCAGAAAGCTTCTTTCCAGATTTCATCTGAGGATATTTCCTTTTTCACCATAGCCCTCTATGGGCTTCCAAATATCACTTTGCCAATTCCACAAGAACGGTCTTAGCGAAAGGCTACTTGAGGGGAAAGATGTAACTCTTTGAGATGATTTCACAGAACACAATGAAGTTTCTCAGAAAGCTTCTTTCTCTTTGTTATCAGAGGATATTTCCTTTGGCCCTATAGTCTTCAAAGGGATCCGAAATATCTGTTCTCAGATTCCACAGAAATAAGGCTAGCAAAGAGATCCAGGAAATACAGATGTAACTCTGTGAGTGGAAGTCACACATCACAGAGCAGTTTCTCAGAAAGCTTCTTTCCAGATTTCATCTGAGGATATTTCCTTTTTCACCATAGCCCTCTAAGGGCTTCCAAATATCACTTTGCCAATTCCACAAGAACTGTCTTAGCGAAAGGCTTCTTGAGGGGAAAGCTGTAACTCTGTGAGATGATTTCACAGAACACAAAGAAGTTTCTCAGAAAGCTTCTTTCTCTTTGTTATCGGAGGATATTTCCTTTGGCCCTATAGTCTTCAGAGGGATCCGAAATATCTGTTCTCAGATTCCACAGAAATAAGGCTAGCAAAGAGATCCACGAAATACAGATGTAACCCTGTGAGATGAATTAACAGAACACTAGGCAGTTTCTCAGAAAGCTTCTTTCCAGATTTCATCTGAGGATATTTCCTTTTTCACCATAGCCCTCTATGGGCTTCCAAATATCACTTTGCCAATTCCACAAGAACTGTCTTGGCGAAAAGCTTCTTGAGGGGAAAGCTGTAACTCTGTGAGATGGTTTCACAGAACACAAAGTAGTTTCTCAGAAAGCTTCTTTCTCTTTGTTATCGGAGGATATTTCCTTTGGCCCTATAGTCTTCAAAGGGATCCGAAATATCTGTTCTCAGATTCCACAGAAGTAAGGCTAACAAAGAGATTCACGAAATACAGATGTAACTCTGTGAGTGGAAGTCACACATCACAGAGCAGTTTCTCAGAAAGCTTCTTTCCAGATTTCATCTGAGGATATTTCCTTTTTCACCATAGCCCTCTATGGTCTTCCAAATATCACTTTGCCAATTCCACAAGAACTGTCTTAGCCAAAGTCCTCTTGAGGGTAAAGCTGTAACTCTGTGACATGATTTCACAGAAGACAAAGAAGTTTCTCAGTAAGCTTCTTTCTCTTTGTTATCGGAGGATATTTCCTTTGGCCCTATAGTCTACAAAGGGATCCAAAATATCTGTTCTCAGATTCCACGGAAATAAGGCTAGCAAAGTGATCCACGAAATACAGATGTAACCCTGTGAGATGAATTAACACAACACTAAGCAGTTTCTCAGAAAGCTTCTTTCAAGATTTCATCTGAGGATATTTCCTTTTTCATCATAGCCCTCCATGGGCTTCCAAATGTTACTTTGCCAATTCCACAAGAACTGTCTTAGCGAAAGGTTTCTTGAGGGGAAAGCTGTAACTCTGTGAGATGATTTCACAGAACACAAAGAAGTTTCTCAGAAAGCTTCTTTCTCTTTGTTATCGGAGTATATTTCCTTTGGCCCTATAGTCTCAAAGGGATCCGAAATATCTGCTCTCAGATTCCAGAGAAATAAGGCTAACGAAGAGATCCAAGAAATACAGATGTAACTCTCTGAGATGAATTAACAGAACAGTAAGCAGTTTCTCAGAGAGTTTCTTTCCAGATTTCATCTGAGGATATTTCCTTTTTCACCATAGCCCTCTATGGGCTTCCAACTGTCACATTGCCAATTCCACAAGAACTGTCTTAGCGAAAGTTTTCCTGAGGGGAAAGCTGTAACTCTGTGAGATGATTTCACAGAACACAAAGAAGTTTCTCAGAAAGCTTCTTTCTCTTTGTTATCGTAGGATATATCCTTTGGCGCTATAGTCTTCAAAGGGATCCGAAATATCTGTTCTCAGATTCCACAGAAATAAGGCTAGCAAAGAGATCCACGAAATACAGATGTAACTCTGTGAGTGGAAGTCACAAATCACAGAGCATTTTCTCAGAAAGCTTCTTTCCAGATTTCATCTGAGGATATTTCCTTTTTCACCATAGCCCTATATAGGCTTCCAAATATCACTTTGCCAAATCCACAAGAAGTGTCTTAGCGAAAGGCTTCTTGAGGGGAAAGCTGTAACTCTGTGAGATGATTTCACGGAACACACAGAAGTTTCTCAGAAAGCTTCTTTCTCTTTGATATCGGAAGATATTTCCTTTGGCCCTATAGCCTTCAATGGGATCCGAAATATGTGTTCTCAGATTCCACAGAAATAAGGCTAGCAAAGAGATCCGTGAAATACAGATATAACTCTGTGAGATGAATTAACAGAACACTAAGCAGTTTCTCAGAAAGCTTCCTTCAAGATTTCATCTGAGGATATTTCCTTTTTCACCGTAGCACTCTATGGGCTTCCAAATATCACATTGCCAAATCCACAAGAACTGTCTTAGTGAAAGGCTACTTGAGGGGAAAGCTGTAACTCCGTGAGATGATTTCACAGAACACAAAGAAGTTTCTCAGTAAGCTTCTTTCTCTTTGTTATCGGAGGATATTTCCTTTGGCCCTATAGTCTTCAAAGGGATCCGAAATATCTGTTCTCAGATTCCACAGAAATAAGTCTAGCAGAGATCCACGACATAAAGATGTAACTCTGTGAGTGGAAGTCACACACCACAGAGCAGTTTCTCAGAAAGCTTCTTTCCAGATTTCATCTGAGGATATTTCCTTTTTCACCATAGCCCTCTATGGGCTTCCAAATATCACTTTGCCAATTCCACAAGACCTGTCTTAGCGAAAGGCTTCTTGAGGGGAAGCTGTAAATCTGTTAGAGTATTTCACAGAACACAAAGAAGTTTCTCAGAAAGCTTTTTTGTCTTTGTTATCGGAGGATATTTCCTTTGGCCGTATAGTCTTCAAAGGGATCCGAAATATCTGTTCTCAGATTCCACAGAAATAAGGCTAGCAAAGAGATCCACGAAAGACAGATAAAACTCTGTGAGATGAATTAAGAGAACACTAAGTAGTTTCTCAGAAAGCTTCTTTCCAGATTTCATCTGAGGATATTTCCTTTTTCACCATAGCCCTCTATGGGCTTCCAAATATCACTTTGCCAATTCCACAAGAACTGTCTTAGCGAAAGGCTTCTTGAGGGGAAAGCTGTAACTCTTGAGCGGATTTCACGGAACACAAAGCAGTTTCTCAGAAAGCTTCTTTCTCTTTGTTATCGGAGGATATTTCCTTTGGCCCTATAGTCTTCAAAAGGATCCAAAATATCTGTTCTCAGATTCCACAGAAATAAGGCTAGCAAAGAGATCCATGAAATGCAGATATAACTCTGTGAGATGAAATAAGAGAACACTAAGCAGTTTCTCAGAAAGCTTCTTTCCAGATTTCATCTGAGGATATTTCCTTTTTCACCATAGCCCTCTATGGGCTTCCAAATATCACTTTGCCAATTCCACAAGAACTGTCTTAGCGAAAGGCTTCTTGAGGGGAAAGCTGTAACTCTGTGAGATGATTTCACAGAACACAAAGAAGTTTCTCAGAAAGCTTCTTTCTCTTTGTTATCAGAGGATATTTCCTTTGGCCGTATAGTCTTCAAAGGGATCCGAAATATATGTTCCCAGATTCCACAGAAATAAGGCTAGCAAAGAGATCCACGATATACAGATATAACTCTGTGAGATGAATTAACGGAACACTAAGCAGTTTCTCAGACAGCTTCTTTCCAGATTTCATCTGAGGATAATTCCTTTTTCACCATAGCCCTCTATGGGCTTCCAACTGTCACTTTGCCAATTCCACAAGAACTGTCTTAGCGAAAAGTTTCCTGAGGGGAAAGCTGTAACTCTGTGAGATGAATTCACAGAACACAAAGAAGTTTCTCAGAAAGCTTCTTTCTCTTTGTTATCGGAGGATATTTCCTTTGGCCCTATAGTCTTCAAAGGGATCCGAAATATCTGTTCTCAGATTCCACAGAAAAAAGGCTAGCACAGAGATCCACGAAATACAGATGTAACTCTGTGAGTGGAAGTCACACACCACATAGCATTTTCTCAGAAAGCTTCTTTCCAGATTTCATCTGAGGATATTTTCTTTTTCACCATAGCCCTCTATGGGCTTCCAAATGTCACTTTGCCAATTCCACAAGAACTGTCTTAGCGAAAGGCTTCTTGAGGGGAAAGCTGTAACTCTGTGAGATGATTTCACAGAACACAAAGAACTTTCTCTGAAAGCTTCTTTCTCTCTGTTATCGGAGTATATTTCCTTTGGCCCTAATGTCTTCAAAGGGAACCGATATATCTGTTCTCAGATTCCACAGAAATAATGCTAGCAAAGAGATCCACGAAATACAGATGTAACTCTGTGAGATGAATTAACAGAACACTAAGCATTTTCTCAGAAAGCTTGTTTCCACATTTCTCTGAGGATATTTCCTTTTTCACCATAGCCCTCTATGGGCTTCCAAATATCACTTTGCCAATTCCACAAGAACTGTCTTAGCGAAAGGCTTCTTGAGGGGAAAGCTGTAACTCTGTGAGATGATTTCACAGAACACAAAGAAGTTTCTCAGTAAGCTTCTTTCTCTTTGTTATCGGAGGATATTTCCTTTGGCCCTATAGTCTTCAAAGGGATCCGAAATATCTGTTCTCAGATTCCACAGAAATAAGGCTAGCAAAGAGATCCACGAAATACAGATGTAACTGTGTGAGATGAATTAACAGAACACTAAGCAGTTTCTCAGAAAGCTTCTTTCCAGATTTCATCTGAGGATATTTCCTTTTTCACAATAGCCCTCTATGGGCTTCCAAATATCACTTTGCCATTTCCACAGGAAGTGTCTTAGCCAAAGTCTTCTTGAAGGGAAAGCTGTAACTCTGTGAGATGATTTCACAGAACACAAAGAAGTTTCTCAGAAAGCTTCTTTCTCTTTTTTATCGGAGGATATTTCCTTTGGCCCTATAGTCTTCAAAGGGATCCGAACTATCTGTTCTCAGATTCCAGAGAAATAAGGCTAACGAAGAGATCCACGAAATACAGACGTAACTCTGTGAGTGGAAGTCACACATCACAGAGCAGTTTCTCAGAAAGCTACTTTCCAGATTTCATCTGAGGATATTTCCTTTTTCACCGTAGCACTCAATGTGCTTCCAAATATCACTTTGCCCATTCCACAAGAACTGTCTTAGAGAAAGGCTTCTTGAGGGGAAAGCTGTAACTCTGTGAGATGATTTCACAGAACACAAAGAAGTTTCTCAGTAAGCTTCTTTCTCTTAGTTATCGGAGGATATTTCCTTTGGCCCTATAGTCTTCAAAGGGATCCGAAATATCTGTTCTCAGATTCCACAGAAATAAGGCTAGCAAAGAGATCCACGAAATACAGATGTAACTCTGTGAGATGAATTAACAGAACACTAAGCAGTTTCTCAGAAAGATTCTTTCCAGATTTCATCTGAGGATATTTTCTTTTTCACCATAGCCCTCTAAGGGCTTCCAAATATCACTTTGCCATTTCCAGAGGACTGTCTTGGCGAAAGGTTTCTTGAGGGGAAAGCTGTAACTCTGTGGGATGACTTCAAAGAACAAAAAGAAGTTTCTCAGAAAGCTTCTTTCTCTTTGTTATCGGAGGATATTTCCTTTGGCCCTATAGTCTTCAAAGGGACTGAAATATCTGTTCTCAGATTCCACAGAAATAAGGCTAGCAAAGAGATCCACGAAATACAGATGCAACTCAGTGGGATGAATTAACAGAAAACTAAGCAGTTTCTCAGAAAGCTTCTTTCAAGATTTCATCTGAGGATATTTCCTTTTTCACCGTAGCCCACTATGGGCTTCCAAATGTCACTTTGCCAATTCCACAACAAGTGTCTTAGTGAAAGGCTTCTTGAGGGGAAAGCTGTAACTCTGTGAGATGATTTCACAGAACACAAAGAAGTTTCTCAGAAAGCTTCTTTCTCTTTGTTATCGGAGGATATTTCCTTTGGCCCTATAGTCTTCAAAGGGATCCGAAATATCTGCTCTCAGATTCCACAGAAATAAGGCTACCAAACAGATCCACGAAATACAGATGTAACTCTGTGAGATGAATTAACAGAACAGTAAGCAGTTTCTCAGAGAGATTGTTTCCAGATTTCATCTGAGGATATTTCCTTTTCACCATAGCCCTCTATGGGCTTCGAACTGTCACTTTGCCAATTCCACAAGAACTGTCTTAGCGAAAGTTTTCCTGAGGGGAAAGCTGTAACTCTGTGAGATGATTTCACAGAACACAAAGAAGTTTCTCAGAAGGCTTCTTTCTCTTTGTTATCGGAGGATATTTCCTTTGGCCCTGTAGTCTTGAAAGGGATCCGAAATATCTGTTCTCAGATTCCACAGAAAAAAGGCTAGCAAAGAGATCCACGAAATACAGATGTAACTCTGTGAGTGGAAGTCACAAATCACAGAGCAGTTTCTCAGAAAGCTTCTTTCCAGATTTCATCTGAGGATATTTCCTTTTTCACCATAGCCCTCTATGGGCTTCCAAATATCACTTTGCCAATACCACAAGAACTGTCTTAGCGAAAGGCCTCTTGAGGGGAAAGCTGTAAATCTGTAAGACGATTTCACAGAACACAAAGAAGTTTCTCAGAAGGCTTCTTTCTCTTTGTTATCGGAGGATATTTCCTTTGGCCCTGTAGTCTTGAAAGGGATCCGAAATATCTGTTCTCAGATTCCACAGAAAAAAGGCTAGCAAAGAGATCCACGAAATACAGATGTAACTCTGTGAGTGGAAGTCACACACAACAGAGCATTTTCTCAGAAAGCTTCTTTCCAGACTTCATCTGAGGATATTTCCTTTTTCACCATAGCCCTATATAGGCTTCCAAATATCACTTTGCCAAATCCACAAGAAGTGTCTTAGCGAAAGGCTTCTTGAGGGGAAAGCTGTAACTCTGTGAGATGATTTCACGGAACACAAAGAAGTTTCTCAGAAAGCCTCTTTCTCTTTGATATCGGAAGATATTTCCTTTGGCCCTATAGCCTTCAATGGGATCCGAAATATGTGTTCTCAGATTCCACAGAAATAAGGCTAGCAAAGAGATCCATGAAATACAGATATAACTCTGTGAGATGAATTAACAGAACACTAAGCAGTTTCTCAGAAAGCTTCCTTCCAGATTTCATCTGAGGATATTTCCTTTTTCACCGTAGCATTCTATGGGCTTCCAAATATCACATTGCCAAATCCACAAGAACTGTCTTAGTGAAAGGCTACTTGAGGGGAAAGCTGTAACTCCGTGAGATGATTTCACAGAACACAAAGAAGTTTCTCAGTAAGCTTCTTTCTCTTTGTTATCGGAGGATATTTCCTTTGGCCCTATAGTCTTCAAAGGGATCCGAAATATCTGTTCTCAGATTCCACAGAAATAAGTCTAGCAGAGATCCACGACATACAGATGTAACTCTGTGAGTGGAAGTCACACACCACAGAGCAGTTTCTCAGAAAGCTTCTTTCCAGATTTCATCTGAGGATATTTCCTTTTTCACCATAGCCCTCTATGGGCTTCCAAATATCACTTTGCCAATTCCACAAGACCTGTCTAAGCGAAAGGCTTCTTGAGGGGAAAGCTGTAAATCTGTTAGAGGATTTCACAGAACACAAAGAAGTTTCTCAGAAAGCTTTTTTGTCTTTGTTATCGGAGGATATTTCCTTTGGCCGTATAGTCTTCAAAGGGATCCGAAATATCTGTTCTCAGATTCCACAGAAATAAGGCTAGCAAAGAGATCCACGAAATACAGATAAAACTCTTGAGATGAATTAAGAGAACACTAAGCAGTTTCTCAGAAAGCTTCTTTCCAGATTTCATCTGAGGATATTTCCTTTTTCACCATAGCCCTCTATGGGCTTCCAAATATCACTTTGACAATTCCACAAAAACTGTCTTAGCGAAAGGCTTCTTGAGGGGAAAGCTGTAACTCTGTGAGATGATTTCACGGAACACAAAGAAGTTTCTCAGAAAGCTTCTTTCTCTTTGTTATCAGAGGATATTTCCTTTGGCCCTATAGTCTTCAAAGGGATCCGAAATATCTGTTCTCAGATTCCACAGAAATAAGGCTAGCAAAGAGTTGCACGAAATAGAGATGTAACTCTGTGAGTGGAAATCACACATCACAGAGCAGTTTCTCAGAAAGCTTCTTTCCAGATTTCATCTGAGGATATTTCCTTTTTCACCGTAGCCCTCTATGGGCTTCCAAATATCACTTTGCCAGTTCCACAAGAACTCTCTTAGCGAAAGGCTTCTTGAGGGAAAAGCTGTAACTCTGTGAGATGATTTCACAGAACACAAAGAAGTTTCTCAGTAAGCTTCTTTCTCTTTGTTATCGGAGGATATTTCCTTTGGCCCTATTGTCTTCATAGGGATCCGAAATATGTCTTCTCAGATACCACAGAAATAAGGCTGGAAAAGAGATCCACGAAATACAGATGTAACTCTGTGACTGGAAGTCACACATCACAGAGCAGTTTCTCAGAAAGCTTCTTTCCAGATTTCATCTGAGAATATTTCCTTTTTCACCATAGCCCTCTATGGGCTTCCAAATATCACTTTGCCCATTCCACTAGAAGTGTCTTAGCGAAAGACTTCTTGAGGGGAAAGCTGTAACTCTGTGAGATGATTTCACAGAACACAAAGAAGTTTCTCAGAAAGCTTCTTTCTCTTTGTTATCGGAGGATATTTCCTTTGGCCCTATAGTCTTCAAAGGGATCCGAAATATCTGTTCTCAGATTCCACAGAAATAAGGCTAGCAAAGAGACACACGAAATACAGATGTAACTCTGTGAGATGAATTAACAGAACACTAAGCAGTTTCTCAGAAAGCTTCTTTCCAGATTTCATCTTAGGATATTTCCTTTTTCACTATAGCCCTCTTTGGGCTTCCAAATATCACTTTGCAAATTCCACAAGAACTGTCTTAGCGAAAGGCTTCTTGAGTGGAAAGCTGTAACTCTGTGAGATGATTTCACAGAACACAAAGAAGTTTCTCACAAAGCTTCTTTCTCTTTGTTATCGGAGGATATTTCCTTTGGCACTATAGTCTTCGAAGGGATCCGAAATATCTGTTCTCAGATTCCACAGAAATAAGGCTAGCAAAGAGATCCACGAAATACAGATGTAACTCTGTGAGATGAATTAACAGAACACTAAGCAGTTTCTCAGAAAGCTTCTTTCCAGATTTTATCTGAGGATATTTCCTTTTTCACCTTAGCCCTCTATGGGCTTCCAAATATCGCTTTGCCAATTCCACAAGAACTGTCTTAGCGAAAAGCTTCTTGAGGGGAAAGCTCTAACTCTGTGAGATGATTTCACAGAACACAAAGAAGTTTCTCAGTAAGCTTCTTTCTCTTTGTTATCGGAGTATATTTCCTTTGGCCCTATAGTCTTCAAAGGGATCCGAAATATCTGTTCTCAGATTCCACAGAAATAAGGCTAACAAAGAGATCCACGAAATACAGATGTAACTCAGTGAGTCGAAGTCACACATCACTGAGCAGTTTCTCAGAAAGCTTCTTTCCAGATTTCATCTGAGGATATTTCCTTTTTCACCATAGCCCATAATGTGCTTCCAAATATCACTTCGCCAATTCCACAAGAACTGTCTTAGCGAAAGGCTTCTTGAGGGGAAAGCTGTAACTCTGTGAGATGATTTCACAGAACACAAAGAGGTTTCTCAGTATGTTTCTTTCTCTTTTTTATCGGAGGATATTTCCTTTGGCCCTATAGTCTTCAAAGGGATCCGAAAAATCTGCTCTCAGATTCCACAGAAATAAGGCTAGCAAAGAGATCCACGAAATACAGATGTAAATCTGTGAGTGTAAATCACACATCACAGAGCAGTTTCTCAGAAAGCTTCTTTCAAGATTTCATCTGAGTATATTTCCTTTTTCACCGTAGCCCTCTATGGGCTTCCAAATATCACTTTTCCAATTCCACAAGAACTGTCTTAGCGAAAGGCTTCTTGAGGGGAAAGCTGTAACTCTGTGAGATGATTTCACAGAACACAAAGAAGTTTCTCAGAAAGCTTGTTTCTCTTTTTTATCGGAGGATATTTCCTTTGGCCCTATAGTCTTCATAGGGATCCGAAATATCTGTTCTCAGATTCCACAGAAATAAGGCTAGCAAAGAGATCCACGACATACAGATGTAACTCTGTGAGTGGAAGTCACACATCACAGAGAAGTTTCTCAGAAAGCTTCTTTCCAGATTTCATCTGAGGATATTTGCTTTTTCACCATAGCCCTCTATGGGCTTCCAAATATCACTTTGACAATTCCACAAGAACTGTCTTAGTGAAAGGCTTCTTGAGGGGAAAGCTGTAACTCTGTGAGATGATTTCACAGAACATAAAGAAGTTTCTCAGAAACCTTCTTTCACTTTGTTATCAGAGGATATTTCCTTTGGCCCTATAGTCTTCAAAGGGATCCGAAATATCTGTTCTCAAATTCCACAGAAACAAGGCTAGCAAAGAGATCCACGAAATACAGATGTAACTCTGTGAGATGAATTAACAGAACACTAAGCAGTTTCTAACAAAGCTTCTTTCCAGATTTCATCTGAGGATATTTCCTTTTTCACCATAGCCCTCTATAGGCTTCCAAATATCACTTTGCCAATTCCACAAGAACTGTCTTAGCGAAAGGCTTCTTGAGGGGAAAGCTTTAACTATGGGAGATGATTTCACAGAACACAAAGAAGTTTCTCAGAAAGCTTCTTTCTCTTTGTTATCGGAGGATATTTCCTTTGGGGCTATAGTCTTCAAAGGGATCCGAAATATCTGTTCTCAGATTCCACAGAAAAAAGGCTAGCAAAGAGATCCACGAAATACAGATGTAAATCTGTTTGTGGAAGTCACACATCACAGAGCAGTTTCTCAGAAAGCTTCTTTCCAGATTTCATCTGAGGATATTTCCTTTTTCACCATAGCCATGTGTGGGCTTCCAAATATCACTTTGCCAATTCCCCAAGAAGTGTCTTAGCGAAAGGCTTCTTGAGGGGAAAGCTGTAACTCTGTGAGATGATTTCACAGAACACAAAGAAGTTTTTCAGAAAGCTTCTTTCTCTTTGTTATCGGTGGATATTTCCTTTGGCCCTATAGTCTTCAAAGGGATCCGAAATATCTGTTCTCAGATTCCACAGAAAAAAGGCTAGCAAAGAGATCCACGAAATAGAGATATAACTCTGTGAGATGAATTAACGGAACAAAAAGCAGTTTCTCAGAAAGCTTCTTTCCAGATTTCATCTGAGGATATTTCCTTTTTCACCATAGCCCTCTGGGGGCTTCCAAATATCACTTTGCCAATTCCGCAAGAACGGTCTTAGCGAAAGGCTACTTGAGGGGAAAGATGTAACTCTGTGAGATGATTTCACAGAACACAATGAAGTTTCTCAGAAAGCTTCTTTCTCTTTGTTATCAGAGGATATTTCCTTTGGCCCTATAGTCTTCAAAGGGATCCGAAATATCTGTTCTCAGATTCCACAGAAATAAGGCTAGCAAAGAGATCCGCGAAATACAGATGTAACTCTGTGAGTGGAAGTCACACATCAAAGAGCTGTTTCTCAGAAAGATTCTTTCCAGATTTCATCTGAGGTTATTTCCTTTTTCATCGTAGCCCTCTATGGGCTTCCAAATATCACTTTGCCAATTCCACAAGATGTGTCTTAGCGAAAGGCTTCTTGAGGGGAAAGCTGTAACTCTGTGAGAGGATTTCACGGAACACAAAGAAATTTCTCAGAAAGCTTCTTTCTCTTTGTTATCGGAGGATATTTCCTTTGGCCCTATAGCCTTCAAAGGGATCCGAAATATATGTTCTCAGATTCCACAAAAATAAGGCTAGCAAAGAGATCCACGAAATACAGATATAACTCTGTGAGATGAATTAACAGAACACTAAGCAGTTTCTCAGAATGCTTCTTTCCAGATTTCATCTGAGGATATCTCCTTTTTCACCGTAGCACTCTAGGGGTTCCAAATATCACTTTGCCAATTCCACAAGAACTGTCTTAGCGAAAGGCTACTTGAGGGGAAAGATGTAACTCTGTGAGATGATTTCACAGAACACAATGAAGTTTCTCAGAAAGCTTCTTTCTCTTTGTTATCAGAGGATATTTCCTTTGGCCCTGTAGTCTTCAAAGGGATCCGAAATATCTGTTCTCAGATTCCACAGAAATAAGGCTAGCAAAGAGATCCGCGAAATACAGATGTAACTCTGTGAGTGGAAGTCACACATCAAAGAGCAGTTTCTCAGAAAGATTCTTTCCAGATTTCATCTGAGGATATTTCCTTTTTCATCGTAGCCCTCTATGGGCTTCCAAATATCACTTTGCCAATTCCACAAGAACTGTCTTAGCGAAAGGCTTCTTGAGGGGAAATCTGTAACTCTGTGAGATGATTTCACAGAAGACAAAGAAGTTTCTCAGTAAGCTTCTTTCTCTTTGTTATCGGAGGATATTTCCTTTGGCCCTATAGTCTTCAAAGGGATCCGAAATATCTGTTCTCAGATTCCACAGAAATAAGGCTAGCAGAGATCCACGACATACAGATGTAACTCTGTGAGTGGAAGTCACACATCACAGAGCAGTTTCTCAGAAAGCTTCTTTCCAGATTTCATCTGAGGATGTTTCCTTTTTCACCATAGCCCTCTATGGGCTTCCAAATATCACTTTGCCAATCCACAAGAACTGTCATAGCGAAAGGCTTCTTGAGGGGAAAGCTGTAACTCTATGAGATGATTTCACAGAACACATAGAAGTTTCTCAGTAAGCTTCTTTCTCTTTGTTATCGGAGGATATTTCCTTTGGCCCTATAGTCTTCAAAGGGATCCGAAATGTCTGTTCTCAGATTCCAGAGAAATAAGGCTAGCAAAGAGATCCACGAAATACAGATGTAACTCTGTGAGTGGAAGTCACACATCACAGAGCAGTTTCTCAGAAAGCTTCTTTCCAAATTTCGTCTGAGGATATTTCCTTTTTCACCATAGCCCTCTATGGGCTTCCAAATATCACTTTGCCAATTCCACAAGAACTGTCTTAGCGAAAGGCTTCCTGAGGGGAAAGCTATAACTCTGTGAGATGATTTCACAGAAGACAAAGTAGTTTCTCAGTAAGCTTATTTCTCTTTGTTATCGGAGGGTATTTCCTTTGGCCCTATAGTCTTCAAAGCGATCCGAAATATCTGTTCTCAGATTCCACAGAAATAAGGCTAGCAAAGAGATCCACGAAATACAGATGTAACTCTGTGAGATGAATTAACAGAACACTAAGCAGTTTCTCAGAAAGCTTCTTTCCAGATTTCATCTGAGGATTTTTCCTTTTTCACCATAGCCCTCTATGGGCTCTCACATATCACTTTGCCAATTCCACAAGAACTGTCTTAGCGAAAGGCTTCTTGAAGGGAAAGCTGTAACTCTGTGAGATGATTTCACAGAACACAAAGAAATTTCTCGGAAAGCTTCTTTCTCTTTGTTATAGGAGGATATTTCCTTTGGCCCTATAGTCTTCAAAGGGATCCGAAATATCTGTTCTCAGATTCCACAGAAATAAGGCTAGCAAAGGGATCCACGAAATACAGATGTAACTCTGTGAGTGGAAGTCACAAATCACAGAGCAGTTTCTCAGAAAGCTTCTTTCCAGATTTCATCTGAGGATATTTCCTTTTTCACCATAGCTCTCTAGGAGCTTCCAAATATCACTTCGCCAATTCCACAAAAACTGTGTTAGCGAAAGGCTTCTTGAGGGGAAAGCTGTAACTCTGTGAGATGATGTCACGGAACACAAAGAAGTTTCTCAGAAAGATTCTTTCTCTTTGTTATCGGAGGATATTTCCTTTGGCCTTATAGTCTTCAAAGGGATCCGAAATATCTGTTCTCAGATTCCAGAGAAATAAGGCTATCAAAGAGATCCACGAAATACAGATGTAACTCCGTGAGATGAATTAACAGAACACTAGGCAGTTTCTCAGAAAGCTTCTTTCCAGATTTCATCTGAGGATATTTCCTTTTTCACCATAGCCCTCTATGGGCTTCCAAATATCACTTTGCCAAATCCACAAAAACTGTCTTGGCGAAAACTTCTTGAGGGGAAAGCTGTAACTCTGTGAGATGGTTTCACAGAACACAAAGAATTTTCTCAGAAAGCTTCTTTCTCTTTGTTATCGGAGGATATTTCCTTTGGCCCTATACTCTTCAAAGGGAACCGAAATATCTGTTCTCAGATTCCAGAGAAATAAGGCTAACAAAGAGATCCACGAAATACAGATGTAACTCTGTGAGTGGAAGTCACACATCACAGAGCAGTTTCTCAGAAAGCTTCTTTCCAGATTTCATCTGAGGACATTTCCTTTTTCACCATAGCCCTTTATGGGCTTCCAAATATCACTTTGCCAATTCCACAAGAACTGTCTTAGCGAAAGGCTTCTTGAGGGGAAAGCTGTAACTCTGTGAGATGATTTCACAGAACACAAAGAAGTTTCTAAGAAAGCTTCTTTCTCTTTGTTATCGGAGGACATTTCCTTTGGCCCTATAGACTTCAAAGGGATCCGAAATATCTGCTCTCAGATTCCACAGAAATAAGACTAGCAAAGAGATCCACGAAATGCAGATGTAACTCTGTGAGTGTAAATCACACATCTCACAGCATTTTCTCAGAAAGCTTCTTTCCAGATTTCATCTGAGTATATTTCCTTTTTCACCGTAGCCCTCTATGGGCTTCCAAATATCACTTTGCCAATTCCACAAGAACTGTCTTAGCGAAAGGCTTCTTGAGGGGAAAGCTGTAACTCTGTGAGATGATTTCACAGAACACAAAGAAGTTTCTCAGAAACCTTGTTTCTCTTTTTTATCGGAGGATATTTCCTTTGGCCCTATAGTCTTCATAGGGATCCGAAATATCTGTTCTCAGATTCCACAGAAATAAGGCTAGCAAAGAGATCCACGACATACAGATGTAACTCTGTGAGTGGAAGTCACACATCACAGAGAAGTTTCTCAGAAAGCTTCTATCCAGATTTCATCTGAGGATATTTGCTTTTTCACCATAGCCCTCTATGGGCTTCCAAATATCACTTTGACAATCCCACAAGAACTGTCTTAGCGAAAGGCTTCTTGAGGGGAAAGCTGTAACTCTGTGAGATGATTTCACAGAACAAAAAGAAGTTTCTCAGAAAGCTTCTTTCACTTTTTTATCAGAGGATATTTCCTTTGGCCCTATAGTCTTCAAAGGGATCCGAAATATCTGTTCTCAGATTCCACAGAAATAAGGCTAGCAAAGAGATCCACGAAATACAGATGTAACTCTGTGAGATGAATTAACAGAACACTAAGCAGTTTCTAACAAAGCTTCTTTCCAGATTTCATCTGAGGATATTTCCTTTTTCACCATAGCCCTCTATAGGCTTCCAAATATCACTTTGCCAATTCCACAAGAACTGTCTTAGCGAAAGGCTTCCTGAGGGGAAAGCTTTAACTATGGGAGATGATTTCACAGAACACAAAGAAGTTTCAAAAAAGCTTCTTTCTCTTTGTTATCGGAGGATATTTCCTTTGGCCCTATAGTCTTCAAAGGGATCCGAAATATCTGTTCTCAGATTCCACAGAAAAAAGGCTAGCAAAGAGATCCACGAAATACAGATGTAAATCTGTTTGTGGAAGTCACACATCACAGAGCAGTTTCTCAGAAAGCTTCTTTCCAGATTTCATCTGAGGATATTTCCTTTTTCACCATAGCCATGTGTGGGCTTCCAAATATCACTTTGCCAATTCCCCAAGAAGTGTCTTAGCGAAAGGCTTCTTGAGGGGAAAGCTGTAACTCTGTGAGATGATTTCACAGAACACAAAGAAGTTTTTCAGAAAGCTTCTTTCTCTTTGTTATCGGCGGATATTTCCTTTGGCCCTATAGTCTTCAAAGGGATCCGAAATATCTGTTCTCAGATTCCACAGAAAAAAGGCTAGCAAAGAGATCCACGAAATACAGATATATCTCTGTGAGATGAATTAACAGAACAAAAAGCAGTTTCTCAGAAAGCTTCTTTCCAGATTTCATCTGAGGATATTTCCTTTTTCACCATAGCCCTCTATGGGCTTCCAAATATCACTTTGCCAATTCCACAAGAACGGTCTTAGCGAAAGGCTACTTGAGGGGAAAGATGTAACTCTTTGAGATGATTTCACAGAACACAATGAAGTTTCTCAGAAAGCTTCTTTCTCTTTGTTATCAGAGGATATTTCCTTTGGCCCTATAGTCTTCAAAGGGATCCGAAATATCTGTTCTCAGATTCCACAGAAATAAGGCTAGCAAAGAGATCCAGGAAATACAGATGTAACTCTGTGAGTGGAAGTCACACATCACAGAGCAGTTTCTCAGAAAGCTTCTTTCCAGATTTCATCTGAGGATATTTCCTTTTTCACCATAGCCCTCTAAGGGCTTCCAAATATCACTTTGCCAATTCCACAAGAACTGTCTTAGCGAAAGGCTTCTTGAGGGGAAAGCTGTAACTCTGTGAGATGATTTCACAGAACACAAAGAAGTTTCTCAGAAAGCTTCTTTCTCTTTGTTATCGGAGGATATTTCCTTTGGCCCTATAGTCTTCAGAGGGATCCGAAATATCTGTTCTCAGATTCCACAGAAATAAGGCTAGCAAAGAGATCCACGAAATACAGATGTAACCCTGTGAGATGAATTAACAGAACACTAGGCAGTTTCTCAGAAAGCTTCTTTCCAGATTTCATCTGAGGATATTTCCTTTTTCACCATAGCCCTCTATGGGCTTCCAAATATCACTTTGCCAATTCCACAAGAACTGTCTTGGCGAAAAGCTTCTTGAGGGGAAAGCTGTAACTCTGTGAGATGGTTTCACAGAACACAAAGTAGTTTCTCAGAAAGCTTCTTTCTCTTTGTTATCGGAGGATATTTCCTTTGGCCCTATAGTCTTCAAAGGGATCCGAAATATCTGTTCTCAGATTCCACAGAAGTAAGGCTAACAAAGAGATTCACGAAATACAGATGTAACTCTGTGAGTGGAAGTCACACATCACAGAGCAGTTTCTCAGAAAGCTTCTTTCCAGATTTCATCTGAGGATATTTCCTTTTTCACCATAGCCCTCTATGGTCTTCCAAATATCACTTTGCCAATTCCACAAGAACTGTCTTAGCCAAAGTCCTCTTGAGGGTAAAGCTGTAACTCTGTGACATGATTTCACAGAAGACAAAGAAGTTTCTCAGTAAGCTTCTTTCTCTTTGTTATCGGAGGATATTTCCTTTGGCCCTATAGTCTACAAAGGGATCCAAAATATCTGTTCTCAGATTCCACGGAAATAAGGCTAGCAAAGTGATCCACGAAATACAGATGTAACCCTGTGAGATGAATTAACACAACACTAAGCAGTTTCTCAGAAAGCTTCTTTCAAGATTTCATCTGAGGATATTTCCTTTTTCATCATAGCCCTCCATGGGCTTCCAAATGTTACTTTGCCAATTCCACAAGAACTGTCTTAGCGAAAGGTTTCTTGAGGGGAAAGCTGTAACTCTGTGAGATGATTTCACAGAACACAAAGAAGTTTCTCAGAAAGCTTCTTTCTCTTTGTTATCGGAGGATATTTCCTTTGGCCCTATAGTCTCAAAGGGATCCGAAATATCTGCTCTCAGATTCCAGAGAAATAAGGCTAACGAAGAGATCCAAGAAATACAGATGTAACTCTCTGAGATGAATTAACAGAACAGTAAGCAGTTTCTCAGAGAGTTTCTTTCCAGATTTCATCTGAGGATATTTCCTTTTTCACCATAGCCCTCTATGGGCTTCCAACTGTCACATTGCCAATTCCACAAGAACTGTCTTAGCGAAAGTTTTCCTGAGGGGAAAGCTGTAACTCTGTGAGATGATTTCACAGAACACAAAGAAGTTTCTCAGAAAGCTTCTTTCTCTTTGTTATCGTAGGATATATCCTTTGGCGCTATAGTCTTCAAAGGGATCCGAAATATCTGTTCTCAGATTCCACAGAAATAAGGCTAGCAAAGAGATCCACGAAATACAGATGTAACTCTGTGAGTGGAAGTCACAAATCACAGAGCATTTTCTCAGAAAGCTTCTTTCCAGATTTCATCTGAGGATATTTCCTTTTTCACCATAGCCCTATATAGGCTTCCAAATATCACTTTGCCAAATCCACAAGAAGTGTCTTAGCGAAAGGCTTCTTGAGGGGAAAGCTGTAACTCTGTGAGATGATTTCACGGAACACACAGAAGTTTCTCAGAAAGCTTCTTTCTCTTTGATATCGGAAGATATTTCCTTTGGCCCTATAGCCTTCAATGGGATCCGAAATATGTGTTCTCAGATTCCACAGAAATAAGGCTAGCAAAGAGATCCGTGAAATACAGATATAACTCTGTGAGATGAATTAACAGAACACTAAGCAGTTTCTCAGAAAGCTTCCTTCAAGATTTCATCTGAGGATATTTCCTTTTTCACCGTAGCACTCTATGGGCTTCCAAATATCACATTGCCAAATCCACAAGAACTGTCTTAGTGAAAGGCTACTTGAGGGGAAAGCTGTAACTCCGTGAGATGATTTCACAGAACACAAAGAAGTTTCTCAGTAAGCTTCTTTCTCTTTGTTATCGGAGGATATTTCCTTTGGCCCTATAGTCTTCAAAGGGATCCGAAATATCTGTTCTCAGATTCCACAGAAATAAGTCTAGCAGAGATCCACGACATAAAGATGTAACTCTGTGAGTGGAAGTCACACACCACAGAGCAGTTTCTCAGAAAGCTTCTTTCCAGATTTCATCTGAGGATATTTCCTTTTTCACCATAGCCCTCTATGGGCTTCCAAATATCACTTTGCCAATTCCACAAGACCTGTCTTAGCGAAAGGCTTCTTGAGGGGAAGCTGTAAATCTGTTAGAGTATTTCACAGAACACAAAGAAGTTTCTCAGAAAGCTTTTTTGTCTTTGTTATCGGAGGATATTTCCTTTGGCCGTATAGTCTTCAAAGGGATCCGAAATATCTGTTCTCAGATTCCACAGAAATAAGGCTAGCAAAGAGATCCACGAAAGACAGATAAAACTCTGTGAGATGAATTAAGAGAACACTAAGTAGTTTCTCAGAAAGCTTCTTTCCAGATTTCATCTGAGGATATTTCCTTTTTCACCATAGCCCTCTATGGGCTTCCAAATATCACTTTGCCAATTCCACAAGAACTGTCTTAGCGAAAGGCTTCTTGAGGGGAAAGCTGTAACTCTTGAGCGGATTTCACGGAACACAAAGCAGTTTCTCAGAAAGCTTCTTTCTCTTTGTTATCGGAGGATATTTCCTTTGGCCCTATAGTCTTCAAAAGGATCCAAAATATCTGTTCTCAGATTCCACAGAAATAAGGCTAGCAAAGAGATCCATGAAATGCAGATATAACTCTGTGAGATGAAATAAGAGAACACTAAGCAGTTTCTCAGAAAGCTTCTTTCCAGATTTCATCTGAGGATATTTCCTTTTTCACCATAGCCCTCTATGGGCTTCCAAATATCACTTTGCCAATTCCACAAGAACTGTCTTAGCGAAAGGCTTCTTGAGGGGAAAGCTGTAACTCTGTGAGATGATTTCACAGAACACAAAGAAGTTTCTCAGAAAGCTTCTTTCTCTTTGTTATCAGAGGATATTTCCTTTGGCCGTATAGTCTTCAAAGGGATCCGAAATATATGTTCCCAGATTCCACAGAAATAAGGCTAGCAAAGAGATCCACGATATACAGATATAACTCTGTGAGATGAATTAACGGAACACTAAGCAGTTTCTCAGACAGCTTCTTTCCAGATTTCATCTGAGGATAATTCCTTTTTCACCATAGCCCTCTATGGGCTTCCAACTGTCACTTTGCCAATTCCACAAGAACTGTCTTAGCGAAAAGTTTCCTGAGGGGAAAGCTGTAACTCTGTGAGATGAATTCACAGAACACAAAGAAGTTTCTCAGAAAGCTTCTTTCTCTTTGTTATCGGAGGATATTTCCTTTGGCCCTATAGTCTTCAAAGGGATCCGAAATATCTGTTCTCAGATTCCACAGAAAAAAGGCTAGCACAGAGATCCACGAAATACAGATGTAACTCTGTGAGTGGAAGTCACACACCACATAGCATTTTCTCAGAAAGCTTCTTTCCAGATTTCATCTGAGGATATTTTCTTTTTCACCATAGCCCTCTATGGGCTTCCAAATGTCACTTTGCCAATTCCACAAGAACTGTCTTAGCGAAAGGCTTCTTGAGGGGAAAGCTGTAACTCTGTGAGATGATTTCACAGAACACAAAGAACTTTCTCTGAAAGCTTCTTTCTCTCTGTTATCGGAGTATATTTCCTTTGGCCCTAATGTCTTCAAAGGGAACCGATATATCTGTTCTCAGATTCCACAGAAATAATGCTAGCAAAGAGATCCACGAAATACAGATGTAACTCTGTGAGATGAATTAACAGAACACTAAGCATTTTCTCAGAAAGCTTGTTTCCACATTTCTCTGAGGATATTTCCTTTTTCACCATAGCCCTCTATGGGCTTCCAAATATCACTTTGCCAATTCCACAAGAACTGTCTTAGCGAAAGGCTTCTTGAGGGGAAAGCTGTAACTCTGTGAGATGATTTCACAGAACACAAAGAAGTTTCTCAGTAAGCTTCTTTCTCTTTGTTATCGGAGGATATTTCCTTTGGCCCTATAGTCTTCAAAGGGATCCGAAATATCTGTTCTCAGATTCCACAGAAATAAGGCTAGCAAAGAGATCCACGAAATACAGATGTAACTGTGTGAGATGAATTAACAGAACACTAAGCAGTTTCTCAGAAAGCTTCTTTCCAGATTTCATCTGAGGATATTTCCTTTTTCACAATAGCCCTCTATGGGCTTCCAAATATCACTTTGCCATTTCCACAGGAAGTGTCTTAGCCAAAGTCTTCTTGAAGGGAAAGCTGTAACTCTGTGAGATGATTTCACAGAACACAAAGAAGTTTCTCAGAAAGCTTCTTTCTCTTTTTTATCGGAGGATATTTCCTTTGGCCCTATAGTCTTCAAAGGGATCCGAACTATCTGTTCTCAGATTCCAGAGAAATAAGGCTAACGAAGAGATCCACGAAATACAGATGTAACTCTGTGAGTGGAAGTCACACATCACAGAGCAGTTTCTCAGAAAGCTACTTTCCAGATTTCATCTGAGGATATTTCCTTTTTCACCGTAGCACTCAATGTGCTTCCAAATATCACTTTGCCCATTCCACAAGAACTGTCTTAGCGAAAGGCTTCTTGAGGGGAAAGCTGTAACTCTGTGAGATGATTTCACAGAACACAAAGAAGTTTCTCAGTAAGCTTCTTTCTCTTAGTTATCGGAGGATATTTCCTTTGGCCCTATAGTCTTCAAAGGGATCCGAAATATCTGTTCTCAGATTCCACAGAAATAAGGCTAGCAAAGAGATCCACGAAATACAGATGTAACTCTGTGAGATGAATTAACAGAACACTAAGCAGTTTCTCAGAAAGATTCTTTCCAGATTTCATCTGAGGATATTTTCTTTTTCACCATAGCCCTCTAAGGGCTTCCAAATATCACTTTGCCATTTCCAGAGGACTGTCTTGGCGAAAGGTTTCTTGAGGGGAAAGCTGTAACTCTGTGGGATGACTTCAAAGAACAAAAAGAAGTTTCTCAGAAAGCTTCTTTCTCTTTGTTATCGGAGGATATTTCCTTTGGCCCTATAGTCTTCAAAGGGACTGAAATATCTGTTCTCAGATTCCACAGAAATAAGGCTAGCAAAGAGATCCACGAAATACAGATGCAACTCAGTGGGATGAATTAACAGAAAACTAAGCAGTTTCTCAGAAAGCTTCTTTCAAGATTTCATCTGAGGATATTTCCTTTTTCACCGTAGCCCACTATGGGCTTCCAAATGTCACTTTGCCAATTCCACAACAAGTGTCTTAGTGAAAGGCTTCTTGAGGGGAAAGCTGTAACTCTGTGAGATGATTTCACAGAACACAAAGAAGTTTCTCAGAAAGCTTCTTTCTCTTTGTTATCGGAGGATATTTCCTTTGGCCCTATAGTCTTCAAAGGGATCCGAAATATCTGCTCTCAGATTCCACAGAAATAAGGCTACCAAACAGATCCACGAAATACAGATGTAACTCTGTGAGATGAATTAACAGAACAGTAAGCAGTTTCTCAGAGAGATTGTTTCCAGATTTCATCTGAGGATATTTCCTTTTCACCATAGCCCTCTATGGGCTTCGAACTGTCACTTTGCCAATTCCACAAGAACTGTCTTAGCGAAAGTTTTCCTGAGGGGAAAGCTGTAACTCTGTGAGATGATTTCACAGAACACAAAGAAGTTTCTCAGAAGGCTTCTTTCTCTTTGTTATCGGAGGATATTTCCTTTGGCCCTGTAGTCTTGAAAGGGATCCGAAATATCTGTTCTCAGATTCCACAGAAAAAAGGCTAGCAAAGAGATCCACGAAATACAGATGTAACTCTGTGAGTGGAAGTCACAAATCACAGAGCAGTTTCTCAGAAAGCTTCTTTCCAGATTTCATCTGAGGATATTTCCTTTTTCACCATAGCCCTCTATGGGCTTCCAAATATCACTTTGCCAATACCACAAGAACTGTCTTAGCGAAAGGCCTCTTGAGGGGAAAGCTGTAAATCTGTAAGACGATTTCACAGAACACAAAGAAGTTTCTCAGAAGGCTTCTTTCTCTTTGTTATCGGAGGATATTTCCTTTGGCCCTGTAGTCTTGAAAGGGATCCGAAATATCTGTTCTCAGATTCCACAGAAAAAAGGCTAGCAAAGAGATCCACGAAATACAGATGTAACTCTGTGAGTGGAAGTCACACACAACAGAGCATTTTCTCAGAAAGCTTCTTTCCAGACTTCATCTGAGGATATTTCCTTTTTCACCATAGCCCTATATAGGCTTCCAAATATCACTTTGCCAAATCCACAAGAAGTGTCTTAGCGAAAGGCTTCTTGAGGGGAAAGCTGTAACTCTGTGAGATGATTTCACGGAACACAAAGAAGTTTCTCAGAAAGCCTCTTTCTCTTTGATATCGGAAGATATTTCCTTTGGCCCTATAGCCTTCAATGGGATCCGAAATATGTGTTCTCAGATTCCACAGAAATAAGGCTAGCAAAGAGATCCATGAAATACAGATATAACTCTGTGAGATGAATTAACAGAACACTAAGCAGTTTCTCAGAAAGCTTCCTACCAGATTTCATCTGAGGATATTTCCTTTTTCACCGTAGCATTCTATGGGCTTCCAAATATCACATTGCCAAATCCACAAGAACTGTCTTAGTGAAAGGCTACTTGAGGGGAAAGCTGTAACTCCGTGAGATGATTTCACAGAACACAAAGAAGTTTCTCAGTAAGCTTCTTTCTCTTTGTTATCGGAGGATATTTCCTTTGGCCCTATAGTCTTCAAAGGGATCCGAAATATCTGTTCTCAGATTCCACAGAAATAAGTCTAGCAGAGATCCACGACATACAGATGTAACTCTGTGAGTGGAAGTCACACACCACAGAGCAGTTTCTCAGAAAGCTTCTTTCCAGATTTCATCTGAGGATATTTCCTTTTTCACCATAGCCCTCTATGGGCTTCCAAATATCACTTTGCCAATTCCACAAGACCTGTCTAAGCGAAAGGCTTCTTGAGGGGAAAGCTGTAAATCTGTTAGAGGATTTCACAGAACACAAAGAAGTTTCTCAGAAAGCTTTTTTGTCTTTGTTATCGGAGGATATTTCCTTTGGCCGTATAGTCTTCAAAGGGATCCGAAATATCTGTTCTCAGATTCCACAGAAATAAGGCTAGCAAAGAGATCCACGAAATACAGATAAAACTCTTGAGATGAATTAAGAGAACACTAAGCAGTTTCTCAGAAAGCTTCTTTCCAGATTTCATCTGAGGATATTTCCTTTTTCACCATAGCCCTCTATGGGCTTCCAAATATCACTTTGACAATTCCACAAAAACTGTCTTAGCGAAAGGCTTCTTGAGGGGAAAGCTGTAACTCTGTGAGATGATTTCACGGAACACAAAGAAGTTTCTCAGAAAGCTTCTTTCTCTTTGTTATCAGAGGATATTTCCTTTGGCCCTATAGTCTTCAAAGGGATCCGAAATATCTGTTCTCAGATTCCACAGAAATAAGGCTAGCAAAGAGTTGCACGAAATAGAGATGTAACTCTGTGAGTGGAAATCACACATCACAGAGCAGTTTCTCAGAAAGCTTCTTTCCAGATTTCATCTGAGGATATTTCCTTTTTCACCGTAGCCCTCTATGGGCTTCCAAATATCACTTTGCCAGTTCCACAAGAACTCTCTTAGCGAAAGGCTTCTTGAGGGAAAAGCTGTAACTCTGTGAGATGATTTCACAGAACACAAAGAAGTTTCTCAGTAAGCTTCTTTCTCTTTGTTATCGGAGGATATTTCCTTTGGCCCTATTGTCTTCATAGGGATCCGAAATATGTCTTCTCAGATACCACAGAAATAAGGCTGGAAAAGAGATCCACGAAATACAGATGTAACTCTGTGACTGGAAGTCACACATCACAGAGCAGTTTCTCAGAAAGCTTCTTTCCAGATTTCATCTGAGAATATTTCCTTTTTCACCATAGCCCTCTATGGGCTTCCAAATATCACTTTGCCCATTCCACTAGAAGTGTCTTAGCGAAAGACTTCTTGAGGGGAAAGCTGTAACTCTGTGAGATGATTTCACAGAACACAAAGAAGTTTCTCAGAAAGCTTCTTTCTCTTTGTTATCGGAGGATATTTCCTTTGGCCCTATAGTCTTCAAAGGGATCCGAAATATCTGTTCTCAGATTCCACAGAAATAAGGCTAGCAAAGAGACACACGAAATACAGATGTAACTCTGTGAGATGAATTAACAGAACACTAAGCAGTTTCTCAGAAAGCTTCTTTCCAGATTTCATCTTAGGATATTTCCTTTTTCACTATAGCCCTCTTTGGGCTTCCAAATATCACTTTGCAAATTCCACAAGAACTGTCTTAGCGAAAGGCTTCTTGAGTGGAAAGCTGTAACTCTGTGAGATGATTTCACAGAACACAAAGAAGTTTCTCACAAAGCTTCTTTCTCTTTGTTATCGGAGGATATTTCCTTTGGCACTATAGTCTTCGAAGGGATCCGAAATATCTGTTCTCAGATTCCACAGAAATAAGGCTAGCAAAGAGATCCACGAAATACAGATGTAACTCTGTGAGATGAATTAACAGAACACTAAGCAGTTTCTCAGAAAGCTTCTTTCCAGATTTTATCTGAGGATATTTCCTTTTTCACCTTAGCCCTCTATGGGCTTCCAAATATCGCTTTGCCAATTCCACAAGAACTGTCTTAGCGAAAAGCTTCTTGAGGGGAAAGCTCTAACTCTGTGAGATGATTTCACAGAACACAAAGAAGTTTCTCAGTAAGCTTCTTTCTCTTTGTTATCGGAGTATATTTCCTTTGGCCCTATAGTCTTCAAAGGGATCCGAAATATCTGTTCTCAGATTCCACAGAAATAAGGCTAACAAAGAGATCCACGAAATACAGATGTAACTCAGTGAGTCGAAGTCACACATCACTGAGCAGTTTCTCAGAAAGCTTCTTTCCAGATTTCATCTGAGGATATTTCCTTTTTCACCATAGCCCATAATGTGCTTCCAAATATCACTTCGCCAATTCCACAAGAACTGTCTTAGCGAAAGGCTTCTTGAGGGGAAAGCTGTAACTCTGTGAGATGATTTCACAGAACACAAAGAGGTTTCTCAGTATGTTTCTTTCTCTTTTTTATCGGAGGATATTTCCTTTGGCCCTATAGTCTTCAAAGGGATCCGAAAAATCTGCTCTCAGATTCCACAGAAATAAGGCTAGCAAAGAGATCCACGAAATACAGATGTAAATCTGTGAGTGTAAATCACACATCACAGAGCAGTTTCTCAGAAAGCTTCTTTCAAGATTTCATCTGAGTATATTTCCTTTTTCACCGTAGCCCTCTATGGGCTTCCAAATATCACTTTTCCAATTCCACAAGAACTGTCTTAGCGAAAGGCTTCTTGAGGGGAAAGCTGTAACTCTGTGAGATGATTTCACAGAACACAAAGAAGTTTCTCAGAAAGCTTGTTTCTCTTTTTTATCGGAGGATATTTCCTTTGGCCCTATAGTCTTCATAGGGATCCGAAATATCTGTTCTCAGATTCCACAGAAATAAGGCTAGCAAAGAGATCCACGACATACAGATGTAACTCTGTGAGTGGAAGTCACACATCACAGAGAAGTTTCTCAGAAAGCTTCTTTCCAGATTTCATCTGAGGATATTTGCTTTTTCACCATAGCCCTCTATGGGCTTCCAAATATCACTTTGACAATTCCACAAGAACTGTCTTAGTGAAAGGCTTCTTGAGGGGAAAGCTGTAACTCTGTGAGATGATTTCACAGAACATAAAGAAGTTTCTCAGAAAGCTTCTTTCACTTTGTTATCAGAGGATATTTCCTTTGGCCCTATAGTCTTCAAAGGGATCCGAAATATCTGTTCTCAAATTCCACAGAAACAAGGCTAGCAAAGAGATCCACGAAATACAGATGTAACTCTGTGAGATGAATTAACAGAACACTAAGCAGTTTCTAACAAAGCTTCTTTCCAGATTTCATCTGAGGATATTTCCTTTTTCACCATAGCCCTCTATAGGCTTCCAAATATCACTTTGCCAATTCCACAAGAACTGTCTTAGCGAAAGGCTTCTTGAGGGGAAAGCTTTAACTATGGGAGATGATTTCACAGAACACAAAGAAGTTTCTCAGAAAGCTTCTTTCTCTTTGTTATCGGAGGATATTTCCTTTGGGGCTATAGTCTTCAAAGGGATCCGAAATATCTGTTCTCAGATTCCACAGAAAAAAGGCTAGCAAAGAGATCCACGAAATACAGATGTAAATCTGTTTGTGGAAGTCACACATCACAGAGCAGTTTCTCAGAAAGCTTCTTTCCAGATTTCATCTGAGGATATTTCCTTTTTCACCATAGCCATGTGTGGGCTTCCAAATATCACTTTGCCAATTCCCCAAGAAGTGTCTTAGCGAAAGGCTTCTTGAGGGGAAAGCTGTAACTCTGTGAGATGATTTCACAGAACACAAAGAAGTTTTTCAGAAAGCTTCTTTCTCTTTGTTATCGGTGGATATTTCCTTTGGCCCTATAGTCTTCAAAGGGATCCGAAATATCTGTTCTCAGATTCCACAGAAAAAAGGCTAGCAAAGAGATCCACGAAATAGAGATATAACTCTGTGAGATGAATTAACGGAACAAAAAGCAGTTTCTCAGAAAGCTTCTTTCCAGATTTCATCTGAGGATATTTCCTTTTTCACCATAGCCCTCTGGGGGCTTCCAAATATCACTTTGCCAATTCCGCAAGAACGGTCTTAGCGAAAGGCTACTTGAGGGGAAAGATGTAACTCTGTGAGATGATTTCACAGAACACAATGAAGTTTCTCAGAAAGCTTCTTTCTCTTTGTTATCAGAGGATATTTCCTTTGGCCCTATAGTCTTCAAAGGGATCCGAAATATCTGTTCTCAGATTCCACAGAAATAAGGCTAGCAAAGAGATCCGCGAAATACAGATGTAACTCTGTGAGTGGAAGTCACACATCAAAGAGCTGTTTCTCAGAAAGATTCTTTCCAGATTTCATCTGAGGTTATTTCCTTTTTCATCGTAGCCCTCTATGGGCTTCCAAATATCACTTTGCCAATTCCACAAGATGTGTCTTAGCGAAAGGCTTCTTGAGGGGAAAGCTGTAACTCTGTGAGAGGATTTCACGGAACACAAAGAAATTTCTCAGAAAGCTTCTTTCTCTTTGTTATCGGAGGATATTTCCTTTGGCCCTATAGCCTTCAAAGGGATCCGAAATATATGTTCTCAGATTCCACAGAAATAAGGCTAGCAAAGAGATCCACGAAATACAGATATAACTCTGTGAGATGAATTAACAGAACACTAAGCAGTTTCTCAGAATGCTTCTTTCCAGATTTCATCTGAGGATATCTCCTTTTTCACCGTAGCACTCTAGGGGTTCCAAATATCACTTTGCCAATTCCACAAGAACTGTCTTAGCGAAAGGCTACTTGAGGGGAAAGATGTAACTCTGTGAGATGATTTCACAGAACACAATGAAGTTTCTCAGAAAGCTTCTTTCTCTTTGTTATCAGAGGATATTTCCTTTGGCCCTGTAGTCTTCAAAGGGATCCGAAATATCTGTTCTCAGATTCCACAGAAATAAGGCTAGCAAAGAGATCCGCGAAATACAGATGTAACTCTGTGAGTGGAAGTCACACATCAAAGAGCAGTTTCTCAGAAAGATTCTTTCCAGATTTCATCTGACGATATTTCCTTTTTCATCGTAGCCCTCTATGGGCTTCCAAATATCACTTTGCCAATTCCACAAGAACTGTCTTAGCGAAAGGCTTCTTGAGGGGAAATCTGTAACTCTGTGAGATGATTTCACAGAAGACAAAGAAGTTTCTCAGTAAGCTTCTTTCTCTTTGTTATCGGAGGATATTTCCTTTGGCCCTATAGTCTTCAAAGGGATCCGAAATATCTGTTCTCAGATTCCACAGAAATAAGGCTAGCAGAGATCCACGACATACAGATGTAACTCTGTGAGTGGAAGTCACACATCACAGAGCAGTTTCTCAGAAAGCTTCTTTCCAGATTTCATCTGAGGATGTTTCCTTTTTCACCATAGCCCTCTATGGGCTTCCAAATATCACTTTGCCAATCCACAAGAACTGTCATAGCGAAAGGCTTCTTGAGGGGAAAGCTGTAACTCTATGAGATGATTTCACAGAACACATAGAAGTTTCTCAGTAAGCTTCTTTCTCTTTGTTATCGGAGGATATTTCCTTTGGCCCTATAGTCTTCAAAGGGATCCGAAATGTCTGTTCTCAGATTCCAGAGAAATAAGGCTAGCAAAGAGATCCACGAAATACAGATGTAACTCTGTGAGTGGAAGTCACACATCACAGAGCAGTTTCTCAGAAAGCTTCTTTCCAAATTTCGTCTGAGGATATTTCCTTTTTCACCATAGCCCTCTATGGGCTTCCAAATATCACTTTGCCAATTCCACAAGAACTGTCTTAGCGAAAGGCTTCCTGAGGGGAAAGCTATAACTCTGTGAGATGATTTCACAGAAGACAAAGTAGTTTCTCAGTAAGCTTATTTCTCTTTGTTATCGGAGGGTATTTCCTTTGGCCCTATAGTCTTCAAAGCGATCCGAAATATCTGTTCTCAGATTCCACAGAAATAAGGCTAGCAAAGAGATCCACGAAATACAGATGTAACTCTGTGAGATGAATTAACAGAACACTAAGCAGTTTCTCAGAAAGCTTCTTTCCAGATTTCATCTGAGGATATTTCCTTTTTCACCATAGCTCTCTAGGAGCTTCCAAATATCACTTCGCCAATTCCACAAAAACTGTGTTAGCGAAAGGCTTCTTGAGGGGAAAGCTGTAACTCTGTGAGATGATGTCACGGAACACAAAGAAGTTTCTCAGAAAGATTCTTTCTCTTTGTTATCGGAGGATATTTCCTTTGGCCTTATAGTCTTCAAAGGGATCCGAAATATCTGTTCTCAGATTCCAGAGAAATAAGGCTATCAAAGAGATCCACGAAATACAGATGTAACTCCGTGAGATGAATTAACAGAACACTAGGCAGTTTCTCAGAAAGCTTCTTTCCAGATTTCATCTGAGGATATTTCCTTTTTCACCATAGCCCTCTATGGGCTTCCAAATATCACTTTGCCAAATCCACAAAAACTGTCTTGGCGAAAACTTCTTGAGGGGAAAGCTGTAACTCTGTGAGATGGTTTCACAGAACACAAAGAATTTTCTCAGAAAGCTTCTTTCTCTTTGTTATCGGAGGATATTTCCTTTGGCCCTATACTCTTCAAAGGGAACCGAAATATCTGTTCTCAGATTCCAGAGAAATAAGGCTAACAAAGAGATCCACGAAATACAGATGTAACTCTGTGAGTGGAAGTCACACATCACAGAGCAGTTTCTCAGAAAGCTTCTTTCCAGATTTCATCTGAGGACATTTCCTTTTTCACCATAGCCCTTTATGGGCTTCCAAATATCACTTTGCCAATTCCACAAGAACTGTCTTAGCGAAAGGCTTCTTGAGGGGAAAGCTGTAACTCTGTGAGATGATTTCACAGAACACAAAGAAGTTTCTAAGAAAGCTTCTTTCTCTTTGTTATCGGAGGACATTTCCTTTGGCCCTATAGTCTTCAAAGGGATCCGAAATATCTGCTCTCAGATTCCACAGAAATAAGACTAGCAAAGAGATCCACGAAATGCAGATGTAACTCTGTGAGTGTAAATCACACATCTCACAGCATTTTCTCAGAAAGCTTCTTTCCAGATTTCATCTGAGTATATTTCCTTTTTCACCGTAGCCCTCTATGGGCTTCCAAATATCACTTTGCCAATTCCACAAGAACTGTCTTAGCGAAAGGCTTCTTGAGGGGAAAGCTGTAACTCTGTGAGATGATTTCACAGAACACAAAGAAGTTTCTCAGAAACCTTGTTTCTCTTTTTTATCGGAGGATATTTCCTTTGGCCCTATAGTCTTCATAGGGATCCGAAATATCTGTTCTCAGATTCCACAGAAATAAGGCTAGCAAAGAGATCCACGACATACAGATGTAACTCTGTGAGTGGAAGTCACACATCACAGAGAAGTTTCTCAGAAAGCTTCTATCCAGATTTCATCTGAGGATATTTGCTTTTTCACCATAGCCCTCTATGGGCTTCCAAATATCACTTTGACAATCCCACAAGAACTGTCTTAGCGAAAGGCTTCTTGAGGGGAAAGCTGTAACTCTGTGAGATGATTTCACAGAACAAAAAGAAGTTTCTCAGAAAGCTTCTTTCACTTTTTTATCAGAGGATATTTCCTTTGGCCCTATAGTCTTCAAAGGGATCCGAAATATCTGTTCTCAGATTCCACAGAAATAAGGCTAGCAAAGAGATCCACGAAATACAGATGTAACTCTGTGAGATGAATTAACAGAACACTAAGCAGTTTCTAACAAAGCTTCTTTCCAGATTTCATCTGAGGATATTTCCTTTTTCACCATAGCCCTCTATAGGCTTCCAAATATCACTTTGCCAATTCCACAAGAACTGTCTTAGCGAAAGGCTTCCTGAGGGGAAAGCTTTAACTATGGGAGATGATTTCACAGAACACAAAGAAGTTTCAAAAAAGCTTCTTTCTCTTTGTTATCGGAGGATATTTCCTTTGGCCCTATAGTCTTCAAAGGGATCCGAAATATCTGTTCTCAGATTCCACAGAAAAAAGGCTAGCAAAGAGATCCACGAAATACAGATGTAAATCTGTTTGTGGAAGTCACACATCACAGAGCAGTTTCTCAGAAAGCTTCTTTCCAGATTTCATCTGAGGATATTTCCTTTTTCACCATAGCCATGTGTGGGCTTCCAAATATCACTTTGCCAATTCCCCAAGAAGTGTCTTAGCGAAAGGCTTCTTGAGGGGAAAGCTGTAACTCTGTGAGATGATTTCACAGAACACAAAGAAGTTTTTCAGAAAGCTTCTTTCTCTTTGTTATCGGCGGATATTTCCTTTGGCCCTATAGTCTTCAAAGGGATCCGAAATATCTGTTCTCAGATTCCACAGAAAAAAGGCTAGCAAAGAGATCCACGAAATACAGATATATCTCTGTGAGATGAATTAACAGAACAAAAAGCAGTTTCTCAGAAAGCTTCTTTCCAGATTTCATCTGAGGATATTTCCTTTTTCACCATAGCCCTCTATGGGCTTCCAAATATCACTTTGCCAATTCCACAAGAACGGTCTTAGCGAAAGGCTACTTGAGGGGAAAGATGTAACTCTTTGAGATGATTTCACAGAACACAATGAAGTTTCTCAGAAAGCTTCTTTCTCTTTGTTATCAGAGGATATTTCCTTTGGCCCTATAGTCTTCAAAGGGATCCGAAATATCTGTTCTCAGATTCCACAGAAATAAGGCTAGCAAAGAGATCCAGGAAATACAGATGTAACTCTGTGAGTGGAAGTCACACATCACAGAGCAGTTTCTCAGAAAGCTTCTTTCCAGATTTCATCTGAGGATATTTCCTTTTTCACCATAGCCCTCTAAGGGCTTCCAAATATCACTTTGCCAATTCCACAAGAACTGTCTTAGCGAAAGGCTTCTTGAGGGGAAAGCTGTAACTCTGTGAGATGATTTCACAGAACACAAAGAAGTTTCTCAGAAAGCTTCTTTCTCTTTGTTATCGGAGGATATTTCCTTTGGCCCTATAGTCTTCAGAGGGATCCGAAATATCTGTTCTCAGATTCCACAGAAATAAGGCTAGCAAAGAGATCCACGAAATACAGATGTAACCCTGTGAGATGAATTAACAGAACACTAGGCAGTTTCTCAGAAAGCTTCTTTCCAGATTTCATCTGAGGATATTTCCTTTTTCACCATAGCCCTCTATGGGCTTCCAAATATCACTTTGCCAATTCCACAAGAACTGTCTTGGCGAAAAGCTTCTTGAGGGGAAAGCTGTAACTCTGTGAGATGGTTTCACAGAACACAAAGTAGTTTCTCAGAAAGCTTCTTTCTCTTTGTTATCGGAGGATATTTCCTTTGGCCCTATAGTCTTCAAAGGGATCCGAAATATCTGTTCTCAGATTCCACAGAAGTAAGGCTAACAAAGAGATTCACGAAATACAGATGTAACTCTGTGAGTGGAAGTCACACATCACAGAGAAGTTTCTCAGAAAGCTTCTTTCCAGATTTCATCTGAGGATATTTCCTTTTTCACCATAGCCCTCTATGGTCTTCCAAATATCACTTTGCCAATTCCACAAGAACTGTCTTAGCCAAAGTCCTCTTGAGGGTAAAGCTGTAACTCTGTGACATGATTTCACAGAAGACAAAGAAGTTTCTCAGTAAGCTTCTTTCTCTTTGTTATCGGAGGATATTTCCTTTGGCCCTATAGTCTACAAAGGGATCCAAAATATCTGTTCTCAGATTCCACGGAAATAAGGCTAGCAAAGTGATCCACGAAATACAGATGTAACCCTGTGAGATGAATTAACACAACACTAAGCAGTTTCTCAGAAAGCTTCTTTCAAGATTTCATCTGAGGATATTTCCTTTTTCATCATAGCCCTCCATGGGCTTCCAAATGTTACTTTGCCAATTCCACAAGAACTGTCTTAGCGAAAGGTTTCTTGAGGGGAAAGCTGTAACTCTGTGAGATGATTTCACAGAACACAAAGAAGTTTCTCAGAAAGCTTCTTTCTCTTTGTTATCGGAGGATATTTCCTTTGGCCCTATAGTCTCAAAGGGATCCGAAATATCTGCTCTCAGATTCCAGAGAAATAAGGCTAACGAAGAGATCCAAGAAATACAGATGTAACTCTCTGAGATGAATTAACAGAACAGTAAGCAGTTTCTCAGAGAGTTTCTTTCCAGATTTCATCTGAGGATATTTCCTTTTTCACCATAGCCCTCTATGGGCTTCCAACTGTCACATTGCCAATTCCACAAGAACTGTCTTAGCGAAAGTTTTCCTGAGGGGAAAGCTGTAACTCTGTGAGATGATTTCACAGAACACAAAGAAGTTTCTCAGAAAGCTTCTTTCTCTTTGTTATCGTAGGATATATCCTTTGGCGCTATAGTCTTCAAAGGGATCCGAAATATCTGTTCTCAGATTCCACAGAAATAAGGCTAGCAAAGAGATCCACGAAATACAGATGTAACTCTGTGAGTGGAAGTCACAAATCACAGAGCATTTTCTCAGAAAGCTTCTTTCCAGATTTCATCTGAGGATATTTCCTTTTTCACCATAGCCCTATATAGGCTTCCAAATATCACTTTGCCAAATCCACAAGAAGTGTCTTAGCGAAAGGCTTCTTGAGGGGAAAGCTGTAACTCTGTGAGATGATTTCACGGAACACACAGAAGTTTCTCAGAAAGCTTCTTTCTCTTTGATATCGGAAGATATTTCCTTTGGCCCTATAGCCTTCAATGGGATCCGAAATATGTGTTCTCAGATTCCACAGAAATAAGGCTAGCAAAGAGATCCGTGAAATACAGATATAACTCTGTGAGATGAATTAACAGAACACTAAGCAGTTTCTCAGAAAGCTTCCTTCAAGATTTCATCTGAGGATATTTCCTTTTTCACCGTAGCACTCTATGGGCTTCCAAATATCACATTGCCAAATCCACAAGAACTGTCTTAGTGAAAGGCTACTTGAGGGGAAAGCTGTAACTCCGTGAGATGATTTCACAGAACACAAAGAAGTTTCTCAGTAAGCTTCTTTCTCTTTGTTATCGGAGGATATTTCCTTTGGCCCTATAGTCTTCAAAGGGATCCGAAATATCTGTTCTCAGATTCCACAGAAATAAGTCTAGCAGAGATCCACGACATAAAGATGTAACTCTGTGAGTGGAAGTCACACACCACAGAGCAGTTTCTCAGAAAGCTTCTTTCCAGATTTCATCTGAGGATATTTCCTTTTTCACCATAGCCCTCTATGGGCTTCCAAATATCACTTTGCCAATTCCACAAGACCTGTCTTAGCGAAAGGCTTCTTGAGGGGAAGCTGTAAATCTGTTAGAGTATTTCACAGAACACAAAGAAGTTTCTCAGAAAGCTTTTTTGTCTTTGTTATCGGAGGATATTTCCTTTGGCCGTATAGTCTTCAAAGGGATCCGAAATATCTGTTCTCAGATTCCACAGAAATAAGGCTAGCAAAGAGATCCACGAAAGACAGATAAAACTCTGTGAGATGAATTAAGAGAACACTAAGTAGTTTCTCAGAAAGCTTCTTTCCAGATTTCATCTGAGGATATTTCCTTTTTCACCATAGCCCTCTATGGGCTTCCAAATATCACTTTGCCAATTCCACAAGAACTGTCTTAGCGAAAGGCTTCTTGAGGGGAAAGCTGTAACTCTTGAGCGGATTTCACGGAACACAAAGCAGTTTCTCAGAAAGCTTCTTTCTCTTTGTTATCGGAGGATATTTCCTTTGGCCCTATAGTCTTCAAAAGGATCCAAAATATCTGTTCTCAGATTCCACAGAAATAAGGCTAGCAAAGAGATCCATGAAATGCAGATATAACTCTGTGAGATGAAATAAGAGAACACTAAGCAGTTTCTCAGAAAGCTTCTTTCCAGATTTCATCTGAGGATATTTCCTTTTTCACCATAGCCCTCTATGGGCTTCCAAATATCACTTTGCCAATTCCACAAGAACTGTCTTAGCGAAAGGCTTCTTGAGGGGAAAGCTGTAACTCTGTGAGATGATTTCACAGAACACAAAGAAGTTTCTCAGAAAGCTTCTTTCTCTTTGTTATCAGAGGATATTTCCTTTGGCCGTATAGTCTTCAAAGGGATCCGAAATATATGTTCCCAGATTCCACAGAAATAAGGCTAGCAAAGAGATCCACGATATACAGATATAACTCTGTGAGATGAATTAACGGAACACTAAGCAGTTTCTCAGACAGCTTCTTTCCAGATTTCATCTGAGGATAATTCCTTTTTCACCATAGCCCTCTATGGGCTTCCAACTGTCACTTTGCCAATTCCACAAGAACTGTCTTAGCGAAAAGTTTCCTGAGGGGAAAGCTGTAACTCTGTGAGATGAATTCACAGAACACAAAGAAGTTTCTCAGAAAGCTTCTTTCTCTTTGTTATCGGAGGATATTTCCTTTGGCCCTATAGTCTTCAAAGGGATCCGAAATATCTGTTCTCAGATTCCACAGAAAAAAGGCTAGCACAGAGATCCACGAAATACAGATGTAACTCTGTGAGTGGAAGTCACACACCACATAGCATTTTCTCAGAAAGCTTCTTTCCAGATTTCATCTGAGGATATTTTCTTTTTCACCATAGCCCTCTATGGGCTTCCAAATGTCACTTTGCCAATTCCACAAGAACTGTCTTAGCGAAAGGCTTCTTGAGGGGAAAGCTGTAACTCTGTGAGATGATTTCACAGAACACAAAGAACTTTCTCTGAAAGCTTCTTTCTCTCTGTTATCGGAGTATATTTCCTTTGGCCCTAATGTCTTCAAAGGGAACCGATATATCTGTTCTCAGATTCCACAGAAATAATGCTAGCAAAGAGATCCACGAAATACAGATGTAACTCTGTGAGATGAATTAACAGAACACTAAGCATTTTCTCAGAAAGCTTGTTTCCACATTTCTCTGAGGATATTTCCTTTTTCACCATAGCCCTCTATGGGCTTCCAAATATCACTTTGCCAATTCCACAAGAACTGTCTTAGCGAAAGGCTTCTTGAGGGGAAAGCTGTAACTCTGTGAGATGATTTCACAGAACACAAAGAAGTTTCTCAGAAAGCTTCTTTCTCTTTGTAATCGGAGGTTATTTTCTTTGGCCCTATAGACTTCAAAGGGATCCTAAATATATGTTCTCAGATTCCACAGAAATAAGGCTAGCAAAGAGATCCACGAAATACAGATGTAACTCTGTGAGACGAATTAGGAGAACACTAAGCAGTTTCTCAGAAAGCTTCTTTCCAGATTTCATCTGAGGGTATTTCCTTTTTCACCATACCCCTCTATGGGCTTCCAAATATCACTTTGATAATTCCACAAGAAATGTCTTAGCGAAAGGCTTCTTGAGGGGAAAGCTGTAACTCTGTGAGATGATTTCAGAGAACAAAAAGTAGTTTCTCAGAAAGCTTCTTTCTCTTTGTTATCAGAGGACATTTCCTTTGGCCCTATACTCTTCAAAGGGATCCGAAATATCTGTTCTCAGATTCCACAGAAAAAAGGCTAGCAAAGAGATCCACGAAATACAGATGTAACTCTGTGAGTGGAAGTCACACATCACAGGGCAGATTCTCAGAAAGCTTCTTTCCAGATTTCATCTGAGGATATTTCCTTTTTCACCATAGCCCTCTATGGGCTTCCAAATGTCACTTTTCCAATTCCACAAGAACTGTCTTAGCGAGAGGCTTCTTGAGGGGAAAGCTGTAACTCTGTGAGATGATTTCACAGAACACAAAGAAGTTTCTCAGAAAGCTTCTTTCTCTTTGTTATCGGAGGATATTTCCTTTGGCCCTGTAGTCTTCAAAGGGATCCGAAATATCTGTTCTCAGATTCCACAGAAATAAGGCTAGCAAAGAGATCCACGAAATACAGATGTAACTCTGTGAGATGAATTAACAGAACACTAAGCAGTTTCTCAGAAAGCTTCTTTCCAGATTTCATCTGAGGATATTTCCTTTTTCACCATACCCCTCTAAGGGCTTCCAAATATCACTTTGATAATTCCACAAGAACTGTCTTAGCGAAAGTCTTCTTGAGGGGAAAGCTGTAACTCTGTGAGATGATTTCACAGAACACCAAGAAGTTTCTCAGAAAGCTTCTTTCTCTTTGTTATCGGAGGATATTTCCTTTGGCCCTATAGCCTTCAAAGGGATCCGAAATATCTGTTCTCAGATTCCACAGAAATAAGGCTAGCAAAGAGATCCACGAAATACAGATGTAACTCTGTGAGTGGAAGTCACACATCACAGAGCAGTTTCTCAGAAAGCTTCTTTCCAGATTTCATCTGAGGATATTTCCGTTTTCACCATAGACCTCTAAGGGCTTCCTAATATCACTTTGCCAATTCCAGAAGAAGTGTCTTAGCGAAAGGCTTCTTTAGGGAAAACTGTAACTCTTTGAGATGATTTCACGGAACACAAATAAGTTTCTCAGAAAGCTTCTTTCTCTTTGTTATCGAGGGATATTTCCTTTGGCCCTATATCCTTCAAAGGGATCCGAAATATCTGTTCTCAGATTCCACAGAAATAAGGCTAGCAAAGAGATCCACGAAATAGAGATGTAACTCTGTGAGATGAATTAACAGAACACTAAGCAGTTTCTCAGAAAGCTTCTTTCCAGATTTCATCTGAGGATTTTTCCTTTTTCACCGTAGCCCTCTATGGGCTTCCAAATATCACTTTGCCAATTCCACAAGAACTGTCTTAGCGAAAGGCTTCTTGAGGGGAAAGCTGTAACACTGTGAGATGATTTCACAGAACACAAAGAAGTTTCTCAGTAAGCTTCTTTCTCTTTGTTATCGGAGGATATTTCCTTTGGCCCTATAGTCTTCAAAGGGATCCGAAATATCTGTTCTCAGATTCCAAAGAAATAAAGCTAGCAAAGAGATACACGAAATATAGAAGTAACTCTGTGAGATGAATTAACAGAACACTAAGCAGTTTCTCAGAAAGCTTCTTTCCAGATTTCATCTGAGGATATTTCCTTTTTCACCATAGCCCTCTATGGGCTTCCAAATATCACTTTGCCAATTCCACAAGAACTGTCTTAGCGAAAGGCTTCTTGAGGGGAAATCTGTAACTCTGTGAGATGATTTCACAGAAGACAAAGAAGTTTCTCAGTAAGCTTCTTTCTCTTTGTTATCGGAGGATATTTCCTTTGGCCCTATAGTCTTCAAAGGGATCCGAAATATCTGTTCTCAGATTCCACAGAAATAAGGCTAGCAAAGAGATCCACGAAATACAGATGTAACTCTGTGAGATGAATTAACAGAACACTAAGCACTTTCTCAGAAAGCTTCTTTCCAGATTTCATCTGAGGATATTTCCTTTTTCACCATAGCCCTCTATGGGCTTCCAAATATCACTTTGCCAATTGCACAAGAACTGTCTTAGCGAAAGGCTTCTTGAGAGGAAAGCTGTAACTCTGTGAGATGATTTCACAGAACACAAAGTAGTTTCTCAGAAAGCTTCATTCTCTTTGTTATCGGAGGATATTTCCCTTGGCCCTATAGTCTTCAAAGGGATCCGAAATATGTCTTCTCAGATTCCACAAAAAAAATGCTAGCAAGGAGATCCAAGAAATACAGACGTAACTCTGTGAGATGAATTAACAGAACACTAAGCTGTTTCTCAGAAAGCTTCTTTCCAGATTTCATCTGAGGATATTTCCTTTTTCACCATAGCCCTCTATGGGCTTCCAAATTTCACTTTGCCAATTCCACAAGAACTGTCTTAGCGAAAGGCTTCTTGAGGGGAAAGGTGTAACTCTGTGAGATGATTTCACAGAACACAAAGTAGTTTCTCAGAAAGCTTCCTTCTCTTTGTTATCGGAGGATATTTCCTTTGGCCCTATAGTCTTCAAAGGGATCCGAAATATCTGTTCTCAGATTCCACAGAAATAAGGCTAGCAAAGAGATCCACGAAATACAGATGTAACTCTGTGAGATAAATTAACAGAACACTAAGCAGTTTCTCAAAAAGCTTCTTTCCAGATTTCATCTGAGGATATTTCCTTTGTCAACATAGCCCTCTATGGGTTTCCAAATGTCACTTTGCCAATTCCACAAGAACGGTCTTAGCGAAAGCCTTCTTGAGGGGAAAGCTGTAACTATGTGAGATGATTTCACAGAACACAAAGTACTTTCTCAGAAAGCTTCTTTCTCTTTTTTATCGGAGGATATTTCCTTTGGCCCAATAGTCTTCAAAGGGATCCGAAATATCTGTTCTCAGATTCCACAGAAATAAGGCTAGCAAAGAGACCCACGAAATACAGATGTAACTCTGTGAGTGGAAGTCACACATCACAGAGCAGTTTCTCAGAAAGCTTCTTTCCAGATTTCGTCTGAGGATATTTCCTTTTTCACCATAGCCCTCTATGGGCTTCCGAATATATCTTTGCCAATTCCACAAGAACTGTCTTAGCGAAAGTCTTCTTGAGGGGAAAGCTGTTACTCTGTGAGATGATTTCACAGAACACAAAGAAGTTTCTCAGAAAGCTTCTTTCTCTTTGTTATCGGAGGATATTTCCTTTGGCCCTATAGTCTTCAAAGGGATCCGAAATATCTGTTCTCAGATTCCACAGAAATCAGGCTAGCAAACAGATGCACGAAATACAGATGTAACTCTGTGAGTGGAAATCACATATCACAGAGCAGTTTCTCTGAAAGCTTCTTTCCACATTTCATCTGAGGATATTTCGTTTTTCTCCATAGCCCTCTATGGGCTTCCAAATATCACCTTGCCAATTCCACAAGAACTGTCTTAGCGAAAGCCTTCTTGAGGGGAGAGCTGTAACTCTGTGAGATGATTTCACGGAACACAAAGAAGTTTCTCAGAAAGCTTCTTTTTCTTTGTTATCGGAGGATATTTCCTTTGGCCCAATAGTCTTCAAAGGGATCCGAAATATCTGTTCTCAGATTCCACAGACATAAGGCTAGCAAAGAGATCCACGACATACAGATGTAACTCTGTGAGTGGAAGTCACACATCACAGAGCAGTTTCTCAGAAAGCTTCTTTCCAGATTTCATCTGAGGATATTTCCTTTTTCACCATAGCCCTCTATGGGCTTTCAAATATCACTTTGCCAATTCCACAAGAACTGTCTTAGCGAAAGGCTTCTTGAGTGGAAAGCTGTAACTCTGTGAGAGGATTTCACGGAACACAAAGAAGTTTCTCAGAAAGCTTCTTTCTCTTTGTTATCGGAGGATATTTCATTTGGCCCTATAGTCTTCAAAGGGATCCGAAATATCTGTTCTCAGATTCCACAGAAATAAGGCTAGCAAAGAGATCCAAGAAATACAGATATAACTCTGTGAGATGAATTAAGAGAACACTAAGCAGTTTCTCAGAAAGCCTCTATCCAGATTTCATCTGAGGATATTTCCTTTTTCACCATAGCCCTCTATGGGCTTCCAAATATCACTTTGCCAATTCCACAAGAACAGTATTAGCGAAAGGCTTCTAGAGCGGAAAGCTGTAACTCTGTGAGATGATTTCACGGAACACAAAGAAGTTTCTCAGAAAGCTTCTTTCTCTTTGTTATCAGAGGATATTTCCTTTGGCCCTATAGTCTTCAAAGGGATCCGAAATATCTGTTCTCAGATTCCACAGAAATAAGGGTAGCAAAGAGATCCACGAAATACAGATGTAACTCTGTGAGTGGAAGTCAGACATCACAGAGCAGTTTCTGAGAAAGCTTCTTTCCAGATTTCATCTGAGGATATTTCCTTTTTCACCATAGCCCTCTATGGGCTTCCAAATGTCACTTTGCCAATTCCACAAGAACTGTCTTAGCGAAAGGCTTCTTGAGGGGAAAGCTGTAAATATCTTAGAGGATTTCACGGAACACAAAGAAGTTTCTCAGGAAGCTTTTTTCTCTTTGTTATTAGAGGATATTTCCTTTGGCCCTATAGTCTTCAAAGGGATCCGAAATATCTGTTCTCAGATTCCACAGAAATAAGGCTAGCAAAGAGATCCACGAAATACAGATAAAACTCTGTGAGATGAATTAAGAGAACACTAAGCAGTTTCACAGAGAGCTTCTTTCCAGATTTCATCTGAGGATATTTCCTTTTTCACCATAGCCCTCTATGGGCTTCCAAATATCACTTTGCCAATTCCACAAGAACTGCCTTAGCGAAAGGCTTCTTGAGGGGAAAGCTGTAACTCTGTTATATGATTTCACAGAACACAAGGAAGTTTCTCAGAAAGCTTCTTTCTCTTTGTTATCGGAGGATATTTCCTTTGGCCGTATAGTCTTCAAAAGGATCCGAAATATCTGTTCTCAGATTCCACAGAAATAAGGCTAGCAAAGAGATCCACGAAATACAGATGTAACTCTGTGAGATGAATTAAAAGAACACTAAGCAGTTTCTCAGAAAGCTTCTTTCCAGATTTCATCTTAGGATATTTCCTTTTCACTATAGCCCTCTAAGGGCTTCCAAATATCACTTTGCCAATTCCACAAGAACTGTCTTAGCGAAAGGCTTCTTGAGGGGAAAGCTGTAACTCTGTGAGATGATTTCACAGAACACTAAGAAGTTTCTCACAAAGCTTCTTTCTCTTTGTTATCGGAGGATATTTCCTTTGGCCCTATAGTCTTCAAAGGAATCCGAAATATCTGTTCTCAGATTCCACAGAAATAAGGCTAGCAAAGAGATCCACGAAATACAGATGTAACTCTGTGAGTGGAAGTCACACATCACAGAGCAGTTTCTCAGAAAGCTTCTTTCCAGATTTCATCTGAGGATATTTCCTTTTTCACCATTTCCCTCTATGGGCTTCCAAATATCACTTTGCCTATTCCACACGAACTGTCTTAGCGAAAGGCTTCTTGAGGGGAAAGCTGTAACTCTGTGAGAGGATTTCACGGAACACAAAGAAGTTTCTCAGAAAGCTTCTTTCTCTTTGTTATCGGAGGATATTTCCTTTGGGGCTATAGTCTTCAAAGGGATCCGAAATATCTGTTCTCAGATTCCACAGAAATAAGGCTACCAAAGAGATCCACGAAATACAGATATAATTCTGTGAGATGAATTAGGAGAACACTAAGCAGTTTCTCAGAAAGCTTCTATCCAGATTTCATCTGAGGATATTTCCTTTTTCACCATAGCCCTCTATGGGCTTCCAAATATCACTTTGCCAATTCCACAAGAACTGTCTTAGCGAAAGGCTTCTTGAGGGGAAAGCTGTAACTCTGTGAGATGATTTCACGGAACACAAAGAAGTTTCTCAGAAAGCTTCTTTCTCTTTGTTATCAGAGGATATTTCCTTTGGCCCTATAGTAGTCAAAGGGATCCGAAATATCTGTTCTCAGATTCCACAGAAATAAGGGCAGCAAAGAGATACACGAAATACAGATGTAACACTTTGAGTGGAAATCACACATCACAGAGCAGTTTCTCAGAAAGCTTCTTTCCAGATTTCATCTGAGGATATTTCCTTTTTCACCATAGCCCTCTGTGGGCTTCCAAATGTCACTTTGTCAATTCCACAAGAACTGTCTTAGCGAAAGGCTTCTTGAGGGGAAAGCTGTAACTCTGTTAGATGATTTCACAGAATACAAAGTAGTTTCTCAGAAAGCTTCTTTCTCTTTGTTATCGGAGGACATTTCCCTTGGCCCTGTAGTCTTCCAAGGGATCCGAAATATCTGTTCTCAGATTCCACAGAAATAAGGCTAGCAAAGAGATCCACGACATACAGATGTAACTCTGTGAGTGGAAGTCACACATCACAGAGCAGTTTCTCAGAAAGCTTCTTTCCAGATTTCATCTGAGGATATTTCCTTTTTCACCATAGCCCTCTATGGGCTTCCAAATATCACTTTGCCAATTCCACAAGAACTGTCTTAGCGAAAGGCTTCTTGAAGGGAAAGCTGTAAGTATCTTAGAGGATTTCACGGAACACAAAGAAGTTTCTCAGAAAGCTTCTTTCTCTTTGTTATCGGAGGACATTTCCCTTGGCCCTATAGTCTTCACAGGGATCCGAAATATCTGTTCTCAGATTCCACAGAAATAAGGCTAGCAAAGAGATCCAAGAAATACAGATGTAACTCTGTGAGTCGAAGTCACAGATCACAGAGCAGTTTCTCAGAAAGCTTCTTTCCACATTTCATCTGAGGGTATTTCCTTTTTCACCATAGCCCTCTATGGGCTTCCAAATGTCACTTTGCCAATTCCACAAGAACTGTCTTAGCGAAAGGCTTCTTGAGGGGAAAGCTGTAAATATCTTAGAGGATTTCACGGAACACAAAGAAGTTTCTCAGAAAGCTTTTTTCTCTTTGTTATCAGAGGATATTTCCTTTGGCCCTATAGTCTTCAAAGGGATCCGAAATATCTGTTCTCAGATTCCACAGAAATAAGGCTAGCAAAGAGATCCACGACATACAGATGTAACTCTGTGAGTGGAAGTCACACATCACAGAGCAGTTTCTCAGAAGGCTTCTTCCCAGATTTCATCTGAGGATATTTCCTTTTTCACCATAGCCCTCTTTGGGCTTCCAAATATCACTTTGCCAATTCCACAAGAACTGTCTTAGCGAAAGGCTTCTAGAGGGGAAAGCTGTAACTCTGTGAGATGATTTCACGGAACACAAAGAAGTTTCTCAGAAAGCTTCTTTCTCTTTGTTATCACAGGATATTTCCTTTGGCCCTATAGTCGTCAAAGGGATCCGAAATATCTCTTCTCAGATTCCACAGAAATAAGGGTAGCAAAGAGATCCACGAAATACAGATGTAACTCTGTGAGTGGAAGTCACACATCACAGAGCAGTTTCTCAGAAAGCTTCTTTCCAGATTTCATCTGAGGATATTTCCATTTTCACCATAGCCCTCTATGGGCTTCCAAATGTCACTTTGCCAATTCCACAAGAACTGTCTTAGCGAAAGGCTTCTTGAGGGGAAAGCTGTAACTCTGTGGGATGATTTCACAGAATAAAAAGTAGTTTCTCAGAAAGCTTCTTTCTTTTTGTTATCGGAGGATATTTCCTTTGACCCTATAGTCTTCAAAGGGATCCGAAATATCTGTTCTCAGATTCCACAGAAATAAGGCTAGCAAAGAGATCCACGACATACAGATGTAACTCTGTGAGTGGAAGTCACACATCACAGAGCAGTTTCTCAGAAAGCTTCTTTCCAGATTTCATCTGAGGATATTTCCTTTTTCACCATAGCCCTCTATGGGCTTCCAAATATCACTTTGCCAATTCCACAAGAACTGTCTTAGCGAACGGCTTCTTGAGGGGAAAGCTGTAAGTATCTTAGAGGATTTCACGGAACTCAAAGAAGTTTCTCAGAAAGCTTCTTTCTCTTTGTTATCGGAGGACATTTCCCTTGGCCCTATAGTCTTCACAGGGATCCGAAATATCTGTTCTCAGATTCCATAGAAATAAGGCTAGCAAAGAGATCCACGAAATACAGATGTAACTCTGTGAGTCGAAGTCACACATCACAGAGCAGTTTCTCAGAAAGCTTCTTTCCACATTTCATCTGAGGGTATTTCCTTTTTCACCATAGCCCTCTATGGGCATCCAAATGTCACTTTGCCAATTCCACAAGAACTGTCTTAACGAAAGGCTTCTTGAGGGGAAAGCTGTAAATATCTTAGAGGATTTCACGGAACACAAAGAAGTTTCTCAGAAAGCTTTTTTCTCTTTGTTATCAGAGGATATTTCCTTTGGCCCTATAGTCTTCAAAGGGACCCGAAATATCTGTTCTCAGATTCCACAGAAATAAGGGTAGCAAAGAGATCCACGAAATACAGATAAAACTCTGTGAGATGAATTAAGAGAACACTAAGCAGTTTCACAGAAAGCTTCTTTCCAGATTTCATCTGAGGATATTTCCTTTTTCACCATAGCCCTCTATGGGCTTCCAAATATCACTTTGCCAATTCCACAAGAACTGCCTTAGCGAAAGGCTTCTTGAGGGGAAAGCTGTAACTCTGTGATATGATTTCACAGAACACAAGGAAGTTTCTCAGAAAGCTTCTTTCTCTTTGTTATCGGAGGATATTTCCTTTGGCCGTATAGTCTTCAAAGGGATCCGAAATATCTGTTCTCATCTTCCACAGAAAGAAGGCTAGCAAAGAGATCCACGAAATACAGATGTAACTCTGTGAGATGAATTAAAAGAACACTAAGCAGTTTCTCAGAAAGCTTCTTTCCAGATTTCATCTTAGGATATTTTCTTTTTCACCATAGCCCTCAAAGGGCTTCCAAATATCACTTTGCCAATTCCACAAGAACTGTCTTAGCGAAAGGCTTCTTGAGGGGAAAGCTGTAACTCTGTGAGATGATTTCACAGAACACTAAGAAGTTTCTCACAAAGCTTCTTTCTCTTTGTTATCGGAGGATATTTCCTTTGGCCCTGTAGTCTTCAAAGGGATCCGAAATATCTGTTCTCAGATTCCACAGAAATAAGGCTAGCAAAGAGATCCACGAAATACAGATGTAACTCTGTGAGTGGAAGTCACACATCACAGAGAACTTTCTCAGAAAGCTTCTTTCCAGATTTCATCTGAGGATATTTCCTTTTTCACCATAGCCCTCTATGGGCTTCCAAATGTCACTTTGCCAATTCCACAGGAAATGTCTTAGCGTAAGGCTTCTTGAGGGGAAAGCTGTAACTCTGTGAGATGATTTCACAGAACACAAAGTAGTTTCTCAGAAAGCTTCTTTCTCTTTGTTATCGGAGGATATTTCCTTTGGCCCTATAATCTTCAAAGGGATCCGAAATATCTCTTCTCAGATTCCACAGAAATAAGGCTAGCAAAGAGATGCACGAAATACAGATGTAATTCTGTGAGTGAAATCACACATGACAGAGCAGTTTCTCAGAAAGCTTCTTTCCAGATTTCATCTGAGGATATTTCCTTTTTCACCATAGCCCTCTATGGGCTTCCAAATATCACTTTGCCAATTCCACAAGAACTGTCTTAGCGAAAGGCTTCTTGAGGGGAAAGCTGTAACTCTTGAGCGGATTTCACGGAACACAAAGAAGTTTCTCAGATAGCTTCTTTCTCTTTGTTATCGGAGGATATTTCCTTTGGCCCTATAGTCTTCAAAAGGATCCGAAATATCTGTTCTCAGATTCCACAGAAATAAGGCTAGCAAAGAGATCCATGAAATGCAGATATAACTCTGTGAGATGAAATAAGAGAACACTAAGCAGTTTCTCAGAAAGCTTCTTTCCAGATTTCATCTGAGGATATTTCCTTTTTCACCATAGCCCTCTAAGGGCTTCCAAATATCACTTTGCCAATTCCACAAGAACTGTCTTAGCGAAAGGCTTCTTGAGGGGAAAGCTGTAACTCTGTGAGATGATTTCACAGAACACAAAGAAGTTTCTCAGAAAGCTTCTTTCTCTTTGTTATCGGAGGATATTTCCTTTGGCCGTATAGTCTTCAAAGGGATCCGAAATATATGTTCCCAGATTCCACAGAAATAAGGCTAGCAAGGAGATCCACGATATACAGATATAACTCTGTGAGATGAATTAACGGAACACTAAGCAGTTTCTCAGACAGCTTCTTTCCAGATTTCATCTGAGGATATTTCCTTTTTCACCATAGCCCTCTATGGGCTTCCAACTGTCACTTTGCCAATTCCACAAGAACTGTCTTAGCGAAAAGTTTCCTGAGGGGAAAGCTGTAACTCTCTGAGATGAATTCACAGAACACAAAGAAGTTTCTCAGAAAGCTTCTTTCTCTTTGTTATCGGAGGATATTTCCTTTGGCCCTATAGTCTTCAAAGGGATCCGAAATATCTGTTCTCAGATTCCACAGAAAAAAGGCTAGCACAGAGATCCACGAAATACAGATGTAACTCTGTGAGTGGAAGTCACACACCACATAGCATTTTCTCAGAAAGCTTCTTTCCAGATTTCATCTGAGGATATTTTCTTTTTCACCATAGCCCTCTATGGGCTTCCAAATATCACTTTGCCAATTCCACAAGAAGTGTCTTAGCGAAAGGCTTCTTGAGAGGAAAGCTGTAACTCTGTGAGATGATTTCACGGAACACAAAGAAGTTTCTCAGAAAGCTTCTTTCTCTTTGTTATCGGAGGATATTTCCTTTGGCCCTATAGCCTTCAAAGGGATCCGAAATATATGTTCCCAGATTCCACAGAAGTAAGGCTAGCAAAGAGATCCACGAAATACAGATATAACTCTGTGAGATGAATTAACAGAACACTAAGCAGTTTCTCAGAAACTTCTTTCCAGATTTCATCTGAGGATATCTCCTTTTTCACTGTAGCACTCTATGGGCTTCCAAATATCACTTTGCCAATTCCACAAGAACTGTCTTAGCGAAAGGCTACTTGAGGGGAAAGATGTAACTATGTGAGATGATTTCACAGAACACAATGAAGTTTCTCAGAAAGCTTCTTTCTCTTTGTTATCGGAGGATATCTCCTTTGGCCCTATAGTCTTCAAAGGGATACGAAATATCTGTTCTCAGATTCCACAGAAATAAAGGCTAGCAAAGAGATCCACGAAATACAGATATAACTCTGGAAGTGGAAGTCACACATCAAAGAGCAGTTTCTCTGAAAGATTCTTTCCAGATTTCATCTGAGGATATTTCCTTTTTCATCGTAGCCCTCTATGGGCTTCCAAATATCACTTTGCCAATTCCACAAGAGCTGTCTTAGCGAAAGGCTTCTTGAGGGGAAAGCTGTAACTCCGTGAGATGCTTTCACAGAACACAAAGAAGTTTCTCAGTAAGCTTCTTTCTCTTTGTTATCGGAGGATATCTCCTTTGGCCCTATAGTCTTCAAAGGGATACGAAATATCTGTTCTCAGATTCCACAGAAATAAGGCTAGCAGAGATCCACGACATACAGATGTAACTCTGTGAGTGGAAGTCACACATCACAGAGCAGTTTCTCAGAAAGCTTCTTTCCAGATTTCATCTGAGGATATTTCCTTTTTCACCATAGCCCTCTATGGGCTTCCAAATATCACTTTGCCAATTCCACAAGAACTGTCTTAGCGAAAGGCTTCTCGAGAGGAAAGCTGTAACTCTGTGAGATGATTTCACAGAACACAAAGAAGTTTCTCAGAAAGCTTCTTTCTCTTTGTTATCGGAGGATAATTCCTTTGGCCCTATAGTCTTCAAAGGGATCCGAAATATCTGTTCTCAGATTCCACAGAAATAAGGCTAGCAAAGAGATCCACGAAATACAGATGTAACTCTGTGAGATGAATTAACAGAACACTAAGCAGTTTCTCAGAAAGCTTCTTTCCAGATTTCATCTTAGGATATTTCCTTTTTCACTATAGACCTCTTTGGGCTTCCTAATATCACTTTGCAAATTCCACAAGAACTGTCTTAGCGAAAGGTTTCCTGAGGGGAAAGCTGTAACTCTGTGAGATGATTTCACAGAACACAAAGAAGTTTCTCAGAAAGCTTCTTTCTCTTTGTTATCGGAGGATATTTCCTTTGGCCCTATAGTCTTCAAAGGGATCCGAAATATCTGTTCTCATATTCCACAGAAATAAGGCTAGCAAAGAGATCCACGAAATACAGATGTAACTCTGTGAGTGGAAGTCACACATCACAGAGCAGTTTCTCAGAAAGCTTCTTTCCAGATTTCATCTGAGGATATTTCCTTTTTCACCAGAGCCCTCTATGGGCTTCCAAATGTCACTTTGCCAATTCCACAAGAAATGTCTTAGCGAAAGGCTTCTTGAGGGGAAAGCTGTAACTCTGTGAGATGATTTCACAGAACACAAAGTAGTTTCTAAGAAATCTTCTTTCCCTTTGTAATCGGAGGATATTTCCTTTGGCCCTATAGTCTTCAAAGGGATCCGAAATATCTGTTCTCAGATTCCACAGAAATAACGCTAGCAAAGAGACCAACGAAATGCAGATGTAACTCTGTGAGTGGAAGTCACAAATCACAGAGCAGTTTCTCAGAAAGCTTCTTTCCAGAGTTCATCTGAGGATATTTCCTTTTTCACCGTAGCCCTCTATGGGCTTCCAAATGTCACTTTGCCAATTCCACAAGAACTGTCTTAGCGAAAGGCTTCTTGAGGGGAAAGCTGTAACTCTGTGAGATGATTTCACGGAATACAAAGTAGTTTCTCAGAAAGCTTCTTTCTCTTTGTTATCGGAGGATATTTACTGTGGCCCTATAGTCTTCAAAGGGATCCGAAATATCTGTTCTCAGATTCCACAGAAATAAGGCTAGCAAAGAGTTGCACGAAATAGAGATGTAACTCTGTGAGTGGAAATCACACATCACAGAGCAGTTTCTCAGAAAGCTTCTTTCCAGATTTCATCTGAGGATATTTCCTTTTTCACTATAGCCCTCTTTGGGCTTCCAAATATCACTTTGCAAATTCCACAAGAACGGTCTTAGCGAAAGGCTTCTTGAGTGGAAAGCTGTAACTCTGTGAGATGATTTCACAGAACACTAAGAAGTTTCTTAGAAAGCTTCTTTCTCTTTGTTATCGGAGGATATTTCCTTTGGCCCTATAGTCTTCAAAGGGATCCGAACTATCTGTTCTGAGATTCCACAGAAATAAGGCTAGCAAAGAGATCCTCGAAATACAGATGTAACTCTGTGAGTGGAAGTCACACATCACAGAGCAGTTTCTCAGAAAGCTTCTTTCCAGATTTCATCTGAGGATATTTCCTTTTTCACCATAGCCCTCTATGGGCTTCCATATATCACTTTACCAATTCCACAAGAACTCTCTTAGCGAAAGGATTCTTGAGGGGAAAGCTGTAACTCTTGAGCGGATTTCACGGAACACAAAGAAGTTTCTCAGAAAGCTTCTTTCTCTTTGTTATCGGAGGATATTTCCTTTGGCCCTAAAGTCTTCAAAGGGATCCGAAATATCTGTTCTCAGATTCCACAGAAATAAGGCTAGCAAAGAGATCCATGAAATACAGATATAACTCTGTGAGATGAATTAAGAGAACACTAAGCAGTTTCTCAGAAAGCTTCTTTCCAGATTTCATCTGAGGATATATCCTTTTTCACCATAGCCCTCTATGGGCTTCCAAATATCACTTTGCCAATTCCACAGGAACTGTCTTAGCTTAAGGCTTCTTGAGGGGAAAGCTTTAAATCTGTTAGAGGATTTCACGGAACACAAAGAAGTTTCTCAGAAAGCTTTTTTCTCTTTGTTATCGGAGGATATTTCCTTTGGCCCTATAGTCTTCAAAGGGATCCGAAATATCTGTTCTCAGATTCCACAGAAAAAAGGGTAGCAAAGAGGTCCACGAAATACAGATAAAACTCTGTGAGATGAATTAAGAGAACACTAAGCAGTTTCTCAGAAAGCTTCTTTCCAGATTTCATCTGAGGATATTTCCTTTTTCACCATAGCCCTCAATGGTCTTCCAAATATCACTTTGAGAATTCCACAAGAACTGTCTTAGCGAAAGGCTTCTTGAGGGGAAAGCTGTAACTCTGTGAGATGATTTCACGGAACACAAAGAAGTTTCTCAGAAAGCTTCTTTCTCTTTGTTATCAGAGTATATTTCCTTTGGCCCTACAGTCTTCAAAGGGATCAGAAATATCTGTTCTCAGATTCCAGAGAAATAAGGCTAGCAAAGAGATCCACGAAATACAGATGTAACTCTGTGAGTGGAAGTCACACATCACAGAGCAGTTTCTCAGAAAGCTTCTTTCCAGAGTTCATCTGAGGATATTTCCTTTTTCACCATAGCCCTCTATGGGCTTCCAAATGTCACTTTGCCAATTCCACAAGAACTGTCTTAGCGAAAGGCTTCTTGAGGGGATAGCCGTAACTCTGTGAGATGATTTCACAGAACACAAAGAAGTTTCTCAGTAAGCTTCTTTCTCTTTGTTATCGGAGGATATTTCCTTTGGCCCTATAGTCTTCAAAGGGATCCGAAATATCTGTTCTCAGATTCCACAGAAATAAGGGTAGCAAAGAGATCCACGAAATACAGATGTAACTCTGTGAGATGAATTAACAGAACACTAAGCAGTTTCTCAGAAAGCTTCTTTCCAGATTTCACCTGAGGATATTTCCTTTTTCACCATAGCCCTCTATGGGCTTCCAAATGTCACTTTGCCAATTCCACAAGAACTGTCTTAGCGAAAGGCTTCTTGAGGGGAAAGCTGTAACTCTGTGAGATAATTTCACAGAACACAAAGAACTTTCTCTGAAAGCTTCTTTCTCTCTGTTATCGGAGTATATTTCCTTAGGCCCTAATGTCTTCAAAGGGAACCGATATATCTGTTCTCAGATTCCACAGAAATAATGCTAGCAAAGAGATCCACGAAATACAGATGTAACTCTGTGAGATGAATTAACAGAACACTAAGCAGTTTCTCAGAAAGCTTCTTTCCAGATTTCTCTGAGGATATTTCCTTTTTCACCATAGCCCTCTATGGGCTTCCAAATATCACTTTGCCAATTCCACAAGAACTGTCTTAGCGAAAGGCTTCTTGAGGGGAAAGCTGTAACTCTGTGAGAGGATTTCACAGAACACAAAGAAGTTTCTCCGAAAGCTTCTTTCTCTCTGTTATCGGAGGATATTTCCTTTGGCCCTATAGTCTTCAAAGGGAACCGAAGTATCTGTTCTCAGATTCCACAGAAATAAGGCTAGCAAAGACATCCACGAAATACAGATGAAACTCTGTGAGATGAATTAACAGAACACTAAGCAGTTTCTCAGAAAGCTTCTTTGCAGATTTCATCTGAGGATATTTCCTTTTTCACCATAGCCCTCTATGGACTTCCAAATATCACTGTGCCAATTCCACAATAACTGTCTTAGCGAAAGGCTTCTTGAGGGGAAAGCTGTAACTCTGTGAGATGATTTCACAGAACACAAAGAAGTTTCTCAGAAAGCTTCTTTCTCTTTGTTATCGGAGGATATTTCCTTTGGCCCTATAGTCTTCAAAGGGATCCTAAATATATGTTCTCAGATTCCACAGAAATAAGGGTAGCAAAGAGATCCACGAAATACAGATGTAACTCTGTGAGACGAATTAAGAGAACACTAAGCAGTTTCTCAGAAAGCTTCTTTCCGGATTTCATCTGAGGATATTTCCTATTTCACCATTCCCCTCTATGGGCTTCCAAATATCACTTTGATAATTCCACAAGAACTGTCTTAGCGAAAGTCTTGAGGGGAAAGCTGTAACTCTGTGAGATGATTTCACAGAACAAAAAGTAGTTTCTCAGAAAGCTTCTTTCTCTTTGTTATCAGAGGACATTTCCTTTGTCCCTATAGTCTTCAAAGTGATCCGAAATATCTGTTCTCAGATTCCACAGAAATAAGGCTACCAAAGAGATCAACGAAATACAGATGTAACTCTGTGAGTGGAAGTCACACATCACAGAGCAGATTCTCAGAAAGCTTCTCTCCAGATTTCATCTGAGGATATTTCCTTTTTCACCATTGCCCTCTATGGGCTTCCAAATGTCACTTTGCCAATTCCACAAGAACTGTCTTAGCGAAAGGCTTCTTGAGGGGAAAGGTGTAACTCTGTGAGATGATTTCACAGAACACAAAGAAGTTTCTGAGAAAGCTTCTTTCTCTTTGTTATCGGAGGATATTTCCTTTGGCCCTATAGTCTTCAAAGGGATCCGAAATATCTGTTCTCAGATTCCACAGAAATAAGGCTAGCAAAGAGATCCACGAAATACAGATGTAACTCTGTGAGTGGAAGTCACACATCACAGAGCAGTTCCTCAGAAAGCTCTTTCCAGATTTCATTAGAGGATATTTCCATTTTCACTATAGCCCTCTTCAGGCTTCCAAATATCACTTTGCCAATTCCACAAGAACTGTCTTAGCGAAAGGCTTCTTGAGGGGAAAGCTGTAACTCTGTGAGATGATTTCACAGAACACAAAGAAGTTTCTCAGAAAGCTTCTTTCTCTTTGTTATCAGAGGGTATTTCCTTTGGGCCTATAGTCTTCAAAGGGATCCGAAATATCTGTTCTCAGATTCCACAGAAATAAGGCTACTAACGAGATCCACGAAATACATATGTAACTCTGTGATTGGAAGTCACACATCACAGAGAAGGTTCTCAGAGAGCTTCTTTCCAGATTTCATCTGAGGATATTTCCTTTTTCACCATAGCCCTCTATGGGCTTCCAAATATCACTTTGCCAATTCCACAAGAACTGTCTTAGCGAAAGGCTTCTTGAGGGGAAAGCTGTAACTCTGTGAGATGATTTCACAGAACACAAAGAAGTTTCTCAGAAGCTTCTTTCTCTTCGTTATCGGAGGATATTTCCTTTGGCCCTATAGTCTTCAAAGGGATCCGAAATATCTGTTCTCAGATTCCACAGAAATAAGGCTAGCAAAGAGATCCACGAAATACAGATGTAACTCTGTGAGTGGAAGTCACACATCACAGAGCAGTTCCTCAGAAAGCTCTTTCCAGATTTCATTAGAGGATATTTCCATTTTCACTATAGCCCTCTTCAGGCTTCCAAATATCACTTTCCCAATTCCACAAGAACTGTCTTAGCGAAAGGCTTCTTGAGGGGAAAGCTGTAACTCTGTGAGATGATTTCACAGAACACAAAGAAGTTTCTCAGAAAGCTTCTTTCTCTTTGTTATCAGAGGGTATTTCCTTTGGGCCTATAGTCTTCAAAGGGATCCGAAATATCTGTTCTCAGATTCCACAGAAATAAGGCTACTAACGAGATCCACGAAATACATATGTAACTCTGTGATTGGAAGTCACACATCACAGAGAAGGTTCTCAGAAAGCTTCTTTCCAGATTTCATCTGAGGATATTTCCTTTTTCACCATAGCCCTCTATGGGCTTCCAAATATCACTTTGCCAATTCCACAAGAACTGTCTTAGCGAAAGGCTTCTTGAGGGGAAAGCTGTAACTCTGTGAGATGATTTCACAGAACACAAAGAAGTTTCTCAGAAGCTTCTTTCTCTTCGTTATCGGAGGATATTTCCTTTGGCCCTATAGTCTTCAAAGGGATCCGAAATATCTGTTCTCAGATTCCACAGAAATAAGGCTAGCAAAGAGATTCACGAAATACAGATGTAACTCTGTGAGATGAATTAACAGAACACTAAGCAGTTTCTCAGAAAGCTTCTTTCTAGATTTCATCTGACAATATTTCCTTTTTCACCATAGCCCTCTATGGGCTTCCAAATATCACTTTGCCAATTCCACAAGAAGTGTCTTAGCTAAAGGCTTCTTGAGGGGAAAGCTGTAACTCTGTGAGATGATTTCACAGAACACAAAGAACTTTCTCAGTAAGCTTCTTTCTCTTTGTTATCGGAGGATATTTCCTTTGGCCCTATAGTCTTCAAAGGGATCCGAAATATCTGTTCTCCGATTACACAGAAATAAGGCTAGCAAAGAGATCCACGAAATACAGATGTAACTCTGTGAGATGAATTAACAGAACACTAAGCAGTTTCTCCGAAAGCTACTTTCCGGATTTCATCTGAGGATATTTCCTTTTTCACCATAGCCCTCTATGGGCTTCCAAAAGTCACTTTGCCAATTCCACAAGAACTGTGTTAGCGAAAGGTTTCTTGAGGGGAAAGCTGTAACTCTGTGAGATGATTTAGAGAACACAAAGTAGTTTCTCAGAAAGCTTCTTTCTCTTTGTTATTGGAGGATATTTCCTTTGGCCCTGTAGTCTTCAAAGGGATCCGAAATATCTGTTCTCAGATTCCTCAGAAATAAGGCTAGCAAAGAGATCCACGAAATACAGATGTAACTCTTTGAGATGAATTAACAGAACACTAAGCAGTTTCTCACAAAGATTCTTCCCAGATTTCATCTGAGGATATTTCCTTTTTCACCATAGCCCTCTATGGGCTTGCAAAAGTCACTTTGCCAATTCCACAAGAACTGTCTTAGCGAAACGCTTCTTGAGGGGAAATCTGTAACAATGTGAGATGATTTCACAGAACACAAAGAAGTTTCTCAGAAAGCTTCTTTCTCTTTGTAATCGGAGGATATTTCCTTTGGCCCTATAGTCTTCAAAGGGATCCGAAATATCTGTTCTCAGATTCCACAGAAATAAGGCTAGCAAAGAGATCCACGAAATACAGATGTAACTCTGTGAGATTAATTAACAGAATACTAAGCAGTTTCTCAGAAAGCTTCTTTCCAGATTTCATCTGAGGATATTTCCTTTTTCACCATAGCCCTCTATGGGCTTCCAAATGTCACTTTGCCAATTCCAAAAGAACTGTCTTAGCGAAAGGCTTCTTGAGGGGAAAGCTGTAACTCTGTGAGATGATTTCACAGAACACAAAGAACTTTCTCTGAAAGCTTCTTTCTCTCTGTTATCGGAGTATATTTCCTTTGGCCCTAATGTCTTCAAAGGGAACCGATATATCTGTTCTCAGATTCCACAGAAATAAGGCTAGCAAAGAGATCCACGAAATACAGATGTAACTCTGTGAGATGAATTAACAGAACACTAAGCATTTTCTCAGAAAGCTTGTTTCCACATTTCTCTGAGGATATTTCCTTTTTCACCATAGCCCTCTATGGGCTTCCAAATATCACTTTGCCAATTCCACAAGAACTGTCTTAGCGAAAGGCTTCTTGAGGGGAAAGCTGTAACTCTGTGAGATGATTTCACAGAACACAAAGAAGTTTCTCAGAAAGCTTCTTTCTCTTTGTAATCGGAGGTTATTTCCTTTGGCCCTATAGACTTCAAAGGGATCCTAAATATATGTTCTCAGATTCCACAGAAATAAGGCTAGCAAAGAGATCCACGAAATACAGATGTAACTCTGTGAGACGAATTAGGAGAACACTAAGCAGTTTCTCAGAAAGCTTCTTTCCAGATTTCATCTGAGGGTATTTCCTTTTTCACCATACCCCTCTACGGGCTTCCAAATATCACTTTGATAATTCCACAAGAAATGTCTTAGGGAAAGGCTTCTTGAGGGGAAAGCTGTAACTCTGTGAGATGATTTCAGAGAACAAAAAGTAGTTTCTCAGAAAGCTTCTTTCTCTTTGTTATCAGGGGACATTTCCTTTGGCCCTATACTCTTCAAAGGGATCCGAAATATCTGTTCTCAGATTCCACAGAAATAAGGCTAGCAAAGAGATCCACGAAATACAGATGTAACTCTGTGAGTGGAAGTCACACACCACGGAGCAGTTTCTCAGAGAGCTTCTTTCCAGATTTCATCTGAGGATATTTCCTTTTTCACCATAGCCCTCTATGGGCTTCCAAATGTCACTTTTCCAATTCCACAAGAACTGTCTTAGCGAAAGGCTTCTTGAGGGGAAAGCTGTAACTCTGTGAGATGATTTCAGAGAATACAAAGAAGTTTCTCAGAAAGCTTCTTTCTCTTTGTTATCGGAGGATATTTCCTTTGGCCCTGTAGTCTTCAAAGGGATCCGAAATATCTGTTCTCAGATTCCACAGAAATAAGGCTAGCAAAGAGATCCACGAAATACAGATGTAACTCTGTGAGATGAATTAACAGAACACTAAGCAGTTTCTCAGAAAGCTTCTTTCCAGATTTCATCTGAGGATATTTCCTTTTTCACCATACCCCTCTAAGGGCTTCCAAATATCACTTTGATAATTCCACAAGAACTGTCTTAGCGAAAGTCTTCTTGAGGGGAAAGCTGTAACTCTGTGAGATGATTTCACAGAACACCAAGAAGTTTCTCAGAAAGCTTCTTTCTCTTTGTTATCGGAGGATATTTCCTTTGGCCCTATAGCCTTCAAAGGGATCCGAAATATCTGTTCTCAGATTCCACAGAAATAAGGCTAGCAAAGAGATCCACGAAATACAGATGTAACTCTGTGAGTGGAAGTCACACATCACAGAGCAGTTTCTCAGAAAGCTTCTTTCCAGATTTCATCTGAGGATATTTCCGTTTTCACCATAGACCTCTAAGGGCTTCCTAATATCACTTTGCCAATTCCAGAAGAAGTGTCTTAGCGAAAGGCTTCTTTAGGGAAAACTGTAACTCTGTGAGATGATTTCACGGAACACAAATAAGTTTCTCAGAAAGCTTCTTTCTCTTTGTTATCGGGGGATATTTCCTTTGGCCCTATATTCTTCAAAGGGATCCGAAATATCTGTTCTCAGATTCCACAGAAATAAGGCTAGCAAAGAGATCCACGAAATAGAGATGTAACTCTGTGAGATGAATTAACAGAACACTAAGCAGTTTCTCAGAAAGCTTCTTTCCAGATTTCATCTGAGGATTTTTCCTTTTTTACCGTAGCCCTCTAAGGGCTTCCAAATATCACTTTGCCAATTCCACAAGAACTGTCTTAGCGAAAGGCTTCTTGAGGGGAAAGCTGTAACACTGTGAGATGATTTCACAGAACACAAAGAAGTTTCTCAGTAAGCTTCTTTCTCTTTGTTATCGGAGGATATTTCCTTTGGCCCTATAGTCTTCAAAGGGATCCGAAATATCTGTTCTCAGATTCCAAAGAAATAAAGCTAGCAAAGAGATACACGAAATATAGAAGTAACTCTGTGAGATGAATTAACAGAACACTAAGCAGTTTCTCAGAAAGCTTCTTTCCAGATTTCATCTGAGGATATTTCCTTTTTCACCATACCCCTCTATGGGCTTCCAAATATCACTTTGCCAATTCCACAAGAACTGTCTTAGCGAAAGGCTTCTTGAGGGGAAATCTGTAACTCTGTGAGATGATTTCACAGAAGACAAAGAAGTTTCTCAGTAAGCTTCTTTCTCTTTGTTATCGGAGGATATTTCCTTTGGCCCTATAGTCTTCAAAGGGATCCGAAATATCTGTTCTCAGATTCCACAGAAATAAGGCTAGCAAAGAGATCCACGAAATACAGATGTAACTCTGTGAGATGAATTAACAGAACACTAAGCAGTTTCCCAGAAATCTTCTCTCCAGATTTCATCTGAGGATATTTCCTTTTTCACCATAGCCCTCTATGGGTTTCCAAATATCACTTTGCCAATTCCACAAGAACTGTCTTAGCGAAAGTCTTCTTGAGGGGAAAGCTGTAACTCTGTGAGATGATTTCACAGAACACAAAGAAGTTTCTCAGAAAGCTTCTTTCTCTTTGTTATCGGAGGATATTTCCTTTGGCCCTATCGTCTTCAAAGGGATCCGAAATATCCGTTCTCAGATTCCACAGAAATAAGGCTAGCAAAGAGATCCACGAAATACAGATGTAACTCTGTGAGATGAATTAACAGAACACTAAGCACTTTCTCAGAAAGCTTCTTTCCAGATTTCATCTGAGGATATTTCCTTTTTCACCATAGCCCTCTATGGGCTTCCAAATATCACTTTGCCAATTCCACAAGAACTGTCTTAGCGAAAGGCTTCTTGAGAGGAAAGCTGTAACTCTGTGAGATGATTTCACAGAACACAAAGTAGTTTCTCAGAAAGCTTCATTCTCTTTGTTATCGGAGGATATTTCCCTTGGCCCTATAGTCTTCAAAGGGATCCGAAATATCTCTTCTCAGATTCCACAAAAAAAATGCTAGCAAGGAGATCCAAGAAATACAGACGTAACTCTGTGAGATGAATTAACAGAACACTAAGCTGTTTCTCAGAAAGCTTCTTTCCAGATTTCATCTGAGGATATTTCCTTTTTCACCATAGCCCTCTATGGGCTTCCAAATTTCACTTTGCCAATTCCACAAGAACTGTCTTAGCGAAAGGCTTCTTGAGGGGAAAGGTGTAACTCTGTGAGATGATTTCACAGAACACAAAGTAGTTTCTCAGAAAGCTTCCTTCTCTTTGTTATCGGAGGATATTTCCTTTGGCCCTATAGTCTTCAAAGGGATCCGAAATATCTGTTCTCAGATTCCACAGAAATAAGGCTAGCAAAGTGATCCACGAAATACAGATGTAACTCTGTGAGATAAATTAACAGAACACTAAGCAGTTTCTCAAAAAGCTTCTTTCCAGATTTCATCTGAGGATATTTCCTTTGTCAACATAGCCCTCTATGGGTTTCCAAATGTCACTTTGCCAATTCCACAAGAACTGTCTTAGCGAAAGCCTTCTTGAGGGGAAAGCTGTAACTATGTGAGATGATTTCACAGAACACAAAGTAGTTTCTCAGAAAGCTTCTTTCTCTTTTTTATCGGAGGATATTTCCTTTGGCCCAATAGTCTTCAAACGGATCCGAAATATCTGTTCTCAGATTCCACAGAAATAAGGCTAGCAAAGAGACCCACGAAATACAGATGTAACTCTGTGAGATGAATTAACAGAACACTAATCAGTTTCTCAGAAAGCTTCTTTCCGGATTTCATCTGAGGATATTTCCTTTTTCACCATAGCCCTCTATGGGCTTCCAAATATCACTTTGCCGATTCCAGAAGAACTGTCTTAGCGAAAACCTTCCTGAGGGGAAAGCTGTAACTCTGTGAGATGATTTCACAGAACACAAAGTAGTTTCTCAGAAAGCTTCTTTCTCTTTGTTATCGGAGGATATTTCCTTTGGCCCTATAGTCTTCAAAGGGATCCGAAATATCTGTTCTCAGATTCCACAGAAATAAGGCTAGCAAAGAGATCCACGAAATACAGATGTAACTCTGTGAGTGGAAGTCACACATCACAGAGCAGTTTCCCAGAAAGCTTCTTTGCAGATTTCGTCTGAGGATATTTCCTTTTTCACCATAGCCCTCTATGGGCTTCCGAATATATCTTTGCCAATTCCACAAGAACTGTCTTAGCGAAAGTCTTCTTGAGGGGAAAGCTGTTACTCTGTGAGATGATTTCACGGAACACAAAGAAGTTTCTCAGAAAGCTTCTTTCTCTTTGTTATCGGAGGATATTTCCTTTGGCCCTATAGTCTTCAAAGGGATCCGAAATATCTGTTCTCAGATTCCACAGAAATCAGGCTAGCAAACAGATGCACGAAATACAGATGTAACTCTGTGAGTGGAAATCACATATCACAGAGCAGTTTCTCTGAAAGCTTCTTTCCAGATTTCATCTGAGGATATTTCGTTTTTCTCCATAGCCCTCTATGGGCTTCCAAATATCACCTGGCCAATTCCACAAGAACTGTCTTAGCGAAAGCCTTCTTGAGGGGAGAGCTGTAACTCTGTGAGATGATTTCACGGAACACAAAGAAGTTTCTCAGAAAGCTTCTTTTTCTTTGTTATCGGAGGATATTTCCTTTGGCCCTATAGTCTTCAAAGGGATCCGAAATATCTGTTCTCAGATTCCACAGACATAAGGCTAGCAAAGAGATCCACGACATACAGATGTAACTCTGTGAGTGGAAGTCACACATCACAGAGCAGTTTCTCAGAAAGCTTCTTTCCAGATTTCATCTGAGGATATTTCCTTTTTCACCATAGCCCTCTATGGGCTTTCAAATATCACTTTGTCAATTCCACAAGAACTGTCTTAGCGAAAGGATTCTTGAGTGGAAAGCTGTAACTCTGTGAGAGGATTTCACGGAACACAAAGAAGTTTCTCAGAAAGCTTCTTTCTCTTTGTTATCGGAGGATATTTCATTTGGCCCTATAGTCTTCAAAGGGATCCGAAATATCTGTTCTCAGATTCCACAGAAATAAGGCTAGCAAAGAGATCCAAGAAATACAGATATAACTCTGTGAGATGAATTAAGAGAACACTAAGCAGTTTCTCAGAAAGCTTCTATCCAGATTTCATCTGAGGATATTTCCTTTTTCACCATAGCCCTCTATGGGCTTCCAAATATCACTTTGCCAATTCCACAAGAACAGTCTTAGCGAAAGGCTTCTAGAGGGGAAAGCTGTAACTCTGTGAGATGATTTCACGGAACACAAAGAAGTTTCTCAGAAAGCTTCTTTCTCTTTGTTATCAGAGGATATTTCCTTTGGCCCTATAGTCTTCAAAGGGATCCGAAATATCTGTTCTCAGATTCCACAGAAATAAGGGTAGCAAACAGATGCACGAAATACAGATGTAACTCTGTGAGTGGAAGTCAGACATCACAGAGCAGTTTCTGAGAAAGCTTCTTTCCAGATTTCATCTGAGGATATTTCCTTTTTCACCATAGCCCTCTAGGGGCTTCCAAATGTCACTTTGCCAATTCCACAAGAACTGTCTTAGCGAAAGGCTTCTTGAGGGGAAAGCTGTAAATATCTTAGAGGATTTCACGGAACACAAAGAAGTTTCTCAGGAAGCTTTTTTCTCTTTGTTATTAGAGGATATTTCCTTTGGCCCTATAGTCTTCAAAGGGATCCGAAATATCTGTTCTCAGATTCCACAGAAATAAGGCTAGCAAAGAGATCCACGAAATACAGATAAAACTCTGTGAGATGAATTAAGAGAACACTAAGCAGTTTCACAGAGAGCTTCTTTCCAGATTTCATCTGAGGATATTTCCTTTTTCACCATAGCCCTCTATGGGCTTCCAAATATCACTTTGCCAATTCCACAAGAACTGCCTTAGCGAAAGGCTTCTTGAGGGGAAAGCTGTAACTCTGTTATATGATTTCACAGAACACAAGGAAGTTTCTCAGAAAGCTTCTTTCTCTTTGTTATCGGAGGATATTTCCTTTGGCCGTATAGTCTTCAAAAGGATCCGAAATATCTGTTCTCAGATTCCACAGAAATAAGGCTAGTAAAGAGATCCACGAAATACAGATGTAACTCTGTGAGATGAATTAAAAGAACACTAAGCAGTTTCTCAGAAAGCTTCTTTCCAGATTTCATCTTAGGATATTTCCTTTTTCACTATAGCCCTCTAAGGGCTTCCAAATATCACTTTGCCAATTCCACAAGAACTGTCTTAGCGAAAGGCTTCTTGAGGGGAAAGCTGTAACTCTGTGAGATGATTTCACAGAACACTAAGAAGTTTCTCACAAAGCTTCTTTCTCTTTGTTATCGGAGGATATTTCCTTTGGCCCTATTGTCTTCAAAGGGATCCGAAATATCTGTTCTCAGATTCCACAGAAATAAGGCTAGCAAAGAGATCCACGAAATACAGATGTAACTCTGTGAGTGGAAGTCACACATCACAGAGCAGTTTCTCAGAAAGCTTCTTTCCAGATTTCATCTGAGGATATTTCCTTTTTCACCATTTCCCTCTATGGGCTTCCAAATATCACTTTGCCTATTCCACACGAACTGTCTTAGCGAAAGGCTTCTTGAGGGGAAAGCTGTAACTCTGTGAGAGGATTTCACGGAACACAAAGAAGTTTCTCAGAAAGCTTCTTTCTCTTTGTTATCGGAGGATATTTCCTTTGGAGCTATAGTCTTCAAAGGGATCCGAAATATCTGTTCTCAGATTCCACAGAAATAAGGCTAGCAAAGAGATCCACGAAATACAGATATAATTCTGTGAGATGAATTAGGAGAACACTAAGCAGTTTCTCAGAAAGCTTCTATCCAGATTTCATCTGAGGATATTTCCTTTTTCACCATAGCCCTCTATGGGCTTCCAAATATCACTTTGCCAATTCCACAAGAACTGTCTTAGCGAAAGGCTTCTTGAGGGGAAAGCTGTAACTCTGTGAGATGATTTCACGGAACACAAAGAAGTTTCTCAGAAAGCTTCTTTCTCTTTGTTATCAGAGGATATTTCCTTTGGCCCTATAGTAGTCAAAGGGATCCGAAATATCTGTTCTCAGATTCCACAGAAATAAGGGCAGCAAAGAGATACACGAAATACAGATGTAACACTTTGAGTGGAAATCACACATCACAGAGGAGTTTCTCAGAAAGCTTCTTTCCAGATTTCATCTGAGGATATTTCCTTTTTCACCATAGCCCTCTATGGGCTTCCAAATGTCACTTTGTCAATTCCACAAGAACTGTCTTAGCGAAAGGCTTCTTGAGGGGAAAGCTGTAACTCTGTTAGATGATTTCACAGAATACAAAGTAGTTTCTCAGAAATCTTCTTTCTCTTTGTTATCGGAGGACATTTCCCTTGGCCCTATAGTCTTCAAAGGGATCCAAAATATCTCTACTCAGATTCCACAGAAATAAGGCTAGCAAAGAGATCCACGAAATACAGATGTAACTCTGTGAGTGGAAATCACACATCACAGAGCAGTTTCTCAGAAAGCTTCTTTCCAGATTTCATCTTAGGATATTTCCTTTTCCCCGTAGCCCTCTATGGGTTTCCAAATATCACTTTGCCAATTCCACAAGAACTGTCTTAGCGAAAGGCTTCTTGAGGGGAAAGCTGTAACTCTGTGAGATGATTTCACAGAACACAAAGAAGTTTCTCAGAAAGCTTCTTTCTCTTTCTTATCGGAGGATATTTCCTTTGGCCCTATAGTCTTCCAAGGGATCCGAAATATCTGTTCTCAGATTCCACAGAAATAAGGCTAGCAAAGAGATCCACGACATACAGATGTAACTCTATGAGTGGAAGTCACACATCACAGAGCATTTTCTCAGAAAGCTTCTTTCCAGATTTCATCTGTGGATATTTCCTTTTTCACCATAGCCCTCTATGGGCTTCCAAATATCACTTTGACAATTCCACAAGAACTGTCTTAGCGAAAGGCTTCTTGAGGGGAAACTGTAACTCTGTGAGAGGATCTCACGGAACACAAAGAAGTTTCTCTGAAAGCTTCTTTCTCTTTGTTATCGGAGGATATTTCCTTTGGCCCTATATTCTTCAAAGGGATCCGAAATATCTGTTCTCAGATTCCACAGAAATAAGGCTAGCAAAGAGATACACGAAATACAGATGTAACTCTCTGAGATGAATTAACAGAACACTAAGCAGTTTCTCAGAAAGCTTCTTTCCAGATTTCATCAGAGGATATTTCCTTTTTCACCATAGCCCTCTATGGGCTTCCAAATATCACTTTGCCAATTCCACAAGAACTGTCTTAGCGAAAGGGTTCTTGAGGGGAAAGCTGTAACTCTGTGAGATGATTTCACGGAACACAAAGAAGTTTCTGAGAAAGCTTCTTTCTCTTTGTTATCAGAGGATATTTCCTTTGGCCCTATAGTCTTCAAAGGGATCCGAAATATCTGTTCTCAGATTCCACAGAAATAAGGGTAGCAAAGAGATCTACGACATACAGATGTAACTCAGTGAGTGGAAGTCACACATCACAGAGCAGTTTCTCAGAAGGCTTCTTCCCAGATTTCATCTGAGGATATTTCCTTTTTCACCATAGCCCTCTTTGGGCTTCCAAATATCACTTTGCCAATTCCACAAGAACTGTCTTAGCGAAAGGCTTCTAGAGGGGAAAGCTGTAACTCTGTGAGATGATTTCACGGAACACAAAGAAGTTTCTCAGAAAGCTTCTTTCTCTTTGTTATCAGAGGATATTTCCTTTGGCCCTATAGTCTTCAAAGGGATCCGAAATATCTGTTCTCAGATTCCACAGAAATAAGGGTAGCAAAGAGATCCACGAAATACAGATGTAACTCTGTGAGTGGGAGTCAGACATCACAGAGCAGTTTCTCAGAAAGCTTCTTTCCAGATTTCATCTGAGGATATTTCCTTTTTCACCATAGCCCTCTATGGGCTTCCAAATGTCACTTTGCCAATTCCACAAGAATTGTCTTAGCGAAAGGCTTCTTGAGGGGAAAGCTGTAACTCTGTGGGATGATTTCACAGAATAAAAAGTAGTTTCTCAGAAAGCTTCTTTCTCTTTGTTATCGGAGGATATTTCCTTTGACCCTATAGTCTTCAAAGGGATCCGAAATATCTGTTCTCAGATTCCACAGAAATAAGGCTAGCAAAGAGATACACGACATACAGATGTAACTCTGTGAGTGGAAGTCACACATCACAGAGCAGTTTCTCAGAAAGCTTCTTTCCACATTTCATCTGAGGATATTTCCTTTTTCACCATAGCCCTCTATGGGCTTCCAAATATCACTTTGCCAATTCCACAAGAACTGTCTTAGCGAAAGGCTTCTTGAAGGGAAAGCTGTAAGTATCTTAGAGGATTTCACGGAACACAAAGAAGTTTCTCAGAAAGCTTCTTTCTCTTTGTTATCGGAGGACATTTCCCTTGGCCCTATAGTCTTCACAGGGATCCGAAATATCTGTTCTCAGATTCCACAGAAATAAGGCTAGCAAAGAGATCCACGAAATACAGATGTAACTCTCTGAGATGAATTAACAGAACACTAAGCAGTTTCTCAGAAAGCTTCTTTCCAGATTTCATCTTAGGATATTTCCTTTTTCACTATAGCCCTCTATGGGCTTCCAAATATCACTTTGCCAATTCCACAAGAACTGTCTTAGCGAAAGGCTTCTTGAGTGGAAAGCTGTAACTCTGTGAGATGATTTCACAGAACACTAAGAAGTTTCTCAGTAAGCTTCTTTCTCTTTGTTATCGGAGGATATTTCCTTTGGCCCAATAGTCTTCAAAGGGATCCGAAATATCTGTTCTCAGATTCCACCGAAATAAGGCTAGCAAAGAGATCCACGAAATACAGACGTAACTCTGTGAGTGGAAGTCACACATCACAGAGAAGTTTCTCAGAAAGCTTCTTTCCAGATTTCATCTGAGGATATTTCCTTTTTCACCATAGCCCTCTATGGGCTTCCAAATGTCACTTTGCCAATTCCACAAGAAATGTCTTAGCGTAAGGCTTCTTGAGGGGAAAGCTGTAACTCTGTGAGATGATTTCACAGAACACAAAGTAGTTACTCAGAAAGCTTCTTTCTCTTTGTTATCGGAGGATATTTCCTTTGGCCCTATAGTCTTCAAAGGGATCCGAAATATCTGTTCTCAGATTCCACAGAAATAAGGGTAGCAAAGAGATCCACGAAATACAGATGTAACTCTGAGAGTGGAAGTCACACATCACAGAGCAGGTCCTCAGAAAGCTTCCTTCCAGATTTCATCTGCGGATATTTCCTTTTTCACCATAGCCCTCTATGTGCTTCCGAATATCACTTTGACAATACCACAAGAACTGTCTTAGCGAAAGGCTTCTTGAGGGGAAAGCTGTAACTCTGTGAGATGATTTCACAGAACACAAAGAAGTTTCTCAGAAAGCTTCTTTCTCTTTGTTATCGGAGGATATTTCCTTTGGCCCTATACTCTACAAAGGGATCCGAAATATCTGTTCTCAGATTCCACAGAAATAAGGCTAGCAAAGAGATCCACGAAATGCAGATGTAACTCTGTGAGTGGAAGTCACACACCACAGAGCAGTTTCTCAGAAAGCTTCTTTCCAGATTTCATCTGAGGATATTTCCTTTTTCACCGTAGCCCTCTATGGGCTTCCAAATATCACTTTGCCCATTCCACAAGAACTGTCTTAGCGAAAGGCTTCTTGAGGGGAAAGCTGTAACTCTGTGAGATGATTTCACAGAACACAAAGAAGTTTCTCAGAAAGTTTCTTTCTCTTTGTTATCGGAGGATATTTCCTTTGGCCCTATAATCTTCAAAGGGATCCGAAATATCTCTTCTCAGATTCCACAGAAATAGGGCCAGCAAAGAGATCCACGAAATACAGATGAAACTCCGTGAGTGCAAGTCACACATCACAGAGCAGGTTCTCAGAAAGCTTCTTTCCAGATTTCATCTGCGGATATTTCCTTTTTCACCATAGCCCTCTATGTGCTTCCGAATATCACGTTGACAATACCACAAGAACTGTCTTAGCGAAAGGCTTCTTGAGGGGAAAGCTGTAACTCTGTGAGATGATTTCACAGAACACAAAGAAGTTTCTCAGTAAGCTTCTTTCTCTTTGTTATCAGAGGATATTTCCATTGGCCCTATAGACTTCAAAGGGATCCGAAATATCTGTTCTCAGATTCCACAGAAATAAGGCTAGCAAACAGATGAACGAAATACAGATGTAACTCTGTGTGTGGAAATCACACAACACAGAGCAGTTTCTCAGAAAGCTTCTTTCCAGATTTCATCTGAGGATATTTCCTTTTTCACCATAGCCCTCCATGGGCTTCCAAATATCACTTTTCCCATTCCACAAGAACTGTCTTAGCGAAAGGCTTCTTGAGGGGAAAGCTGTAACTCTGTGAGATGATTTCACAGAACACAAAGAAGTTTCTCAGAAATCTTCTTTCTCTTTGTTATCGGAGGATATTTCCTTTGGCCCTATAGTCTTTAAAGGGATCCGAAATATCTGTTCTCAGATTCCACAGAAATAAGGCTAGCAAAGAGATCCACGAAATACAGATGTAACTCTGTGAGATGAATTAACAGAACACTAAGCAGTTTCTCAGAAAGCTTCTTTCCAGATTTCATCTGCGGATATTTCCTTTTTCACCATAGCCCTCTATGTTCTTCCAAATATCACTTTGCCAATTCCACAAGAACTGTCTTAGCGAAAGTCTTCTTGAGGGGAAAGCTGTAACTCTGTGAGATGATTCCACAGAACACAAAGAAGTTTCTCAGAAAGCTTCTTTCTCTTTGTTATCGGAGGATAATTCCTTTGGCCCTATAGTCTTCAAATGGATCCGAAATATCTGTCTCAGATTCCATAGAAATAAGGCTAGCAAAGAGATCCACGAAATACAGATGTAATTCTGTGAGATGAATTAACAGAACACTAAGCAGTTTCTCAGAAAGCTTCTTTCCAGATTTCATCTGAGGATATTTCCTTATTCACCGTAGCCCTCTATGGGCTTCCAAATGTCACTTTGCCAATTCCACAAGAACTGTCTTAGCGAAAGGCTTCTTGAGGGGAAAGCTGTAACTCTGTGAGATGATTTCACAGAACACAAAGAAGTTTCTGAGAAAGCTTCTTTCTCTTTGTTATCGGAGGATATTTCCTTTGGCCCTATAGTCTTCAAAGAGATCGGAAATATCTGTTCTCAGATTCCACAGAAATAGGGCTAGCAAAGAGATCCACGAAATACAGATGTAACAGTGTGAGATGAATTAACAGAACACTAAGCAGTTTCTCAGAAAGCTTCTTTCCAGATTTCATCTGAGGATATTTCCTTTTTCACCATAGCCCTCTATGGGCTTCCAAATATCGTTTGCCAATACCACAAGAACTGTTAGCGAAAGGCTTCTTGAGGGGAAAGCTGTAACTCTGTGAGATGATTTCACAGAACACAAAGAAGTTTCTCAGTAAGCTTCTTTCTCTTTGTTATCGGAGGATATTACCTTTGGCCCTAGTGTCTTCAAAGGGATCCGAAATATCTGTTCTCAGATTCCACAGAAATAAGGCTAGCAAAGAGATCCACGAAATACAGATGTAACTCTGTGAGATGAATTAACAGAACAATAAGCAGTTTCTCAGAAAGCTTCTTTCCAGATTTCATCCGAGGATATTTCCTTTTTCACCATAGCCCTAGAAGGGCTTCCAAATATCACTTTGCCAATTCCACAAGAACTGTCTTATTGAAAGGCTTCTTGAGGGGAAAACTGTAACTCTGTGAGATGATTTCACAGAACACAAAGAAGTTTCTCAGAAAGCTTCTTTCTCTTTGTTATCGGAGGATATTTCCTTTGGCCCTATAGTCTTCAAAGGGATCCGAAATATCTGTTCTCAGATTCCACAGAAATAAGGCTAGCAAAGAGATCCACGAAATACAGATGTAACTCTGTGAGTTAAAGTCATACATCACAGAGAATTTTCTCAGAAAGCTTCTTTCCAGATTTCATCTGAGGATATTTCCTTTTTCACCACAGCCCTCTATGGGCTTCCAAATATCACTTTGCCATTTCCACAAGAACTGTCTTAGCGAAAGGCTTCTTGAGGGGAAAGCTGTAACTCTGTGAGATGATTTCACAGAACACAAAGAAGTTTCTCAGAAAGCTTCTTTCTCTTTGTTATCGGAGCATATTTCCTTTGGCCCTATAGTCTTCAAAGGGATCCGAAATATCTGTTCTCAGATTCCACAGAAATAAGGCTAGCAAAGAGATCCACGAAATACAGATGTAACTCTCTGAGTGGAAGTCACAAATCACATAGCAGTTTCTCAGAGAGTTTCTTTCCAGATTTCATCGGAGGATGTTTCCTTTTTCATCATAGCCCTCTATGGGCTTCCAAATATCACTTTGCCAATTCCACAAAACTGTCTTAGCGGAAGGCTACTTGAGGGGAAAGCTGTAACTCTGTGAGATGATTTCACAGAATACAAAGAAGTTTCTCAGAAAGTTTCTTTCTCTTTGTTATAGGAGGATATTTCCTTTGGCCCTATAGTCTTCAAAGGGATCCGAAATATCTGTTCTCAGATTCCACAGAAATAAGGCTAGCAAAGAGATCCACGAAGTACAGATATAACTCTGTGAGATGAATTAACAGAACACTAAGCACTTTCTCAGAAAGCTTCTTTCCAGATTTCATCTGAGGATACTTCATTTTTCACCGTAGTACTCTAAGGGATTCCAAATATCAATTTGCCAATTCAAAAAGAACTGTCTTAGCGAAAGGCTTCTTGAATGGAAAGCTGTAACTCTGTGAGATGATTTCACAGAACACAAAGAAGTTTCTCAGAAAGCTTCTTTCTCTTTGTTATAGGAGGATATTTCCTTTGGCCCTATAGTCTTCAAAGGGATCCGAAATATCTGTTCTCAGATTCCACAGAAATAAGGCTAGCAAAAAGATCCACGAAATACAGATATAACTCTGTGAGATGAATTAACAGAACACTAAGCAGTTTCTCAGAAAGCTTCTTTCCAGATTTCATCTGAGGTTATTTCCTTTTTCACCATAGCCCTCTATGGGCTTCCAAATGTCACTTTCCCAATTCCACTAGAACTGTCTTAGCGAAAGGCTTCTTGAGGGGAAAGCTTCAACTCTGTGAGATGATTTCACAGAACACAAAAAGTTTCTCAAAAAGCTTATTTCTCTTTGTTATCTGAGGACATTTCCTTTGGCCCTATAGTCTTCAAAGGGATCCGAAATATCTGTTCTCAGATTCCACAGAAATAAGGCTAGCAAAGAGATCCACGAAATACAGATGTAACTCTGTGAGTGGAAGTCACACATCAAAGGGCAGTTTCTCAGAAAGCTTCTTTCCAGTTTTCATCTGAGGATATTTCCTTTTTCATCGTAGCCCTCTATGGGCTTCAAAATATCACTTTGCCAATTCCACAAGAACTGTCTTAGCGAAAGGCTTCTTGAGGGGTAAGCTGTAACTCTGTGAGATGCTTTCACAGAACACAAAGAAGTTTCTCAGTAAGCTTCTTTCTCTTTGTTATCGGAGGATATTTCCTTTGGCCCTGCAGTCTTCAAAGGGATCCGAAATATCTGTTCTCAGATTCCACAGAAATAAGCCTAGCAAAGAGATCCACGAAATACAGATGTAACTCTGTGAGATGAATTAACAGAACACTAAGCAGAAAGCTTCTTTCCAGATTTCATCTGAGGATTTTTCCTTTTTCACCATAGCCCTCTATGGCCTTCCAAATATCACTTTCCAATTTCACTAGAACCGGCTTAGCGAAAGGCTTCTTGAGGGGAAAGCTGTAACTCTGTGTGATGATTTCACAGAACACAAAGAAGTTTCTCAGAAAGCTTCTTTCTCTTTGTTATCGGAGGATATTTCCTTTGGCCCTATAGTCTTCAAAGGGATCCGAAATATCTGTTCTCAGATTCCGCAGAAATAAGGCTACCAAAGAGATCCACGAAACGCAGATGTAACTCTGTGAGTAGAAGTCACATATCACAGAGCAGTTTCTCAGAAATCTTCTTTCCAGATTTCATCTGAGGATATATCCTTTTTCACCATAGCCCTCTATGGGCTTCCAAATATCACTTTGACAATTCCACAAGAACTGTCTTAGCGTAAGGCTTCTTGAGGGGAAAGCTGTAACTCTGTGAGATGATTTCACAGAACACAAAGAAGTTTCTCAGAAAGCTTCTTTCTCTTTTTTATCGGAGGATAATTCCTTGGCCCTATAGTCCTCAAAGGGATCCGAAATATCTGTTCTCCGATTCCAGAAATATGGCTAACAAAAAGATCCACGAAATACAGATGTAACTCTGTGAGATGAGTTAACAGAACACTAAGCAGTTTCTCAGAAAGCTTCTTTCCAGATTTCATCTGAGGATATTTCCTTTTTCACCATAGCCCTTTATGGGCTTCCAAATATCACTTTGCCAATTCCACAAGAACTGTCTTAGCGAAAGGCTTCTTGAGGGGAAAGCTGTAACTCTGTGAGATGATTTCACAGAACACAAAGATGTTTCTCAGAAAGCTTCTTTCTCTTTGTTATTGGAGGATATTTCCTTTGGCCCTACAGTCTTCAAAGGGATCCGAAATATCTGTTCTCAGATTCCACAGAAATAAGGCTAGCAAAGAGATCCACGAAATACAGATGTAACTCTGTGAGATGAATTAACAGAACACTAAGCAGTTTCTCAGAGAGCTTCCTTCCAGATTTCATCTAAGGATATTTCCTTTTTCACCAGAGCCCTCTATGGGCTTCCAAATGTCACTTTGCCAATTCCACAAGAACTGTCTTAGGGAAAGGTTTCCTGAGGGGAAAGCTGTAGCTCTGTGAGATGATTTCACAGAACACAAAGAAGTTTCTCAGAAAGCTTCTTTCTCTTCTTTATCGGAGGATATTTCCTTTGGCCCTATAGTCTTCAAAGGGATCCGAAATATCTGTTCTCAGATTCCACAGAAATAAGGCTAGCAAAGAGAGCCACGAAATACAGATGTAACTCTGTGGGTGGAAGTCACACATTACAGAGCAGTTTCTCAGTAAGCTTCTTTCCAGATTTCATCTGAGGATATTTCCTTTTTCACCATAGCCCTCTATGGGCTTCCAAATATCACTTGGCCAATTCCACAAGAACTGTCTTAGTGAAAGGCTTCTTGAGGGGAAAGCTTTAACTCTGTGAGATGATTTCACAGAACACAAAGTAGTTTCTCAGTAAGCTTCTTTCTCTTTGTTATCGGAGGATATTTCCTTTGGTCCTATAGTCTTCAAAGGGATCCGAAATATCTGTTCTCAGATTCCACAGAAAAAAGGCTAGCAAAGAGATCCACGAAATACAGATGTAACTCTGTGAGATGAATTAACAGAACACTAAGCAATTTCTCAGAAACCTTCTTTCCAGACATCATCTAAGGATAATTTCTTTTTCACCATAGCCCTCTAGGGGCTTCCAAATATCACTTTGCCAATTCCACAAGAACTGTCTTAGCGAAAGGTTCTTGAGGGGAAAGCTGTAACTCTGTGACATGATTTCACAGAACACAAAGAAGTTTCTCAGTAAGCTTCTTTCTCTTTGTTATCGGAGGATATTTCCTTTGGCCCTATAGTCTTCAAAGGGATCCGAAATATCTGCTCTCAGATGCCACAGAAATAAGGCTAGCAAAGAGATCCACGAAGTACAGATGTAACTCTGTGTGTGGAATTCACACATCACAGAGAAGTTTCTCAGAAAGCTTCTTTGCAGATTTCATCTGAGGATACTTGCTTTTTCACCGTAGCCCTCTATGGGCTTCCAAATATCACTTTGACAATTCCACAAGAACTGTCTTAGCAAAAGGCTTCTTGAGGGGAAAGCTGTAACTCTGTGACATGATTTCGCAGAACACAAAGAAGTTTCTCAGAAAGCTTCTTTCTCTTTGTTATCAGAGGATATTTCCTTTGGACCTATAGTCTTCAAAGGGATCCGAAATATCTGTTCTCAGATTCCACAGAAATAAGGCTAGCAAAGAGATCCACGAAATACAGATGTAACTCTGTGAGATGAATTAACAGAATACTAATCAGTTTCTCAGAAAGCTTCTTTCCAGATTTCATCTGAGGATATTTCCTTTTTCACCATAGCCCTCTATGGGCTTCCAAATATCTCTTTGCCAATTCCACAAGAACTGTCTTAGCGAAAGGCTTCTTCAGGGGAAAGCTGTAACTCTGGGAGATGATTTCACAGAACACAAAGAAGTTTCTCAGAAAGCTTCTTTCTGTTTGTTATCGAAGGATATTTCCTTTGGCCCTATACTCTTCAAAGGGATCCGAAATATCTGTTCTCAGATTCCACAGAAAAAAGGCAAGCAAAGAGATCCACGAAATACAGATGTAAATCTGTGAGTGGATGTCACACATCACAGAGCAGTTTCTCAGAAAGCTTCTTTCCAGATTTCATCTGAGGATATTTCCTTTTTCACCATAGCCCTCTATGGGCTTCCAAATATCACTTTGCCAATTCCACAAGAACTGTCTTAGCGAAAGGCTTCTTGAGGGGAAAGCTGTAACTCTGTGACATGATTTCACATAAGACAAAGTAGTTTCTCAGTAAGCTTCTTTCTCTTTGTTATCGGAGGATATTTCCTTTGGCCCTTTAGTCTTCAAAGGGATTCGAAATATCTGTTCTCAGTTTCCACAGAAATAAGGCTAGCAAAGAGATCCACGAAATACAGTTGTAACTCTGTGAGATGAATTAACACAACACTAAGCAGTTTCTCAGAAAGCTTCTTTCCAGATTTCATCTGAGGATATTTCCTTTATCACCATAGCCCTCTATGGGCTTCCAAATATCACTTTTCCAATTCCACAAGAACTGTCTTAGCGAAAGGCTTCTTGAGGGGAAAGCTGTAACTCTGTGAGATGATTTCACAGAACATAAAGAAGTTTCTCAGAAAGCTTCTTTCTCTTTGTTATCAGATGATATTTCCTTTGGCCCTATAGTCTTCAAAGGGATCCGAAATATCTGTTCTCAGATTCCACAGAAATAAGGCTAGCAAAGAGATCCACGAAATACAGATGTAACTCTGTGAGTGGAAGTCACACATCACAAAGTAGTTTCTCAGAAAGCTTCTTTCCAGATTTCATCTGAGGATATTTCCTTTTTCACCATAGCCCTCTATGGGCTTCCAAATATCACTTTGCCAATCCCACAAGAACTGTCTTAGCGAAAGGCTTCTTGAGGGGAAAGCTGTAACTCTGTGAGATGATTTCACAGAACACAAAGAAGTTTCTCAGTAAGCTTCTTTCTCTTTGTTATCAGAGGATATTTCCTTTGGCCCTATATTCTTCAAAGGGATCCGAAATATCTGTTCTCAGATTCCACAGAAATAAGGCTAGCAAAGAGATCCACGAAATACAGATGTAACTCTGTTAGTGGAAGTGACACATCACAGAGCAGTTTCTCAGAAAGCTTCTTTCCAGATTTCATCTGAGGATATTTCCTTTTTCACCATAGCCCTCTATGGGCTTCCAAATATCACTTTGCCAATTCCACAAGAACTGTCTTTACGAAAGGCTTCTTGAGGGGAAAGCTGTAATTCTGTGAGATGATTTCACGGAACACAAAGAAGTTTCTCAGTAAGCTTCTTTCTCTTTGTTATCGGAGGATATTTCCTTTGGCCCTATAGTCTTCAAAAGGGAAGTGAAATATCTGTTCTCAGATTCCACAGAAATAAGGCTAGCAAAGAGATCCACGAAATACAGATGTAACTCTGTGAGTGGAAGTCACACATCACAGAGCAGTTTCTCAGTAAGCTTCTTTCCAGATTTCATCTGAGCATATTTCCTTTTTCACCATAGCCCTCTATGGGCTTCCAAATGTCACTTTGCCAATTCCACAAGAACTGTCTTAGCGAAAGGCTTCTTGAGGGGAAAGCTGTAACTCTATGAGATGATTTCACAGAACACAAAGTAGTCTCTCAGAAAGCTTCTTTCTCTTTGTTATCGGAGGATATTTCCTTTGGCCCTATAGTCTTCAAAGGGATCCGAAACATCTGTTCTCAGATTCCACAGAAATAAGGCTAGCAAAGAGATCCACGAAATACAGATGTAACTCTGTGAGTGGAAGTCACACATCACAGAGCAGTTTCTCAGAAAGCTTCTTTCCAGATTTCATCTGAGGATAATTCCTTTTTCACCATAGCCCTCTATGGGCTTGCAAATATCACTTTGACAATTCCAGAAGAACTGTCTTAGCGAAAGGCTTCTTGAGGGGAAAGCTGTAACTCTGTGAGGTGATTTCACAGAACACAAAGAGGTTTCTCAGAAAGCTTCTTTCTCTTTGTTATCGGAGGATATTTCCTTTGGCCCTATAGTCTTCAAAGGGATCCGAAGTATCTGTTCTCAGATTCCACAGAAATAAGGATAGCAAAGAGATCCACGAAATACAGATGTAACTCTGTGAGATGAATTAACAGAGCACTAAGCAGTTTCTCAGAAAGCTTCTTTCCAGATTTCATCTGAGGATATTTCCTTTTTCACCACAGCCCTCTAAGGGCTTCCAAATGTCACTTTGCCAATTCCACAAGAACTGTCTTAAAGAAAGGCTTCTTGAGGGGAAAGCTGTAACTCTATGAGATGGTTTCACAGAACACAAAGTTGTTTCTCAGAAAGCTTCTTTCTCTTTGTTATCGGAGGATATTTCCTTTGGCCCTATAGTCTTCAAAGAGATCCGAAATATCTGTTCTCAGATTCCACAGAAATAAGGCTAGCAAAGAGATCCACGAAATACAGATGTAACACTGTGAGATGAATATACAGAACACTAAGCAGTTTCTCAGAAAGCTTCTTTCCAGATTTCATCGGAGGATATTTCCTTTTTCACCATAGCCCTCTATGGGCTTCCAAATATCACTTTGCCAATACGACAAGAACTGTCTTAGTGAAAGGCTTCTTGAGGGGAAAGCTGTAACTCTGTGAGATGACTTCACAGAACACAAAGAAGTTTCTCAGAAAGCTTCTTTCTCTTTGTTATCGGAGGATATTTCCCTTGGCCCTATAGTCTTCAAAGGGATCCGAAATATCTGCTCTCAGATTCCACAGAAATAAGGCTAGCAAAGAGATCCACGAAATACAGATGTAACTCTGTGAGATGAATTAACAGAACACTAAGCAGTTTCTCAGAAAGCTTCTTTCCAGATTTCATCTGAGGATATTTCCTTTTTCACCATAGCCCTCTATGGGCTTCCAAATGTCACTTTGCCAATTCCACAAGAACTGTCTTAGCGAAAGGCTTCTTGAGGGGAAAGCTGTAACTCTGTGAGATGATTTCACAGAACACAAAGAAGTTTCTCAGAAAGCTTCTTTCTCTCTGTTATCGGAGGATATTTCCTTTGGCCCTACAGTTTTCAAAGGGAACCGAAATATCTGTTCTCAGATTCCACAGAAATAAGGCTAGCAAAGAGATCCACGAAATACAGATGTAACTCTGTGAGTGGAAGTCACACATCACAGAGCAGTTTCTCAGTAAGCTTCTTTCCGATTTTCATCTGAGCATATTTCCTTTTTCACCATAGCCCTCTATGGGCTTCCAAATATCACTTTTACAATTCCACAAGAAATGTCTTACCGAAAGGCTTCATGAGGGGAAAGCTGTAACTCTGAGAGATGATTTCACAGAACACAAAGAAGTTTCTCAGAAAGCTTCTTTCTCTTTGTTATCAGATGTTATTTCCTTTGGCCCTATAGTCTTCAAAGAGATCCAAATATCTGTTCTCAGATTCCACAGTAATAAGGCTAGAAAAGGGATCCACGAAATACAGATGTAACTCTGTGAGTGGAAGTCACACATCACAGAGTAGTTTCTCAGAAAGCTTCTTTCCAGATTTCATCTGAGGATATTTCCTGTTTCACCATAGCCCTCTATGGGCTTCCAAATATCACTTTGCCAATTCCACAAGAACTGTCTTAGCGAAAGGCTTCTTGAGGGGAAAGCTGTAACTCTGTGAGATGATTTCCCAGAACACAAAGAAGTTTCTCAGTAAGCTTCTTTCTCTTTGTTATCGGAGGATATTTCCTTTGGCCCTATAGTCTTCAAAAGGGATCAGAAATATCTGTTCTCAGATTCCACAGAAATAAGGATAGCAAAGAGATCCACGAAATACAGATGTAACTCTGTGAGTGGAAGTCACACATCACAGAGCAGTTTCTCAGAAAGCTTCTTTCCAGATTTCTTCTGAGGATAATTCCTTTTTCACCATAGCCCTCTATGGGCTTCCAAATATCACTTTGACAATTCCAGAAGAACTGTCTTAGCGAAAGGCTTCTTGAGGGGAAAGCTGTAACTCTGTGAGATGATTTCACGGAACACAAAGAAGTTTCTCAGAAAGGTTTTTTCTCTTTGTAATCGGACGATATTTCCTTTGGCCCTATAGTCTTCAAAGGGATCCAAAATATCTGCTCTCACATTCCACAGAAATAAGGCTAGCAAAGAGATCCACGAAATGCAGATGTAACTCTGTGAGATGAATTAACAGAACACTAAGCAGTTTCTCAGAAAGCTTCTTTCCAGATTTCATCTGAGGATATTTCCTCTTTCACCACAGCCCTCTATGGGTTTCCAAATGTCACTTTGCAATTCCGCAAGAACTGTCTTAGCGAAAGGCTTCTTGAGGGGAAAGTTGTAACTCTCTGAGATGATTTCACAGAACACAAAGAAGTTCTTAAGAAAGCTTCTTTCTCTTTGTTATCGGAGGACATTTCCTTTGGCCCTATAGTCTTCAAAGGGATCTGAAATATCTGTTCTCAGATTCCACAGAAATAAGGCGAGCAAAGAGATCCACGAAATACAGATATAACTCTGTGAGATGAATTAACAGAACACTAAGCAGTTTCTCAGAAAGTTTCTTTCCAGATTTCATCTGAGGATATTTCCTTCTTCACCATAGCCCTCTATGGGCTTCCAAATGTCACTTTGCCAATTCCACAAGAACTGCCTTAGCGAAAGGCTTCTTGAGGGGAAAGCTGTAACTCTGTGAGATGATTTCACAGAACACAAAGTAGTTTCTCAGAAAGCTTCTTTCTGTTTGTTATCGGAGGATATTTCCTTAGGCCCTATAGTCTTCTAAGGGATCCGAAACATCTGTTCTCAGATTCCACAGAAATAAGGCTAGCAAAGAGATCCACGAAATACAGATGTAACTCTGTGAGTGGAAGTCACACATCACAGAGCAGTTTCTCAGAAAGCTTCTTTCCAGATTTCATCTGAGGATATTTCCTTTTTCACCATAGCCCTCTGTGGGCCTCCAAATATCACTTTGCTAATTCCACAAGAACTGTCTTAGCGAAAGGCTTCTTGAGGGGAAAGCTGTAACTCTGTGAGATGATTTCACAGAACACAAAGAAGTTTCTCAGAAAGCTTCTTTCTCTTTGTTATCGGAGGATATTTCCTTTGGCCCTATAGTCTTCAAAGGGATCCGAAATATCTGTTCTCATATTCCACAGAAATAAGGCTAGCAAAGAGATCCAAGAAATACAGATGTAACTCTGTGAGATGAATTAACAGAACACTAAGCAGTTTCTCAGAAGGCTTCTTTCCAGGTTTCATCGGAGGATATTTTCTTTTTCACCATAGCCCTCTATGGGCTTCCAAATATCACTTGCCAATTCCACAAGAACTGTCTTAGCGAAAGACTTCTTGAGGGGGAAGCTGTAACTCTGTGAGATGATTTCACAGAACACAAAGAAGTTTCTCAGAAAGCTTCTTTCTCTTTGTTATCGGAGGATATTTCCTTTGGCCCTATAGTCTTCAAAGGGATCCGAAATATCTGTTCTCAGATTCCAGAGAAATAAGGCTAGCAAAGAGATCCACGAAATACAGATGTAACTCTGTGAGATGAATTAACAGAACACTAAGCAGTTTCTCAGAAAGCTTCTTTCCAGATTTCATCTGCGGATATTTCCTTTTTCACCATAGCCCTCTATGGGCTTCCAAATATCACTTTGCCAATTCCACAAGAACTATCTTAGCGAAAGTCTTCTTGAGGGGAAAGCTGTAACTCTGTGAGATGATTTCACAGAACACAAAGAAGTTTCTCAGAAAGCTTCTTTCTCTTTGTTATCGGAGGATATTTCCTTTGGCCCTATAATCTTCAAAGGGATCCGAAATATCGGTTCTCAGATTCCACAGAAATAAGGCTAGCAAAGAGATCCACGAAATACAGATGTAACTCTGTGAGATGAATTAACAGAACACTAAGGAGTTTCTCAGAAAGCTTCTTTCGAGATTTCATCTGAGGATATTTCCTTTTTTACCATAGCCCTATATGGGCTTCCAAATATCACTTTGCCAATTCAACAAGAACTGTTTTAGCGAAAGGCTTCTTGAGGGGAAAGCTGTAACTCTGTGAGATGATTTCACAGAACACAAAGAAGTTTCTCAGAAAGCTTCTTTCTCTTTGTTATCGGAGGATATTTCCTTTGGCCCAATAGTCTTCAAAGGGATCCGAAATATCTGTTCTCAGATTCCACAGAAATAAGGCTAACAAAGAGATCCACGAAATACAGATGTAACTCTGTGTGTGGAAGTCACTCATCACAGAGCAGTTTCTCAGAAAGCTTCTTTCCAGATTTCATCTGAGGATATTTCCTTTTTCACCATAGCCCTCTATGGGCTTCCAAATGTCACCCTGCCAATTCCACAAGAACTGTCTTAGCGAAAGGCTTCTTGAGGGGAAAGCTGTAACTCTGTGAGATGATTTCACAGAACACAAAGTAGTTTCTCAGAAAATTTCTTTCTCTTTGTTATCGGAGTATATTTCCTTTGACCCTATAGTCTTCAAAGGGATCCGAAATATCTGTTCTCAGATTCCACAGAAATAAGGCTAGCGAAGAGATTCTAGAAATACAGATGTAACTCTGTGAGATGAATTAACATAACACTAAGCAGTTTCTCAGAAAGCTTCTTTCCAGATTGCATCTGAGGATATTTCCTTTTTCACCATAGCCCTCTATGGGCTTCCAAATGTCACTTTGCCAATTCCACAAGAACTGTCTTAGCGAAAGGCTTCTTGAGGGCAAAGCTGTAACTCTGTGATTGATTTCACAGAACACAAAGTAGTTTCTCAGAAAGCTTCTTTCTCTTTGTTATCGGAGGATATTTCCTTTGGCCCTATAGTCTTCAAAGGGATCCGAAATATCTGTTCTCAGATTCCACAGAAATAAGGCTAGCAAAGAGATCCACGAAATGCAGATGTAACTCTGTGAGATGAATTAACAGAACACTAAGCAGTTTCTCAGAAAGCTTCTTTCCTGATTTCATCTGAGGATATTTCCTTTTTCACCATAGCCCTCTATGGGCTTCCAAATATCACTTTGCCAATTCCACAAGAAGTGTCTTAGCGAAAGGCTTCTTGAGGGGAAAGCTGTAACTCTCTGAGATGATTTCACAGAACACAAAGAAGTTTCTCAGAAAGCATCTTTCTCTCTGTTATAAGAGGATATTTCCTTTGGCCCTATAGTCTTCAAAGGGAACCAAAATATCTATTCTCAGATTCCACAGAAATAAGGCTAGCAAAGAGATCCACGAAATAGAGATGTAACTCTGTGAGATGAATTAATAGAACACTAAGCAGTTTCTCAGAAAGCTTCTTTCTCTTTGTTATCGGAGGATATTTCCTTTGACACTACTGTATTCAAAGGGATCCGAAATATCTCTTCTCAGATTCCACAGAAATAAGGCTAGCAAAGAGATCCACGAAACACAGATGTAACTCTGTCAGTGGAAGTCACACTTCACAGGGCAGGTTCTCAGAAAGCTTCTTTCCAGATTTCATCTGAGGATATTTCCTTTTTCACCATAGCCCTCTATGGGCTTCCGAATATCACTTTGACAATTCCACAAGAACTGTCTTAGCGAAAGGCTTCTTTAGGGGAAAGCTGTAACTCTGTGAGATGATTTCAAAGAACACAAGGAAGGTTCTCATTAAGCTTCTTTCTCTTTGTTATCGGTGGATAATTCCTTTGGCCCTATAGTCTTCAAAGGGATCCGAAATATCTGTTCTCAGATTCCACAGAAATAAGGCTAGCAAAGAGATCCACGAAATACAGATGTAACTCTGTGAGATGAATTAACAGAACACTAAGCAGTTTCTCAGAAAGCTTCTTTCCAGATTTCATCTGAGGATATTTCCTTTTTCACCATAGCCCTCTATGGGCTTCCAAATATCACTTTGCCAATTCCACAAGAACTGTCTTAGCGAAAGGCTTCTTGAGGGGAAAGCTGTAACTCTGTGAGATGATTTCACAGAACACAAAGAAGTTTCTCAGAAAGCTTCTTTCTCTTTGTTATCGGAGGATATTTCCTTTGACCCTATAGTCTTCAAAGGTATCCGATATATCTGTTCTTATATTCCACAGAAATAAGGCTAGCAAAGAGATCCACGAAATACAGATGTAACTCTGTGAGATGAATTAACAGAACACTAAGAAGTTTCTCAGAAAGCTTCTTTCAAGATTTCATCGGAGGATATTTCCTTTGGCCCTATAGTCTTCAAAGGGATCCGCAATATCTGTTCTCAGATTCCACAGAAATAAGGCTAGCAAAGAGATCCACGAAATACAGATGTAACTCTGTGAGATGAATTAACAGAACACTAAGCAGTTTCTTCGAAAGCTTCTTTCCAGATTTCATCGGAGGACATTTCCTTTTTCACCATAGCCCTCTATGGGCTTAAAATATCACTTTGCCAATTCCCCAAGAACTGTCTTAGCGAAAGGCTTCTTGAGGGTAAAGGTTTAACTCTGTGAGATGATTTCACAGAACACAAAGAAGTATCTCAGGAAGCTTCTTTCTCTTTGTTATCGGAGGATATTTCCTTTGGCCCTATAGTCTTCAAAGGGATCTGAAATATCTGTTCTCAGATTCCACAGAAATAAGGCTAGCAAAGAGATCCACGAAATACAGATGTAACGGTTTGAGATGAATTAAGAGAACACTAAGCAGTTTCTCAGAAAGCTTCTTTCCAGATTTAATCTGAGGATATTTCCTTTTTCACCATAGCCCTCTATGGGCTTCCAAATATCACTTGCCAATTCCACAAGAACTGTCTTAGCGAAAGACTTCTTGAGGGGGAAGCTGTAACTCTGTGAGATGATTTCACAGAACACAAAGAAGTTTCTCAGAAAGCTTCTTTCTCTTTGTTATCGGAGGATATTTCCTTTGGCCCTATAGTCTTCAAAGGGATCCGAAATATCTGTTCTCAGATTCCAGAGAAATAAGGCTAGCAAAGAGATCCACGAAATACAGATGTAACTCTGTGAGATGAATTAACAGAACACTAAGCAGTTTCTCAGAAAGCTTCTTTCCAGATTTCATCTGCGGATATTTCCTTTTTCACCATAGCCCTCTATGGGCTTCCAAATATCACTTTGCCAATTCCACAAGAACTATCTTAGCGAAAGTCTTCTTGAGGGGAAAGCTGTAACTCTGTGAGATGATTTCACAGAACACAAAGAAGTTTCTCAGAAAGCTTCTTTCTCTTTGTTATCGGAGGATATTTCCTTTGGCCCTATAATCTTCAAAGGGATCCGAAATATCGGTTCTCAGATTCCACAGAAATAAGGCTAGCAAAGAGATCCACGAAATACAGATGTAACTCTGTGAGATGAATTAACAGAACACTAAGGAGTTTCTCAGAAAGCTTCTTTCGAGATTTCATCTGAGGATATTTCCTTTTTTACCATAGCCCTATATGGGCTTCCAAATATCACTTTGCCAATTCAACAAGAACTGTTTTAGCGAAAGGCTTCTTGAGGGGAAAGCTGTAACTCTGTGAGATGATTTCACAGAACACAAAGAAGTTTCTCAGAAAGCTTCTTTCTCTTTGTTATCGGAGGATATTTCCTTTGGCCCAATAGTCTTCAAAGGGATCCGAAATATCTGTTCTCAGATTCCACAGAAATAAGGCTAACAAAGAGATCCACGAAATACAGATGTAACTCTGTGTGTGGAAGTCACTCATCACAGAGCAGTTTCTCAGAAAGCTTCTTTCCAGATTTCATCTGAGGATATTTCCTTTTTCACCATAGCCCTCTATGGGCTTCCAAATGTCACCCTGCCAATTCCACAAGAACTGTCTTAGCGAAAGGCTTCTTGAGGGGAAAGCTGTAACTCTGTGAGATGATTTCACAGAACACAAAGTAGTTTCTCAGAAAATTTCTTTCTCTTTGTTATCGGAGTATATTTCCTTTGACCCTATAGTCTTCAAAGGGATCCGAAATATCTGTTCTCAGATTCCACAGAAATAAGGCTAGCGAAGAGATTCTAGAAATACAGATGTAACTCTGTGAGATGAATTAACATAACACTAAGCAGTTTCTCAGAAAGCTTCTTTCCAGATTGCATCTGAGGATATTTCCTTTTTCACCATAGCCCTCTATGGGCTTCCAAATGTCACTTTGCCAATTCCACAAGAACTGTCTTAGCGAAAGGCTTCTTGAGGGCAAAGCTGTAACTCTGTGATTGATTTCACAGAACACAAAGTAGTTTCTCAGAAAGCTTCTTTCTCTTTGTTATCGGAGGATATTTCCTTTGGCCCTATAGTCTTCAAAGGGATCCGAAATATCTGTTCTCAGATTCCACAGAAATAAGGCTAGCAAAGAGATCCACGAAATGCAGATGTAACTCTGTGAGATGAATTAACAGAACACTAAGCAGTTTCTCAGAAAGCTTCTTTCCTGATTTCATCTGAGGATATTTCCTTTTTCACCATAGCCCTCTATGGGCTTCCAAATATCACTTTGCCAATTCCACAAGAAGTGTCTTAGCGAAAGGCTTCTTGAGGGGAAAGCTGTAACTCTCTGAGATGATTTCACAGAACACAAAGAAGTTTCTCAGAAAGCATCTTTCTCTCTGTTATAAGAGGATATTTCCTTTGGCCCTATAGTCTTCAAAGGGAACCAAAATATCTATTCTCAGATTCCACAGAAATAAGGCTAGCAAAGAGATCCACGAAATAGAGATGTAACTCTGTGAGATGAATTAATAGAACACTAAGCAGTTTCTCAGAAAGCTTCTTTCTCTTTGTTATCGGAGGATATTTCCTTTGACACTACTGTATTCAAAGGGATCCGAAATATCTCTTCTCAGATTCCACAGAAATAAGGCTAGCAAAGAGATCCACGAAACACAGATGTAACTCTGTCAGTGGAAGTCACACTTCACAGGGCAGGTTCTCAGAAAGCTTCTTTCCAGATTTCATCTGAGGATATTTCCTTTTTCACCATAGCCCTCTATGGGCTTCCGAATATCACTTTGACAATTCCACAAGAACTGTCTTAGCGAAAGGCTTCTTTAGGGGAAAGCTGTAACTCTGTGAGATGATTTCAAAGAACACAAGGAAGGTTCTCATTAAGCTTCTTTCTCTTTGTTATCGGTGGATAATTCCTTTGGCCCTATAGTCTTCAAAGGGATCCGAAATATCTGTTCTCAGATTCCACAGAAATAAGGCTAGCAAAGAGATCCACGAAATACAGATGTAACTCTGTGAGATGAATTAACAGAACACTAAGCAGTTTCTCAGAAAGCTTCTTTCCAGATTTCATCTGAGGATATTTCCTTTTTCACCATAGCCCTCTATGGGCTTCCAAATATCACTTTGCCAATTCCACAAGAACTGTCATAGCGAAAGGCTTCTTGAGGGGAAAGCTGTAACTCTGTGAGATGATTTCACAGAACACAAAGAAGTTTCTCAGAAAGCTTCTTTCTCTTTGTTATCGGAGGATATTTCCTTTGACCCTATAGTCTTCAAAGGTATCCGATATATCTGTTCTTATATTCCACAGAAATAAGGCTAGCAAAGAGATCCACGAAATACAGATGTAACTCTGTGAGATGAATTAACAGAACACTAAGAAGTTTCTCAGAAAGCTTCTTTCAAGATTTCATCGGAGGATATTTCCTTTGGCCCTATAGTCTTCAAAGGGATCCGCAATATCTGTTCTCAGATTCCACAGAAATAAGGCTAGCAAAGAGATCCACGAAATACAGATGTAACTCTGTGAGATGAATTAACAGAACACTAAGCAGTTTCTTCGAAAGCTTCTTTCCAGATTTCGTCGGAGGACATTTCCTTTTTCACCATAGCCCTCTATGGGCTTAAAATATCACTTTGCCAATTCCCCAAGAACTGTCTTAGCGAAAGGCTTCTTGAGGGTAAAGGTTTAACTCTGTGAGATGATTTCACAGAACACAAAGAAGTATCTCAGGAAGCTTCTTTCTCTTTGTTATCGGAGGATATTTCCTTTGGCCCTATAGTCTTCAAAGGGATCTGAAATATCTGTTCTCAGATTCCACAGAAATAAGGCTAGCAAAGAGATCCACGAAATACAGATGTAACGGTTTGAGATGAATTAAGAGAACACTAAGCAGTTTCTCAGAAAGCTTCTTTCCAGATTTAATCTGAGGATATTTCCTTTTTCACCATAGCCCTCTACGGGCTTCCAAATATCACTTTGCCAATTCCACAAGAACTGTCTTAGCGAAAGGCTTCCAGAGGGGAAAGCTGTAACTCTGTGAGATGATTTCACAGAACACAAATAAGTTTCTCAGAAAGCTTCTTTCTCTTTGTTATCGGAGGATATTTCCTTTGGCCCTATAGTCTTCAAAGCGATCTGAAATATCTGTTCTCAGATTCCACAGAAATAAGGCTAGCAAAGAGATGCACGAAATACAGATGTAACTGTGTGAGATGAATTAACAGAACACTAAGCAGTTTCTCAGAAAGCTTCTTTCCAGATTTCATCTTAGGATATTTCCTTTTTCACCATAGCCCCCTATGGGCTTCCAAATATCACTTTGCCAATACCACAAGAACTGTCTTATTGAAAGGCTTCTTGAGGGGAAATCTGTAACACTGTGAGATGATTTCACAGAACACAAAGAAGTTTCTCAAAAACTTCTTTCTCTTTGTTATCGGAGGATATTTCCTTTGGCCCTATAGTCTTCAAAGGGATCCGCAATATCTGTTCTCAGATTCCACAGAAATAAGGCTAGCAAAGAGATCCACGAAATACAGAGGTAACTCTGTGAGAGGAAGTCACACATCACAGAGCAGTTTCTCAGAAAGCTTCTTTGCAGAATTCATCTGAGGATATTTCCTTTTTCAACATAGCCCTCTAAGGGCTTCCAAATATCACTTTGACAATTCCACAAGAACTGTCTTAGCGAAAGGCTTCTTGAGGGGAAAGCTGTAACTCTGTGAGATGATTTCACAGAACACAAAGAAGTTTCTCAGTAAGCTTCTTTCTCTTTGTTATCGGAGGATATTTCCTTTGGCCCTATAGTCTTCAAAGGGATCCAAAATATCTGTTCTCAGATTTCACAGAAATAAGGCTAGCAAAGAGATCAACGAAATACAGATGAAACTCTGTGAGATGAATTAACAGAACACTAAGCAGTCTCTCAGAAAGCTTCTTTCCAGATTTCATCGGAGGATATTTCCTTTTTCACCATAGCCCTCTATGGGCTTCCAAATATCACTTTGCCAATTCCACAAGAACTGTCTTAGCGAAAGGCTTCTGGAGGGGAAAGCTGTAACTCTGTGCGATGATTTCACAGAACACACAAAAGTTTCTCAGAAATCTTCTTTCTCTTTGTTATCGGAGGATATTTCCTTTGGCCCTATAGTCTTCAAAGGGATCCGAAATATCTGCTCTCCGATTCCACAGAAATAAGGCTAGCAAAGAGATCCACGAAATACAAATGTAACTCTGTGAGACGAATTAACAGAACACTAAGCAGTTTCTCAGAAAACTACTTTCCGGATTTCATCTGAGGATATTTCCTTTTTCACCATAGCCCTCTATGGGCTTCCAAAAGTCACTTTGCCAATTCCACAAGAACTGTCTTAGTGAAAGGCTTCTTGAGGGGAAAGCTGTGACTCTGTGAGATGATTTCACAGAACACAAAGAAGTTTCTCAGAAAGCTTCTTTCTCTTTGTTATCGGAGGATATTTCCTTTGGCCCTATAGTCTTCAAAGGGATCCGAAATATCTGTTCTCAGATTCCACAGATATAAGGCTAGCAAGGAGATCCACGACATACAGATGTAACTCTGTGAGTGGAAGTCACACATCACAGAGAAGTTTCTCAGAAAGCTTCTTTCCAGATTTCATCTGAGGATATTTCCTTTTTCACCATAGCCCTCTAAGGGCTTCCAAATATCACTTTGCCAATTCTACAAGAACTGTCTTAGCGAAAGGCTTCTTGAGGGGAAAGCTGTAACTCTGTGAGATGATTTCACGGAACACAAAGAAGTTTCTCAGAAAGCTTCTTTCTCTTTGTTATCTGAGGATATTTCCTCTGGCCCTATAGTCTTCAAAGGGATCCGAAATATCTGTTCTCAGATTCAACAGAAATAAGGCTAGCAAAGAGATCCACGAAATACAGATATAACTCTGTGAGACGAATTAAGAGAACACTAAGCAGTTTCTCAGAAAGCTTCATTCAAGATTTCATCTGAGGATAATTCCTTTTTCACCGTAGCCCTCTATGGGCTTCCAAATATCACTTTGCCAATTCCACAAGAACTGTCTTAGGGAAAGGCTTCTTGAGGGGAAAGCTGTAACTCTGTGAGATGATTTCGCAGAACACAAAGAAGTTTCTCAGAAAGCTTCTGTCTCTTTGTCATCGGAGGATATTTCCTTTGGCCCTGTAGACTTCAAAGGGATCCGAAATATCTGTTCTCAGATTCCACAGAAATAAGGCTAGCAAAGAGATCCACGAAATACAGATGTAACTCTGTGAGTGGAAGTCACACATCACAGAGCAGTTTCTCAGAAATCTTCTTTCCAGATTTCATCTGAGGATATTTCCTTTTTCACCATAGCCCTCTATGGGCTTCCAAATATCAGTTTGCCAATTCCACAAGAACTGTCTTAGCGAAAGGCTTCTTGAGGGGAAAGCTGTAACTCTGTGAGATGATTTCACAGAACACAAAGAAATTTCTCAGTAAGCTTCTTTCTCTTTGTTATCAGAGGATATTTCTTTGGCCCTATAGTCTTCAAAGGGATCCGAAATATCTGTTCTCAGATTCAACAGAAATAAGGCTAGCAAAGAGATCCACGAAATACAGATATCACTCTGTGAGACGAATTAAGAGAACACTAAGCAGTTTCTCAGAAAGCTTCATTCAAGATTTCATCTGAGGATATTTCCTTTTTCACCGTAGCCCTCTATGGGCTTCCAAATATCACTTTGCCAATTCCACAAGAACTGTCTTAGGGAAAGGCTTCTTGAGGGGAAAGCTGTAACTCTGTGAGATGATTTCACAGAACACAAAGAAGTTTCTCAGAAAGCTTCTTTCTCTTTGTTATCGCAGGATATTTCCTTTGGCCCTATAGTCTTCAAAGGGATCCGAAATATCTGTTCTCAGATTCCACAGAAATAAGGCTAGCAAAGAGATCCAGGAAATACAGATGTAAGTCTTTGAGTGGAAGTCACACATCACAGAGCAATTTCTCAGAAAGCTTCTTTCCAGATTTCATCTGAGGATATTTCCTTTTTCACCGTAGCCCTATATGGGCTTCCAAATATCAGTTTTCCAATTCCACAAGAACTGTCTTCGCGAAAGGCTTCTTGAGGGGAAAGCTGTAACTCTGTGAGATGATTTCACAGAACACAAAGAAGTTTCTCAGAAAGCTTCTTTCTCTTTGTTATCAGAGGATATTTCCTTTGGCCCTATAATCTTCAAAGGGATCCGAAATATCTGTTCTCAGATTCCACAGAAATAAGGCTAGCAAAGAGATCCACGAAATACAGATGTAACTCTGTGAGTGGAAGTCACACATCACAGAGAAGTTTCTCAGAAAGCTTCTTTCCAGATTTCATCTGAGGATATTTCCTTTTTCAACATAGCCCTCTATGGGCTTCCAAATATCACTTTGCCAATTCCACAAGAACTGTCTTAGCGAAAGGATTCTTGAGGGGAAAGCTGTAACTCTGTGAGATGATTTCACGGAACACAAAGAAGTTTCAGAGAAAGCTTCTTTCTCTTTGTTATCGGAGGATATTTCCTTGGGTCCTATAGTCTTCAAAGGGATCCGAAATATCTTTTCTCAGATTCCATAGAAATAAGGCTAGCTAAGAGATCCACGAAATACAGATGAAACTCTGTGAGATGAATTAACAGAACACTAAGCAGTTTCTCAGAAATCTTGTTTCCAGATTTCATCTGAGGATATTTCCTTTTTCACCATAGCCCTCTATGGGCTTCCATATATCACTTTGCCATTTCCACAAGAACTGTCTTAGCGAAAGGCTTCTTGAGGGGAAAGGTGTAACTCTGTGAGATGATTTCACAGAACACAAAGAAGTTTCTCAGAAAGTTTCTTTCTCTTTGTTATTGGAAGATATTTCAGTTGGCCTTATAGTCTTCAAAGGGATCCGAAATATCTGTTCTGAGATTCCACAGAAATAAGGCTAGCAAGGAGATCCACGAAATACAGATGTAACCCTGTGAGTGGAAGTCACACATCACAGAGCAGTTTCTCAGAAAGCTTCTTTCCAGATTTCATCTGAGGATATTTCCTTTTTCACCATAGCCCTCTATGTGCTTCCGAATATCACTTTGCCAATTCCACAAGAACTGTCTTAGCGAAAGGCTTCTTGAGGGGAAAGCTGTAACTCTGTGAGATGAATTCACAGAACACAAAGAAGTTTCTCAGTAAGCTTCTTTCTCTTTGTTATCGGAGGATATTTCCTTTGGCCCTATATTCTTCAAAGGGATCCGAAATATCTGTTCTCAGATTCCACAGATATAAGGCTAGCAAAGAGATCCACGAAATACACATGTAACTCTGTGAGATGAATTAAAAGAACACTAAGCAGTTTCTCAGAAAGCTTCTTTCCAGATTTCATCTGTGGATATTTCCTTTTTCACCATATCCCTCTACGGGCTTCCAAATATCACTTTGCCTATTCAACAAGAACTGTCTTAGCGAAAGGCTTCTTGAGGGGAAAGCTGTAACTCTGTGAGATGATTTCACAGAACACAAAGAAGTTTCTCAGAAAGCTTCTTTCTTTTTGTTATCGTAGGATATTTCCTTTGACCCTATAGTCTTCAAAGGGATCCGAAATATCTGGTCTCATATTCCACAGAAATAAGGCTACCAAAGAGATCCACGAAACACAGATGTAACTCTGTGAGATGAATTAACAGAACACTAAGCAGTTTCTCAGAAAGCTTATTTCCAGATTTCATCGGAGGATATTTCCTTTTTCACCATATCCCTCTATGGGCTTCAAAATATCACTTTGCCAATACCACAAGCACTGTCTTATTGAAAGGCTTCTTGAGGGGAAAGCTGTAACTCTGTGAGATGATTTCACCGAACACAAAGAAGTTTCTCAGAAAGCTTCTTTCTCTTTGTTATCGGAGGATATTTCCTTTGGCCCTATAGTCTTCAAAGGGATCCGATATATCTGTTCTCAGATTCCACAGAAATAAGGCTAGCAAAGAGATCCACGAAATACAGATGTAACTCTGTGAGTGGAAGTTACACACCACAGAGCAGTTTCTCAGAGAGCTTCTTTCCAGATTTCATCTGAGGATATTTCCTTTTTCACCTTAGCCCTCTATGGGCTTCCAAATATCTCTTTGCCAATTCCACAAGAACTGTCTTAGCGAAAGGCTTCTTGAGGGGAAAGCTGTAACTCTGTGAGATGATTTCACAGAACACAAAAAAGTTTCTCAGAAAGCTTCTTTCTCTTTGTTATCGGAGGATATTTCCTTTGGCCTTATAGTCTTCAAAGGGATCCGCAATATCTGTTCTCAGATTCCACAGAAATAAGGCTAGCAAAGAGATCCACGAAATACAGATGTAACTCTGTGAGTGGAAGTCACACATCACAGAGCAGTTTCTCAGAAAACTTCTTTGCAGATTTCATCTGAGGATATTTCCTTTTTCAAAATAGCCCTCTATGGGCTTCCAAATATCACTTTTCCAATTCCACAAGAACTGTCTTAGCGAAAGGCTTCCTGAGGGGAAAGCTGTAACTTTGTGAGATGATTTCACAGAACACAAAGAAGTTTCTCAGAAAGCTTCTGGCTCTTTGTCATCGGAGGATATTTCCTTTGGCTCCATAGTCTTCAAAGGCATCCGAAATATCTGTTCTCAGATTCCACAGAGATAAGTCTAGCAAAGAGATCCACGAAATACAGATGTAACGCTGTGAGTGGAAGTCACACATCACAGAGCAGTTTCTCAGAAATCTTCTTTCCAGATTTCATCTGAGGATATTTCCTTTTTCACCATAGCCCTCTATGGGCTTCCAAATATCACTTTGCCAATTCCACAAGAACTGTCTTAGCGAAAGGCTTCTTGAGGGGAAAGCTGTAACTCTGTGAGATGATTTCACAGAACACAAAGAAGTTTCTCAGAAAGCTTCTTTCTCTTTGTTATCGGAGGATATTTCCTTTAGCCCTATAGTCTTCAAAGGGAGCCGAAATATCTGTTCTCAGATTCCACAGAAATAAGGCTAGCAAAGAGATCCACGAAATACAGATGTAACTCTGTGATTGGAAGTCACACATCACAGAGAAGGTTCTCAGAAAGCTTCTTTCCAGATTTCATCTGCGGATATTTCCTTTTTCACCATAGCCCTCTATGTGCTTCCGAATATCACTTTGCCAATTCCACAAGAACTGTCTTAGCGAAAGGCTTCCTGAGGGGAAAGCTGTAACTCTGTGAGATGATTTCACAGAAGACAAAGAAGTTTCTCAGTAAGCTTCTTTCTCTTTTTTATCGGAGGATATTTCCTTTGGCTCTATAGTCTTCAAAGGGATCCGAAATATCTGTTCTCAGATTCCACAGAAATAAGGCTAGCAAAGATATCCAAGAAATACAGATGTAACTCTGTGAGATGAATTAACAGAACACTAAGCAGTTTCTCAGAAAGCTTCTTTACAGATTTCATCTGAGGATATTTCCTTTTTCACCATAGCCCTCTATGTGCCTCCAAATAACACTTTGCCAATTCCACAAGAACTGTCTTAGCGAAAGTCTTCTTGAGGGGAAAGCTGTAACTCTGTGAGATGATTTCGCAGAACACAAAGAAGTTTCTCAGAAAGCTTCTGTCTCTTTGTCATCGGAGGATATTTCCTTTGGCCCTATAGACTTCAAAGGGATCCGAAATATCTGTTCTCAGATTCCACAGAAATAAGGCTAGCAAAGAGATCCACGAAATACAGATGTAACTCTGTGAGTGGAAGTCACACATCACAGAGCAGTTTCTCAGAAATCTTCTTTCCAGATTTCATCTGAGGATATTTCCTTTTTCACCATAGCCCTCTATGGGCTTCCAAATATCAGTTTGCCAATTCCACAAGAACTGTCTTAGCGAAAGGCTTCTTGAGGGGAAAGCTGTAACTCTGTGAGATGATTTCACAGAACACAAAGAAATTTCTCAGTAAGCTTCTTTCTCTTTGTTATCAGAGGATATTTCTTTGGCCCTATAGTCTTCAAAGGGATCCGAAATATCTGTTCTCAGATTCAACAGAAATAAGGCTAGCAAAGAGATCCACGAAATACAGATATAACTCTGTGAGACGAATTAAGAGAACACTAAGCAGTTTCTCAGAAAGCTTCATTCAAGATTTCATCTGAGGATATTTCCTTTTTCACCGTAGCCCTCTATGGGCTTCCAAATATCACTTTGCCAATTCCACAAGAACTGTCTTAGGGAAAGGCTTCTTGAGGGGAAAGCTGTAACTCTGTGAGATGATTTCACAGAACACAAAGAAGTTTCTCAGAAAGCTTCTTTCTCTTTGTTATCGCAGGATATTTCCTTTGGCCCTATAGTCTTCAAAGGGATCCGAAATATCTGTTCTCAGATTCCACAGAAATAAGGCTAGCAAAGAGATCCAGGAAATACAGATGTAAGTCTTTGAGTGGAAGTCACACATCACAGAGCAATTTCTCAGAAAGCTTCTTTCCAGATTTCATCTGAGGATATTTCCTTTTTCACCGTAGCCCTATATGGGCTTCCAAATATCAGTTTTCCAATTCCACAAGAACTGTCTTCGCGAAAGGCTTCTTGAGGGGAAAGCTGTAACTCTGTGAGATGATTTCACAGAACACAAAGAAGTTTCTCAGAAAGCTTCTTTCTCTTTGTTATCAGAGGATATTTCCTTTGGCCCTATAATCTTCAAAGGGATCCGAAATATCTGTTCTCAGATTCCACAGAAATAAGGCTAGCAAAGAGATCCACGAAATACAGATGTAACTCTGTGAGTGGAAGTCACACATCACAGAGAAGTTTCTCAGAAAGCTTCTTTCCAGATTTCATCTGAGGATATTTCCTTTTTCAACATAGCCCTCTATGGGCTTCCAAATATCACTTTGCCAATTCCACAAGAACTGTCTTAGCGAAAGGATTCTTGAGGGGAAAGCTGTAACTCTGTGAGATGATTTCACGGAACACAAAGAAGTTTCAGAGAAAGCTTCTTTCTCTTTGTTATCGGAGGATATTTCCTTGGGTCCTATAGTCTTCAAAGGGATCCGAAATATCTTTTCTCAGATTCCATAGAAATAAGGCTAGCAAAGAGATCAACGAAATACAGATGTAACTCTGTGAGATGAATTAACAGAACACTAAGCAGTTTCTCAGAAATCTTGTTTCCAGATTTCATCTGAGGATATTTCCTTTTTCACCATAGCCCTCTATGGGCTTCCATATATCACTTTGCCATTTCCACAAGAACTGTCTTAGCGAAAGGCTTCTTGAGGGGAAAGGTGTAACTCTGTGAGATGATTTCACAGAACACAAAGAAGTTTCTCAGAAAGTTTCTTTCTCTTTGTTATTGGAAGATATTTCAGTTGGCCTTATAGTCTTCAAAGGGATCCGAAATATCTGTTCTGAGATTCCACAGAAATAAGGCTAGCAAGGAGATCCACGAAATACAGATGTAACCCTGTGAGTGGAAGTCACACATCACAGAGCAGTTTCTCAGAAAGCTTCTTTCCAGATTTCATCTGAGGATATTTCCTTTTTCACCATAGCCCTCTATGTGCTTCCGAATATCACTTTGCCAATTCCACAAGAACTATCTTAGCGAAAGGCTTCTTGAGGGGAAAGCTGTAACTCTGTGAGATGAATTCACAGAACACAAAGAAGTTTCTCAGTAAGCTTCTTTCTCTTTGTTATCGGAGGATATTTCCTTTGGCCCTATAGTCTTCAAAGGGATCCGAAATATCTGTTCTCAGATTCCCCAGATTTAAGGCTAGCAAAGAGATCCACGAAATACAGATGTAACTCTGTGAGATGAATTAACAGAACACTAAGCAGTTTCTCAGAAAGCTTCTTTCCAGATTTCATTTGAGGATATTTCCTTTTTCACCATATCCCTCTATGGGCTTCCAAATATCACTTTGCCAATACCACAGGAACTGTCTCATTGAAAGGCTTCTTGAGGGTAAATCTGTAACACTGTGAGATGATTTCACAGAACACAAAGGAGTTTCTCAGAAACCTTCTTTCTCTTTGTTATCGGAGGATATTTCCTTTGGCCTTGTAGTCTTCAATGGGATCCGAAATATCTGTTCTCAGATTCCAAAGAAATAAGGCTACCAAAGAGATCCACGAAATACAGATGTAACTCTGTGAGTGGAAGTCACACACCACAGAGCAGTTTCTCAGAAAGCTTCTTTCCAGATTTCATCTGAGGATATTTCCTTTTTCACCATAGCCCTCTATGGGGTTCCAAATATCACTTTGCCCATTCCACAAGAACTGTCTTAGCGAAAGGCTTCTTGAGGGGAAAGCTGTAACTCTGTGAGATGATTTCACAGAACACAAAGAAGTTTCTCAGTAAGCTTCTTTCTCTTTGTTAACGGTGGATATTTCCTTTGGCCCTATAATCTTCAAAGGGATCCGAAATATCTGTTCTCAGATTCCACAGAAATAAGGCTAGCAAAGAGATCCACGAAATACAGATGTAAGTCCGTGAGTGGAAGTCGCACATCACAGAGCAGGTTCTCAGAAAGCTTCTTTGCAGATTTCATCTGAGGATATTTCCTTTTTCATCATAGACCTCTATGGGATTCCAAATATCACTTTGCCAATTCCAAAAGAACTGTCTTAGCGAAAGGCTTCTTGAGGGGAAAGCTGTAACTCTGTGAGATGATTTCACAGAACACAAAGAATGTTCTCAGTAAGCTTCTTTCTCTTTTTTATCGGAGGATATTTCCTTTGGCCCTATAGTCTTCAAAGGGATCCGAAATATCTGTTCTCAGATTCTACAGAAATAAGGCTAGCAAAGAGATCCACGAAATACAGATGTAACTCTGTGAGATGAATTAACAGAACACTAAGCAGTTTCTCAGAAAGCTTCTTTCCAGATTTCATCGGAGGATATTTCCTTTTTCACCATAGCCCTCTATGGGCTTCCAAATATCACTTTGCCAATTCCACAAGAACTGTCTTAGCGAAAGGCTTCTTCAGGGGAAAGTTGTAACTCTGTGAGATGATTTCACAGAACACAAAGAAGTTTCTCAGAAAGCTTCTTTCTCTTTGTTATCGGAGGATATTTCCTTTGGCCCTATAATCTTCAAAGGGATCCGAAATATCTGTTCTCAGATTCCACAGAAATAAGGCTAGCAACGAGATCCACGAAATACAGATGTAACTCTGTGAGCGGAAGTCACACATCACAGAGCAGGTTCTCAGAAAGCTTCTTTCCAGATTTCATCTGAGGATATTTCCATTTTCACCATAGCCCTCTATGGGCTTCCAAATATCACTTTGCCAATTCCAGAAGAACTGTCTTAGCGAAAGGCTTCTTGAGGGGAAAGCTGTAACTCTGCGAGATGATTTCACAGAACACAAAGAAGTTTCTCAGTAACCTTCTTTCTCTTTGTTATCGGAGGATATTTCCTTTGGCCCTATATTCTTCAAAGGGATCCGAAATATCTGTTCTCAGATTCCACAGATATAAGGCTAGCAAAGAGATCCACGAAATACACATGTAACTCTGTGAGATGAATTAAAAGAACACTAAGCAGTTTCTCAGAAAGCTTCTTTCCAGATTTCATCTGTGGATATTTCCTTTTTCACCATATCCCTCTATGGGCTTCAAAATATCACTTTGCCAATACCACAAGCACTGTCTTATTGAAAGGCTTCTTGAGGGGAAAGCTGTAACTCTGTGAGATGATTTCACCGAACACAAAGAAGTTTCTCAGAAAGCTTCTTTCTCTTTGTTATCGGAGGATATTTCCTTTGGCCCTATAGTCTTCAAAGGGATCCGATATATCTGTTCTCAGATTCCACAGAAATAAGGCTAGCAAAGAGATCCACGAAATACAGATGTAACTCTGTGAGTGGAAGTTACACACCACAGAGCAGTTTCTCAGAGAGCTTCTTTCCAGATTTCATCTGAGGATATTTCCTTTTTCACCTTAGCCCTCTATGGGCTTCCAAATATCTCTTTGCCAATTCCACAAGAACTGTCTTAGCGAAAGGCTTCTTGAGGGGAAAGCTGTAACTCTGTGAGATGATTTCACAGAACACAAAGAAGTTTCTCAGAAAGCTTCTTTCTCTTTGTTATCGGAGGATATTTCCTTTGGCCCTATAGTCTTCAAAGGGATCCGAAATATCTGTTCTCATATTCCAAAGAAATAAGGCTAGGAAAGAGATCCACGAAATACAGAAGTGACTCTGTGAGATGAATTAACCGTACACTTAGAAGTTTCTCAGAAAGATTCTTTCCAGATTTCATCTGAGGATATTTCCTTTTTCACCATAGCCCTCTATGGGCCTCCAAATAACACTTTGCCAATTCCACAAGAACTGTCTTAGCGAAAGGCTTCTTGAGGGGAAAGCTGTAACTCTGTGAGATGATTTCGCAGAACACAAAGAAGTTTCTCAGAAAGCTTCTGTCTCTTTGTCATCGGAGGATATTTCCTTTGGCCCCATAGTCTTCAAAGGCATCCGAAATATCTGTTCTCAGATTCCACAGAAATAAGTCGAGCAAAGAGATCCACGAAATACAGATGTAACTCTGTGAGTGGAAGTCACACATCACAGAGCAGTTTCTCAGAAATCTTCTTTCCAGATTTCATCTGCGGATATTTCCTTTTTCACCATAGCCCTCTATGTGCTTCCGAATATCACTTTGCCAATTCCACAAGAACTGTCTTAGCGAAAGGCTTCTTGAGGGGAAAGCTGTAACGCTGTGAGATGATTTCACAGAAGACAAAGAAGTTTCTCAGTAAGCTTCTTTCTCTTTTTTATCGGAGGATATTTCCTTTGGCTCTATAGTCTTCAAAGGGATCCGAAATATCTGTTCTCAGATTCCACAGAAATAAGGCTAGCAAAGATATCCACGAAATACAGATGTAACTCTGTGAGGTGAATTAACAGAACACTAAGCAGTTTCTCAGAAAGCTTCTTTACAGATTTCATCTGAGGATATTTCCTTATTCACCATAGCCCTCTATGGGCCTCCAAATAACACTTTGCCAATTCCACAAGAACTGTCTTAGCGAAAGTCTTCTTGAGGGGAAAGCTGTAACTCTGTGAGATGATTTCGCAGAACACAAAGAAGTTTCTCAGAAAGCTTCTGTCTCTTTGTCATCGGAGGATATTTCCTTTGGCCCTATAGACTTCAAAGGGATCCGAAATATCTGTTCTCAGATTCCACAGAAATAAGGCTAGCAAAGAGATCCACGAAATACAGATGTAACTCTGTGAGTGGAAGTCACACATCACAGAGCAGTTTCTCAGAAATCTTCTTTCCAGATTTCATCTGAGGATATTTCCTTTTTCACCATAGCCCTCTATGGGCTTCCAAATATCAGTTTGCCAATTCCACAAGAACTGTCTTAGCGAAAGGCTTCTTGAGGGGAAAGCTGTAACTCTGTGAGATGATTTCACAGAACACAAAGAAATTTCTCAGTAAGCTTCTTTCTCTTTGTTATCAGAGGATATTTCTTTGGCCCTATAGTCTTCAAAGGGATCCGAAATATCTGTTCTCAGATTTCACAGAAATAAGGCTAGCAAAGAGATCCACGAAATACAGATGTAACTCTGTGAGATGAATTAACAGAACACTAAGCAGTTTCTCAGAAAGCTTCTTTCCAGATTTCATCTGAGGATATTTCCTTTTTCACCATATCCCCCTATGGGCTTCCAAATATCACTTTGCCAATTCCACAAGAACTGTCTTAGCGAAAGGCTTCTTGAGGGAAAAGCTGTAACTCTGTGAGATGATTTCGCAGAACACAAAGAAGTTTCTCAGTAAGCTTCTTTCTCTTTGATAGCGGAGGAGATTTCCTTTGGCCCTATAGTCTTCAAAGGGATCCAAAATATCTGTTCTCAGATTCCACAGAAATAAGGCTAGCAAAGAGATCCACGAAATAGAGATGTAACTCTGTGAGATGAATTAACAGAACACTAAGCAGTTTCTCAGAAAGCTTCTTTCCAGATTTCATCTGCGGATATTTCCTTTTTCACCATAGCCCTCTATGGGCTTCCAAATATCACTTTGCCAATTCCACAAGAACTGTCTTAGCGAAAGGCTTCTTGAGGGGAAAGCTGTAACTCTGTGAGATGATTTCACAGAACACAAAGAAGTTTCTCAGAAAGCTTCTTTCTCTTTGTTATCGGAGGATATTTCCTTTGACCCTATAGTCTTCAAAGGGATCCGAAATATCTATTCTCATATTCCACAGAAATAAGGCTAGCAAAGAGTTCCACGAAATACAGATGTAACGTTGTGATTGGAAGTCACACATCACAGAGAAGGTTCTCAGAAAGCTTCTTTCCAGATTTCATCTGCGAATATTTCCTTTTTCACCATAGCCCTCTATGTGCTTCCGAATATCACTTTACCAATTCCACAAGAACTGTCTTAGCGAAAGGCTTCTTGAGGGGAAAGCTGTAACTCTGTGAGATGATTTCACAGAAGACAAAGAAGTTTCTCAGTAAGCTTCTTTCTCTTTGTTATCGGAGGATATTTCCTTTCGCCGTATAGTCTTCAAAGGGATCCGAAATATCTGTTCTCAGATTCCACAGAAATAAGGCTAGCAAAGAGATACACGAAATACAGATGTAACTCTGTGAGATGAATTAACAGAACACTAAGCAGTTTCTCAGAAAGCTTCTTTCCAGATTTCATCTGAGGATATTTCCTTTTTCACCACAGCCCTCTATGCGCTTCCAAATAACACTTTGCCAATTCCAAAAGAACTGTCTTAGCGAAAGGCTTCCTGGGGGGAAAGCTGTAACTTTGTGAGATGATTTCACAGAACACAAAGAAGTTTCTCAGAAAGCTTCTTTCTCTTTGTTATCGGAGGATATTTCCTTTGGCCTTATAGTCTTCAAAGGGATCCGCAATATCTGTTCTCAGATTCCACAGAAATAAGGCTAGCAAAGAGATCCACGAAATACAGATGTAACTCTGTGAGTGGAAGTCACACATCACAGAGCAGTTTCTCAGAAAACTTCTTTGCAGATTTCATCTGAGGATATTTCCTTTTTCAAAATAGCCCTCTATGGGCTTCCAAATATCACTTTTCCAATTCCACAAGAACTGTCTTAGCGAAAGGCTTCCTGAGGGGAAAGCTGTAACTTTGTGTGATGATTTCACAGAACACAAAGAAGTTTCTCAGAAAGCTTCTGTCTCTTTGTCATCGGAGGATATTTCCTTTGGCCCCATAGTCTTCAAAGGCATCCGAAATATCTGTTCTCAGATTCCACAGAGATAAGTCTAGCAAAGAGATCCACGAAATACAGATGTAACTCTGTGAGCGGAAGTCACACATCACAGAGCAGTTTCTCAGAAATCTTCTTTCCAGATTTCATCTGAGGATATTTCCTTTTTCACCATAGCCCTCTATGGGCTTCCAAATATCACTTTGCCAATTCCACAAGAACTGTCTTAGCGAAAGGCTTCTTGAGGGGAAAGCTGTAACTCTGTGAGATGATTTCACAGAACACAAAGAAGTTTCTCAGAAAGCTTCTTTCTCTTTGTTATCGGAGGATATTTCCTTTAGCCCTATAGTCTTCAAAGGGATCCGAAATATCTGTTCTCAGATTCCACAGAAATAAGGCTAGCAAAGAGATCCACGAAATACAGATGTAACTCTGTGATTGGAAGTCACACATCACAGAGAAGGTTCTCAGAAAGCTTCTTTCCAGATTTCATCTGCGGATATTTCCTTTTTCACCATAGCCCTCTATGTGCTTCCGAATATCACTTTGCCAATTCCACAAGAACTGTCTTAGCGAAAGGCTTCTTGAGGGGAAAGCTGTAACTCTGTGAGATGATTTCACAGAAGACAAAGAAGTTTCTCAGTAAGCTTCTTTCTCTTTTTTATCGGAGGATATTTCCTTTGGCTCTATAGTCTTCAAAGGGATCCGAAATATCTGTTCTCAGATTCCACAGAAATAAGGCTAGCAAAGATATCCACGAAATACAGATGTAACTCTGTGAGATGAATTAACAGAACACTAAGCAGTTTCTCAGAAAGCTTCTTTCCAGATTTCATCTGCGGATATTTCCTTTTTCACCATAGCCCTCTATGGGCCTCCAAATAACACTTTGCCAATTCCACAAGAACTGTCTTAGCGAAAGTCTTCTTGAGGGGAAAGCTGTAACTCTGTGAGATGATTTCGCAGAACACAAAGAAGTTTCTCAGAAAGCTTCTGTCTCTTTGTCATCGGAGGATATTTCCTTTGGCCCTATAGACTTCAAAGGGATCCGAAATATCTGTTCTCAGATTCCACAGAAATAAGGCTAGCAAAGAGATCCACGAAATACAGATGTAACTCTGTGAGTGGAAGTCACACATCACAGAGCAGTTTCTCAGAAATCTTCTTTCCAGATTTCATCTGAGGATATTTCCTTTTTCACCATAGCCCTCTATGGGCTTCCAAATATCAGTTTGCCAATTCCACAAGAACTGTCTTAGCGAAAGGCTTCTTGAGGGGAAAGCTGTAACTCTGTGAGATGATTTCACAGAACACAAAGAAATTTCTCAGTAAGCTTCTTTCTCTTTGTTATCAGAGGATATTTCTTTGGCCCTATAGTCTTCAAAGGGATCCGAAATATCTGTTCTCAGATTCCACAGAAATAAGGCTAGCAAAGTGATCCACGAAATACAGATGTAACTCTGTGAGATGAATTAACAGAACACTAAGCAGTTTCTCAGAAAGCTTCTTTCCAGATTTCATCTGAGGATATTTCCTTTTTCACCATAGCCCTCTAAGGGCTTCCAAATATCACTTTGCCAATTCCACAAGAACTGTCTTAGCGAAAGGCTTCTTGAGGGAAAAGCTGTAACTCTGTGAGATGATTTCGCAGAACACAAAGAAGTTTCTCAATAAGCTTCTTTCTCTTTGATAGCGGAGGATATTTCCTTTGGCCCTATAGTCTTCAAAGGGATCCAAAATACCTGTTCTCAGATTCCACAGAAATAAGGCAAGCAAAGAGATCCACGAAATACAGATGTAACGTTGTGATTGGAAGTCACACATCACAGAGAAGGTTCTCAGAAAGCTTCTTTCCAGATTTCATCTGCGGATATTTCCTTTTTCACCGTAGCCCTCTATGTGCTTCCGAATATCACTTTACCAATTCCACAAGAACTGTCTTAGCGAAAGGCTTCTTGAGGGGAAAGCTGTAACTCTGTGAGATGATTTCACAGAAGACAAAGAAGTTTCTCAGTAAGCTTCTTTCTCTTTGTTATCGGAGGATATTTCCTTTCGCCCTATAGTCTTCAAGGGGATCCGAAATATCTGTTCTCAGATTCCACAGAAATAAGGCTAGCAAAGAGATACACGAAATACAGATGTAACTCTGTGAGATGAATTAACAGAACACTAAGCAGTTTCTCAGAAAGCTTCTTTACAGATTTCATCTGAGGATATTTCCTTTTTCACCACAACCCTCTATGCGCTTCCAAATAACACTTTGCCAATTCCAAAAGAACTGTCTTAGCGAAAGGCTTCCTGAGGGGAAAGCTGTAACTTTGTGAGATGATTTCACAGAACACAAAGAAGTTTATCAGAAAGCTTCTTTCTCTTTGTTATCGGAGGATATTTCCTTTGGCCTTATAGTCTTCAAAGGGATCCGCAATATCTGTTCCCAGATTCCACAGAAATAAGGCTAGCAAAGAGATCCACGAAATACAGATGTAACTCTGTGAGTGGAAGTCACACATCACAGAGCAGTTTCTCAGAAAACTTCTTTGCAGATTTCATCTGAGGATATTTCCTTTTTCAAAATAGCCCTCTATGGGCTTCCAAATACCACTTTTCCATTTCCACAAGAACTGTCACAGCGAAAGGCTTCTTGAGGGGAAAGATGTAACTCTGTGAGATGATTTCACAGAACACAAAGAAGTTTCTCAGAAAGCTTCTTTCTCTTTGTTATCGGAGGATATTTCCTTTGGCCCTATAGTCTTCAAAGGGATCTGAAATATCTGTTCTCAGATTCCACAGAAATAAGGCTAGCAAAGAGATCCACGAAATACAGATGTAACTCTGTGATTGGAAGTCACACATCACAGAGAAGGTTCTCAGAAAGCTTCTTTCCAGATTTCATCTGCGGATATTTCCTTTTTCACCATAGCCCTCTATGTGCTTCCGAATATCACTTTGCCAATTCCACAAGAACTGTCTTAACGAAAGGCTTCTTGAGGGGAAAGCTGTAACTCTGTGAGATGATTTCACAGAAGACAAAGAAGTTTCTCAGTAAGCTTCTTTCTCTTTGTTATCGGAGGATATTTCCTTTCGCCCTATAGTCTTCAAAGGGATCTGAAATATCTGTTCTCAGATTCCACAATAATAAGGCTAGCAAAGAGATCCACGAAATACAGATGTAACTCTGTGAGATGAATTAACAGAACAGTAAGCAGTTTCTCAGAAAGCTTCTTTACAGATTTCATCGGAGGATATTTCCTTTTTCACCATAGCCCTCTATGGGCTTCCAAATATCACTTTGCCAATTCCACAAGAACTGTCTTAGCGAAAGGCTTCTTGAGGGGAAAGCTGTAACTCTGTGAGATGATTTCACAGAACACAAAGAAGGTTCTCAGAAAGCTTCTGTCTCTTTGTCATCGGAGGATATTTCCTTTGGCCCTATAGTCTTCAAAGGGATGCGAAATATCTGTTCTCCGATTCCACAGAAATAAGGCTAGCAAAGAGATCCACGAAATACAGATGTAACTCTGTGAGTGGAAGTCACACATCACAGAGCAGTTTCTCAGAAATCTTCTTTCCAGATTTCATCTGAGGATATTTCCTTTTTCACCATAGCCCTCTATGGGCTTCCAAATATCACTTTGCCAATTCCACAAGAACTGTCTTAGCGAAAGGCTTCTTGAGGGGAAAGCTGTAACTCTGTGAGATGCGTTCACAGAACACAAAGAAGTTTCTCAGTAAGCTTCTTTCTCTTTGTTGTAGGAGGATATTTCCTTTGGCCCTATAGTCTTCAAAGGGATCCGAAATATCTGTTTTCAGATTCCACAGAAATAAGGCTAGCAAAGAGACCACGAAATACAGATGTAACTCTGTGCGATGAATTAACAGAACGCTAAGCAGTTTCTCAGAAAGCTTCTTTCCAGATTTCATCTGAGGATATTTCCTTTTTCACCATATCCCCTTATGGGCTTCCAAATATCACTTTGCCAATTCCACAAGAACTTTCTTAGCGAAAGCCTTCTTGAGGGGAAAGCTGTAACTCTGTGAGATGATTTCGCAGAACACAAAGAAGTTTCTCAGTAAGCTTCTTTCTCTTTGATAGCGGAGGATATTTCCTTTGGCCCTGAAGTCTTGAAAGGGATCCAAAATATCTGTTCTCAGATTCCACAGAAATAAGGCTAGCAAAGAGATCCACAAAATATAGATGTAACTCTGTGAGTGGAAGTCACACATCACAGAGCAGTTTCTCAGAAATCTTCTTTCCAGATTTCATCTGAGGATATTTCCTTTTTCACCATATCCCCCTATGGGCTTCCAAATATCACTTTGCCAATTCCACAAGAACTGTCTTAGCGAAAGGCTTCTTGAGGGGAAAGCTGTAACTCTGTGAGATGATTTCACAGAACACAAAGAAGTTTCTCAGAAAGCTTCTTTCTCTTTGTTATCGGAGGATATTTCCTTTGGCCCTATAGTCTTCAAAGGGATCCGAAATATCTGTTCTCAGATTCCACAGAAATAAGGCTAGCAAAGAGATCCACGAAATACAGATGTAACTCTGTGATTGGAAGTCACACATCACAGAGAAGGTGCTCAGAAAGCTTCTTTCCAGATTTCATCTGCGGATATTTCCTTTTTCACCATAGCCCTCTATGTGTTTCCGAATATCACTTTGCCAATTCCACAAGAACTGTCTTAGCGAAAGGCTTCTTGAGGGGAAAGCTGTAACTCTGTGAGATGATTTCACAGAAGACAAAGAAGATTCTCAGTAAGCTTCTTTCTCTTTGTTATCGGAGGATATTTCCTTTGGCCCTATAGTCTTCAAAGGGATCCGAAATATCTGTTCTCAGATTCCACAGAAATAAGGCTAGCAAAGATATCCAAGAAATACAGATGTAACTCTGTGAGATGAATTAACAGACACTAAGCAGTTTCTCAGAAAGCTTCTTTACAGATTTCATCTGAGGATATTTCCTTTTTCACCATAGCCCTCTATGGGCCTCCAAATAACACTTTGCCAATTCCACAAGAACTGTCTTAGCGAAAGGCTTCTTGAGGGGAAAGCTGTAACTCTGTGAGATGATTTCGCAGAACACAAAGAAGTTTCTCAGAAAGCTTCTGTCTCTTTGTCATCGGAGGATATTTCCTTTGGCCCTATAGTCTTCAAAGGGATCCGAAATATCTGTTCTCAGATTCCACAGAAATAAGGCTAGCAAAGAGATCCACGAAATACAGATGTAACTCTGTGAGTGGAAGTCACACATCACAGAGCAGTTTCTCAGAAATCTTCTTTCCAGATTTCATCTGAGGATATTTCCTTTTTCACCATAGCCCTCTATGTGCTTCCAAATATCACTTTGCCAATTCCACAAGAACTGTCTTAGCGAAAGGCTTCTTGAGGGGAAAGCTGTAACTCTGTGAGATGATTTCACAGAACACAAAGAAATTTCTCAGTAAGCTTCTTTCTCTTTGTTATCGGAGGATATTTCTTTGGCCCTATAGTCTTCAAAGGGATCCGAAATATCTGTTCTCAGATTCCACAGAAATAAGGCTAGCAAAGAGATCCACGAAATACAGATGTATCTCTGTGAGATGAATTAACAGAACACTAAGCAGTTTCTCACAAAGCTTCTTTCCAGATTTCATCTGAGGATATTTCCTTTTTCACCATAGCCCCCTATGGGCTTCCAAATATCACTTTGCCAATTCCACAAGAACTGTCTTAGCGAAAGGCTTCTTGAGGGAAAAGCTGTAACTCTGTGAGATGATTTCGCAGAACACAAAGAAGTTTCTCAGTAAGCTTCTTTCTCTTTGATAGCGGAGGATATTTCCTTTGGCCCTATAGTCTTCAAAGGGATCCAAAATATCTGTTCTCAGATTCCACAGAAATAAGACTAGCAAAGAGATCCACGAAATACAGATGTAACTCTGTGAGATGAATTAACAGAACACTAAGCAGTTTCTCAGAAAGCTTCTTTCCAGATTTCATCTGCGGATATTTCCTTTTTCACCATAGCCCTCTATGGGCTTCCAAATATCACTTTGCCAATTCCACAAGAACTGTCTTAGCGAAAGGCTTCTTGAGGGGAAAGCTGTAACTCTGTGAGATGATTTCACAGAACACAAAGAAGTTTCTCAGAAAGCTTCTTTCTCTTTGTTATCGGAGAATATTTCCTTTGACCCTATAGTCTTCAAAGAGATCCGAAATATCTATTCTCATATTCCACAGAAATAAGGCTAGAAAAGAGATCCACGAAATACAGATGTAACGCTGTGATTGGAAGTCACACATCACAGAGAAGGTTCTCAGAAAGCTTCTTTCCAGATTTCATCTGCGGATATTTCCTTTTTCACCATAGCCCTCTATGTGCTTCCGAATATCTCTTTACCAATTCCACAAGAACTGTCTTAGCGAAAGGCTTCTTGAGGGGAAAGCTGTAACTCTGTGAGATGATTTCACAGAAGACAAAGAAGTTTCTCAGTAAGCTTCTTTCTCTTTGTTATTGGAGGATGTTTCCTTTCGCCCTATAATCTTCAAAGGGATCCGAAATATCTGTTCTCAGATTCCACAGAAATAAGGCTAGCAAAGAGATACACGAAATACAGATGTAACTCTGTGAGATGAATTAACAGAACACTAAGCAGTTTCTCAGAAAGCATCTTTACAGATTTCATCTGAGGATATTTCCTTTTTCACCATAGCCCTCTATGGGCTTCCAAATATCACTTTGCCAATTCCACAAGAACTGTCTTAGCGAAAGGCTTCTTGAGGGGAAAGCTGTAACTCTGTGAGATGATTTCACAGAACACAAAGAAGGTTCTCAGAAAGCTTCTGTCTCTTTGTCATCGGAGGATATTTCCTTTGGCCCTATAGTCTTCAAAGGGATCCGAAATATCTGTTCTCCGATTCCACAGAAATAAGGCTAGCAAAGAGATCCACGAAATACAGATGTAACTCTGTGAGTGGAAGTCACACATCACAGAGCAGTTTCTCAGAAATCTTCTTTCCAGATTTCATCTGAGGATATTTCCTTTTTCACCATAGCCCTCTATGGGCTTCCAAATATCACTTTGCCAATTCCACAAGAACTGTCTTAGCGAAAGTCTTCTTGAGGGGAAAGCTGTAACTCTGTGAGATGCGTTCACAGAACACAAAGAAGTATCTCAGTAAGCTTCTTTCTCTTTGTTATAGGAGGATATTTCCTTTGGCCCTATAGTCTTCAAAGGGATCCGAAATATCTGTTCTCATATTCCACAGAAATAAGGCTAGCAAAGAGATCCACGAAATACAGATGTAACTTTGTGCGATGAATTAACAGAACACTAAGCAGTTTCGCAGAAAGCTTCTTTCCAGATTTCATCTGAGGATATTTCGTTTTTCACCATATCCCCCTATGGGCTTCCAAATATCACTTTGCCAATTCCACAAGAACTTTCTTAGCGAAAGGCTTCTTGAGGGGAAAGCTGTAACTCTGTGAGATGATTTCGCAGAACACAAAGAAGTTTCTCAGTAAGCTTCTTTCTCTTTGATGGCGGAGGATATTTCCTTTGGCCCTGAAGTCTTCAAAGGGATCCAAAATATCTGTTCTCAGATTCCACAGAAATAAGGCTAGCAAAGAGATCCACGAAATACAGATGTAACTCTGTGAGTGGAAGTCACACATCACAGAGCAGTTTCTCAGAAAGCTTCTTTCCAGATTTCATCTGAGGATATTTCCTTTTTCACCATAGCCCTCTATGGGCTTCCAAATATCACTTTGCCAATTCCACAAGAACTGTCTTAGCGAAAGGCTTCTTGAGGGGAAAGCTGTAACTCTGTGAGATGATTTCACAGAACACAAAGAAGTTTCTCAGAAAGCTTCTTTCTCTTTGTTATCGGAGGATATTTCCTTTGGCCCTATAGTCTTCAAAGGGATCCGAAATATCTGTTCTCATATTCCACAGAAATAAGGCTAGAAAAGAGATCCACGGAATACAGATGTAATTCTGTGAGATGAATTAACCGAACACTAAGCAGTTTCTCAGAAAGCTTCTTTCCAGATTTCATCGGAGGATATTTCCTTTTTCACCATAGCCCTCTACGGGCTTCCAAATAACACTTTGCCAATACGACAAGCACTGTCTTATTGAAAGGCTTCTTGAGGGGAAAGCTGTACCTCTGTGAGATGATTTCACAGAACACAAAGAAGTTTCTCAGAAAGCTTCTTTCTCTTTGTTATCGGAGGATATTTCCTTTGGCCCTATAGTCTTCAAAGGGATCCGAAATATCTGTTCTCAGATTCCACAGAAATAAGGCTAGCAAGGAGATCCACGAAATACAGATGTAACTCTGTGAGAGGAAGTCACACACCACAGAGTAGTTTCTCAGAAAGCTTCTTTCCAGATTTCATCTGAGGATATTTCCTTTTTCACCGTAGCCCTCTATGGGCTTCCAAATATCACTTTGCCCATTCCACAAGAACTGTCTTAGCGAAAGGTTTCTTGAGGGGAAAGCTGTAACTCTGTGAGATGATTTCACAGAACACAAAGAAGTTTCTCAGAAAGCTTCTTTCTCTTTGTTATCGGAGGATATTTCCTTTGGCCCTATAATCTTCAAAGGGATCCGAAATATCTGTTCTCAGATTCCACAGAAATAAGGCTAGCAAAGAGTTCCACGAAATACAGATGTAAGTCCGTGAGTGGAAGTCGCACATCACAGAGCAGGTACTCAGAAAGCTTCTTTCCAGATTTCATCTGCGGATATTTCCTTTTTCACCGTAGCCCTCTATGTGCTTCCGAATATCACTTTACCAATTCCACAAGAACTGTCTTAGCGAAAGGCTTCTTGAGGGGAAAGCTGTAACTCTGTGAGATGATTTCACAGAAGACAAAGAAGTTTCTCAGTAAGCTTCTTTCTCTTTGTTATCGGAGGATATTTCCTTTCGCCCTATAGTCTTCAAGGGGATCCGAAATATCTGTTCTCAGATTCCGCAGAAATAAGGCTAGCAAAGAGATACACGAAATACAGATGTAACTCTGTGAGATGAATTAACAGAACACTAAGCAGTTTCTCAGAAAGCTTCTTTACAGATTTCATCTGAGGATATTTCCTTTTTCACCACAACCCTCTATGCGCTTCCAAATAACACTTTGCCAATTCCAAAAGAACTGTCTTAGCGAAAGGCTTCCTGAGGGGAAAGCTGTAACTTTGTGAGATGATTTCACAGAACACAAAGAAGTTTCTCAGAAAGCTTCTTTCTCTTTGTTATCGGAGGATATTTCCTTTGGCCTTATAGTCTTCAAAGGGATCCGCAATATCTGTTCCCAGATTCCACAGAAATAAGGCTAGCAAAGAGATCCACGAAATACAGATGTAACTCTGTGAGTGGAAGTCACACATCACAGAGCAGTTTCTCAGAAAACTTCTTTGCAGATTTCATCTGAGGATATTTCCTTTTTCAAAATAGCCCTCTATGGGCTTCCAAATACCACTTTTCCATTTCCACAAGAACTGTCACAGCGAAAGGCTTCTTGAGGGGAAAGATGTAACTCTGTGAGATGATTTCACAGAACACAAAGAAGTTTCTCAGAAAGATTCTTTCTCTTTGTTATCGGAGGATATTTCCTTTGGCCCTATAGTCTTCAAAGGGATCTGAAATATCTGTTCTCAGATTCCACAGAAATAAGGCTAGCAAAGAGATCCACGAAATACAGATGTAACTCTGTGATTGGAAGTCACACATCACAGAGAAGGTTCTCAGAAAGCTTCTTTCCAGATTTCATCTGCGGATATTTCCTTTTTCACCATAGCCCTCTATGTGCTTCCGAATATCACTTTGCCAATTCCACAAGAACTGTCTTAACGAAAGGCTTCTTGAGGGGAAAGCTGTAACTCTGTGAGATGATTTCACAGAAGACAAAGAAGTTTCTCAGTAAGCTTCTTTCTCTTTGTTATCGGAGGATATTTCCTTTCGCCCTATAGTCTTCAAAGGGATCTGAAATATCTGTTCTCAGATTCCACAATAATAAGGCTAGCAAAGAGATCCACGAAATACAGATGTAACTCTGTGAGATGAATTAACAGAACAGTAAGCAGTTTCTCAGAAAGCTTCTTTACAGATTTCATCGGAGGATATTTCCTTTTTCACCATAGCCCTCTATGGGCTTCCAAATATCACTTTGCCAATTCCACAAGAACTGTCTTAGCGAAAGGCTTCTTGAGGGGAAAGCTGTAACTCTGTGAGATGATTTCACAGAACACAAAGAAGGTTCTCAGAAAGCTTCTGTCTCTTTGTCATCGGAGGATATTTCCTTTGGCCCTATAGTCTTCAAAGGGATGCGAAATATCTGTTCTCCGATTCCACAGAAATAAGGCTAGCAAAGAGATCCACGAAATACAGATGTAACTCTGTGAGTGGAAGTCACACATCACAGAGCAGTTTCTCAGAAATCTTCTTTCCAGATTTCATCTGAGGATATTTCCTTTTTCACCATAGCCCTCTATGGGCTTCCAAATATCACTTTGCCAATTCCACAAGAACTGTCTTAGCGAAAGGCTTCTTGAGGGGAAAGCTGTAACTCTGTGAGATGCGTTCACAGAACACAAAGAAGTTTCTCAGTAAGCTTCTTTCTCTTTGTTGTAGGAGGATATTTCCTTTGGCCCTATAGTCTTCAAAGGGATCCGAAATATCTGTTTTCAGATTCCACAGAAATAAGGCTAGCAAAGAGATCCACGAAATACAGATGTAACTCTGTGCGATGAATTAACAGAACGCTAAGCAGTTTCTCAGAAAGCTTCTTTCCAGATTTCATCTGAGGATATTTCCTTTTTCACCATATCCCCCTATGGGCTTCCAAATATCACTTTGCCAATTCCACAAGAACTTTCTTAGCGAAAGCCTTCTTGAGGGGAAAGCTGTAACTCTGTGAGATGATTTCGCAGAACACAAAGAAGTTTCTCAGTAAGCTTCTTTCTCTTTGATAGCGGAGGATATTTCCTTTGGCCCTGAAGTCTTCAAAGGGATCCAAAATATCTGTTCTCAGATTCCACAGAAATAAGGCGAGCAAAGAGATCCACAAAATATAGATGTAACTCTGTGAGTGGAAGTCACACATCACAGAGCAGTTTCTCAGAAATCTTCTTTCCAGATTTCATCTGAGGATATTTCCTTTTTCACCATATCCCCCTATGGGCTTCCAAATATCACTTTGCCAATTCCACAAGAACTGTCTTAGCGAAAGGCTTCTTGAGGGGAAAGCTGTAACTCTGTGAGATGATTTCACAGAACACAAAGAAGTTTCTCAGAAAGCTTCTTTCTCTTTGTTATCGGAGGATATTTCCTTTGGCCCTATAGTCTTCAAAGGGATCCGAAATATCTGTTCTCAGATTCCACAGAAATAAGGCTAGCAAAGAGATCCACGAAATACAGATGTAACTCTGTGATTGGAAGTCACACATCACAGAGAAGGTTCTCAGAAAGCTTCTTTCCAGATTTCATCTGCGGATATTTCCTTTTTCACCATAGCCCTCTATGAGTTTCCGAATATCACTTTGCCAATTCCACAAGAACTGTCTTAGCGAAAGGCTTCTTGAGGGGAAAGCTGTAACTCTGTGAGATGATTTCACAGAAGACAAAGAAGATTCTCAGTAAGCTTCTTTCTCTTTGTTATCGGAGGATATTTCCTTTGGCCCTATAGTCTTCAAAGGGATCCGAAATATCTGTTCTCAGATTCCACAGAAATAAGGCTAGCAAAGATATCCAAGAAATACAGATGTAACTCTGTGAGATGAATTAACAGACACTAAGCAGTTTCTCAGAAAGCTTCTTTACAGATTTCATCTGAGGATATTTCCTTTTTCACCATAGCCCTCTATGGGCCTCCAAATAACACTTTGCCAATTCCACAAGAACTGTCTTAGCGAAAGGCTTCTTGAGGGGAAAGCTGTAACTCTGTGAGATGATTTCGCAGAACACAAAGAAGTTTCTCAGAAAGCTTCTGTCTCTTTGTCATCGGAGGATATTTCCTTTGGCCCTATAGTCTTCAAAGGGATCCGAAATATCTGTTCTCAGATTCCACAGAAATAAGGCTAGCAAAGAGATCCACGAAATACAGATGTAACTCTGTGAGTGGAAGTCACACATCACAGAGCAGTTTCTCAGAAATCTTCTTTCCAGATTTCATCTGAGGATATTTCCTTTTTCACCATAGCCCTCTATGTGCTTCCAAATATCACTTTGCCAATTCCACAAGAACTGTCTTAGCGAAAGGCTTCTTGAGGGGAAAGCTGTAACTCTGTGAGATGATTTCACAGAACACAAAGAAATTTCTCAGTAAGCTTCTTTCTCTTTGTTATCGGAGGATATTTCTTTGGCCCTATAGTCTTCAAAGGGATCCGAAATATCTGTTCTCAGATTCCACAGAAATAAGGCTAGCAAAGAGATCCACGAAATACAGATGTATCTCTGTGAGATGAATTAACAGAACACTAAGCAGTTTCTCAGAAATCTTCTTTCCAGATTTCATCTGAGGATATTTCCTTTTTCACCATAGCCCCCTATGGGCTTCCAAATATCACTTTGCCAATTCCACAAGAACTGTCTTAGCGAAAGGCTTCTTGAGGGAAAAGCTGTAACTCTGTGAGATGATTTCGCAGAACACAAAGAAGTTTCTCAGTAAGCTTCTTTCTCTTTGATAGCGGAGGATATTTCCTTTGGCCCTATATTCTTCAAAGGGATCCAAAATATCTGTTCTCAGATTCCACAGAAATAAGACTAGCAAAGAGATCCACGAAATACAGATGTAACTCTGTGAGATGAATTAACAGAACACTAAGCAGTTTCTCAGAAAGCTTCTTTCCAGATTTCATCTGCGGATATTTCCTTTTTCACCATAGCCCTCTATGGGCTTCCAAATATCACTTTGCCAATTCCACAAGAACTGTCTTAGCGAAAGGCTTCTTGAGGGGAAAGCTGTAACTCTGTGAGATGATTTCACAGAACACAAAGAAGTTTCTCAGAAAGCTTCTTTCTCTTTGTTATCGGAGAATATTTCCTTTGACCCTATAGTCTTCAAAGAGATCCGAAATATCTATTCTCATATTCCACAGAAATAAGGCTAGCAAAGAGATCCACGAAATACAGATGTAACGCTGTGATTGGAAGTCACACATCACAGAGAAGGTTCTCAGAAAGCTTCTTTCCAGATTTCATCTGCGGATATTTCCTTTTTCACCATAGCCCTCTATGTGCTTCCGAATATCCCTTTACCAATTCCACAAGAACTGTCTTAGCGAAAGGCTTCTTGAGGGGAAAGCTGTAACTCTGTGAGATGATTTCACAGAAGACAAAGAAGTTTCTCAGTAAGCTTCTTTCTCTTTGTTATTGGAGGATGTTTCCTTTCGCCCTATAATCTTCAAAGGGATCCGAAATATCTGTTCTCAGATTCCACAGAAATAAGGCTAGCAAAGAGATACACGAAATACAGATGTAACTCTGTGAGATGAATTAACAGAACACTAAGCAGTTTCTCAGAAAGCTTCTTTGCAGATTTCATCTGAGGATATTTCCTTTTTCACCACAGCCCTCTATGGGCTTCCAAATAACACTTTGCCAATTCCAAAAGAACTGTCTTAGCGAAAGTCTTCCTGAGGGGAAATCTGTAACTTTGTGAGATGATTTCACAGAACACAAAGAAGTTTCTCAGAAAGCTTCTTTCTCTTTGTTATCGGAGGATATTTCCTTTGGCCTTATAGTCTTCAAAGGGATCCGCAATATCTGTTCTCAGATTCCACAGAAATAAGGCTAGCAAAGAGATCCACGAAATACAGATGTAACTCTGTGAGTGGAAGTCACACATCACAGAGCAGTTTCTCAGAAAACTTCTTTGCAGATTTCATCTGAGGATATTTCCTTTTTCAAAATAGCCCTCTATGGGCTTCCAAATATCACTTTGCCAATTCCACAAGAACTGTCTTAAAGAAAGGCTTCTTGAAGGGAAAGCTGTAACTCTGTGAGATGATTTCACAGAAGACAAAGAAGTTTCTCAGTAAGCTTCTTTCTCTTTGTTATCGGAGGATATTTCCTTTCGCCCTATAGTCTTCAAAGGGATCCGAAATATCTGTTCTCAGATTCCACAAAAATAAGGCTAGCAAAGAGATCCACGAAATACAGATGTAACTCTGTGAGATGAATTAACAGAACACTAAGCAGTTTCTCAGAAAGCATCTTTACAGATTTCATCTGAGGATATTTCCTTTTTCACCATAGCCCTCTATGGGCTTCCAAATATCACTTTGCCAATTCCACAAGAACTGTCTTAGCGAAAGGCTTCTTGAGGGGAAAGCTGTAACTCTGTGAGATGATTTCACAGAACACAAAGAAGGTTCTCAGAAAGCTTCTGTCTCTTTGTCATCGGAGGATATTTCCTTTGGCCCTATAGTCTTCAAAGGGATCCGAAATATCTGTTCTCCGATTCCACAGAAATAAGGCTAGCAAAGAGATCCACGAAATACAGATGTAACTCTGTGAGTGGAAGTCACACATCACAGAGCAGTTTCTCAGAAATCTTCTTTCCAGATTTCATCTGAGGATATTTCCTTTTTCACCATAGCCCTCTATGGGCTTCCAAATATCACTTTGCCAATTCCACAAGAACTGTCTTAGCGAAAGTCTTCTTGAGGGGAAAGCTGTAACTCTGTGAGATGCGTTCACAGAACACAAAGAAGTATCTCAGTAAGCTTCTTTCTCTTTGTTATAGGAGGATATTTCCTTTGGCCCTATAGTCTTCAAAGGGATCCGAAATATCTGTTCTCATATTCCACAGAAATAAGGCTAGCAAAGAGATCCACGAAATACAGATGTAACTTTGTGCGATGAATTAACAGAACACTAAGCAGTTTCGCAGAAAGCTTCTTTCCAGATTTCATCTGAGGATATTTCGTTTTTCACCATATCCCCCTATGGGCTTCCAAATATCACTTTGCCAATTCCACAAGAACTTTCTTAGCGAAAGGCTTCTTGAGGGGAAAGCTGTAACTCTGTGAGATGATTTCGCAGAACACAAAGAAGTTTCTCAGTAAGCTTCTTTCTCTTTGATGGCGGAGGATATTTCCTTTGGCCCTGAAGTCTTCAAAGGGATCCAAAATATCTGTTCTCAGATTCCACAGAAATAAGGCTAGCAAAGAGATCCACGAAATACAGATGTAACTCTGTGAGTGGAAGTCACACATCACAGAGCAGTTTCTCAGAAAGCTTCTTTCCAGATTTCATCTGAGGATATTTCCTTTTTCACCATAGCCCTCTATGGGCTTCCAAATATCACTTTGCCAATTCCACAAGAACTGTCTTAGCGAAAGGCTTCTTGAGGGGAAAGCTGTAACTCTGTGAGATGATTTCACAGAACACAAAGAAGTTTCTCAGAAAGCTTCTTTCTCTTTGTTATCGGAGGATATTTCCTTTGGCCCTATAGTCTTCAAAGGGATCCGAAATATCTGTTCTCATATTCCACAGAAATAAGGCTAGAAAAGAGATCCACGGAATACAGATGTAATTCTGTGAGATGAATTAACCGAACACTAAGCAGTTTCTCAGAAAGCTTCTTTCCAGATTTCATCGGAGGATATTTCCTTTTTCACCATAGCCCTCTACGGGCTTCCAAATAACACTTTGCCAATACGACAAGCACTGTCTTATTGAAAGGCTTCTTGAGGGGAAAGCTGTACCTCTGTGAGATGATTTCAGAGAACACAAAGAAGTTTCTCAGAAAGCTTCTTTCTCTTTGTTATCGGAGGATATTTCCTTTGGCCCTATAGTCTTCAAAGGGATCCGAAATATCTGTTCTCAGATTCCACAGAAATAAGGCTAGCAAGGAGATCCACGAAATACAGATGTAACTCTGTGAGTGGAAGTCACACACCACAGAGTAGTTTCTCAGAAAGCTTCTTTCCAGATTTCATCTGAGGATATTTCCTTTTTCACCGTAGCCCTCTATGGGCTTCCAAATATCACTTTGCCCATTCCACAAGAACTGTCTTAGCGAAAGGTTTCTTGAGGGGAAAGCTGTAACTCTGTGAGATGATTTCACAGAACACAAAGAAGTTTCTCAGAAAGCTTCTTTCTCTTTGTTATCGGAGGATATTTCCTTTGGCCCTATAATCTTCAAAGGGATCCGAAATATCTGTTCTCAGATTCCACAGAAATAAGGCTAGCAAAGAGTTCCACGAAATACAGATGTAAGTCCGTGAGTGGAAGTCGCACATCACAGAGCAGGTACTCAGAAAGCTTCTTTCCAGATTTCATCTGCGGATATTTCCTTTTTCACCATAGCCCTCTATGGGCTTCCAAATATCACTTTGGCAATTCCACAAGAACTGTCTTAGCGAAAGGCTTCTTGAGGGGAAAGCTGTAACTCTGTGAGATGATTTCACAGAACACAAAGAAGATTCTCAGTAAGCTTCTTTCTCTTTGTTATCGGAGGATATTTCCTTTGGCCCTATAGTCTTCAAAGGGATCCGAAATATCTGTTCTCAGATTCCACAGAAATAAGGCTAGCAAAGAGATCCACGAAATACAGATTTAACTCTGTGAGTGGAAGTCACACATCACAGAGCAGTTTCTCAGAAATCTTCTTTCCAGATTTCATCTGAGGATATTTCCTTTTTCACCATAGCCCTCTATGGGCTTCCAAATATCACTTTGCCAATTCCACAAGAACTGTCTTAGCGAAAGTCTTCTTGAGGGGAAAGCTGTAACTCTGTGAGATGCGTTCACAGAACACAAAGAAGTATCTCAGTAAGCTTCTTTCTCTTTGTTATAGGAGGATATTTCCTTTGGCCCTATAGTCTTCAAAGGGATCCGAAATATCTGTTCTCATATTCCACAGAAATAAGGCTAGCAAAGAGATCCACGAAATACAGATGTAACTTTGTGCGATGAATTAACAGAACACTAAGCAGTTTCGCAGAAAGCTTCTTTCCAGATTTCATCTGAGGATATTTCCTTTTTCACCATATCCCCCTATGGGCTTCCAAATATCACTTTGCCAATTCCACAAGAACTTTCTTAGCGAAAGGCTTCTTGAGGGGAAAGCTGTAACTCTGTGAGATGATTTCGCAGAACACAAAGAAGTTTCTCAGTAAGCTTCTTTCTCTTTGATGGCGGAGGATATTTCCTTTGGCCCTGAAGTCTTCAAAGGGATCCAAAATATCTGTTCTCAGATTCCACAGAAATAAGGCTAGCAAAGATATCCACGAAATACAGATGTAACTCTGTGAGTGGAAGTCACACATCACAGAGCAGTTTCTCAGAAAGCTTCTTTCCAGATTTCATCTGAGGATATTTCCTTTTTCACCATAGCCCTCTATGGGCTTCCAAATATCACTTTGCCAATTCCACAAGAACTGTCTTAGCGAAAGGCTTCTTGAGGGGAAAGCTGTAACTCTGTGAGATGATTTCACAGAACACAAAGAAGTTTCTCAGAAAGCTTCTTTCTCTTTGTTATCGGAGGATATTTCCTTTGGCCCTATAGTCTTCAAAGGGATCCGAAATATCTGTTCTCATATTCCACAGAAATAAGGCTAGAAAAGAGATCCACGGATTACAGATGTAATTCTGTGAGATGAATTAACCGAACACTAAGCAGTTTCTCAGAAAGCTTCTTTCCGGATTTCATCGGAGGATATTTCCTTTTTCACCATAGCCCTCTACGGGCTTCCAAATAACACTTTGCCAATACGACAAGCACTGTCTTATTGAAAGGCTTCTTGAGGGGAAAGCTGTACCTCTGTGAGATGATTTCACAGAACACAAAGAAGTTTCTCAGAAAGCTTCTTTCTCTTTGTTATCGGAGGATATTTCCTTTGGCCCTATAGTCTTCAAAGGGATCCGAAATATCTGTTCTCAGATTCCACAGAAATAAGGCTAGCAAGGAGATCCACGAAATACAGATGTAACTCTGTGAGTGGAAGTCACACACCACAGAGTAGTTTCTCAGAAAGCTTCTTTCCAGATTTCATCTGAGGATATTTCCTTTTTCACCGTAGCCCTCTATGGGCTTCCAAATATCACTTTGCCCATTCCACAAGAACTGTCTTAGCAAAAGGTTTCTTGAGGGGAAAGCTGTAACTCTGTGAGATGATTTCACAGAACACAAAGAAGTTTCTCAGAAAGCTTCTTTCTCTTTGTTATCGGAGGATATTTCCTTTGGCCCTATAATCTTCAAAGGGATCCGAAATATCTGTTCTCAGATTCCACAGAAATAAGGCTAGCAAAGAGTTCCACGAAATACAGATGTAAGTCCGTGAGTGGAAGTCGCACATCACAGAGCAGGTACTCAGAAAGCTTCTTTCCAGATTTCATCTGCGGATATTTCCTTTTTCACCATAGCCGTCTATGGGCTTCCAAATATCACTTTGCCAATTCCACAAGAACTGTCTTAGCGAAAGGCTTCTTGAGGGGAAAGCTGTAACTCTGTGAGATGATTTCACAGAACACAAAGAAGATTCTCAGTAAGCTTCTTTCTCTTTGTTATCGGAGGATATTTCCTTTGGCCCTATAGTCTTCAAAGGGATCCGAAATATCTGTTCTCAGATTCCACAGAAATAAGGCTAGCAAAGAGATCCACGAAATACAGATGTAACTCTGTGAGTGGAAGTCACACACCACAGAGCAGTTTCTCAGAGGATTCTTTCCAGATTTCATCTGAGGATATATCCTTTTTCACCATAGCCCTATATGGGGTTCCAAATATCACTTTGCCAATTCCACAAGAACTGTCTTAGCGAAAGGCTTATTGACGGGAAAGCTGTAACTCTGTGAGATGATTTCACAGAACACAAAGAAGTTTCCTAGAAAGCTTCTTTCTCTTTGTTATCGGAGAATATTTCCTTTCGCCCTATAGTCTTCAAAGGGATCCGAAATATCTGTTCTCATATTCCACAGAAATAAGGCTAGCAAAGAGATCCACGAAATAGAGATGTAACTCTGTGATTGGAAGTCACACATCACAGAGAAGGTTCTCAGAAAGCTTCTTTCCAGATTTCATCTGCGGATATTTCCTTTTTCACCATAGCCCTCTATGTGCTTCCGAATATCACTTTGGCAATTCCACAAGAACTGTCTTAGCGAAAGGCTTCTTGAGGGGAAAGCTGTAACTCTGTGAGATGATTTCACAGAACACAAAGAAGTTTCTCAGAAAGCTTCTTTCTCTTTGTTATCGGAGGATATTTCCTTTCGCCCTATAGTCTTCAAAGGGATCCGAAATATCTGTTCTCAGATTCCACAGAAATAAGGCTAGCAAAGAGATGCACGAAATACAGATGCAACTCTGTGAGATGAGTTAACAGAATACTAAGCAGATTCTCAGAAAGCTTCTTTCCGTATTTCATCGGAGGATATTTCCTTTTTCACCATAGCCCTCTATGGGCTTCCAAATATCACTTTGCCAATTCCACAAGAACTGTCTTAGCGAAAGGCTTCTTGAGGGGAAAGCTGTAACTGTGTGAGATGATTTCACGGAACACAAAGAAGTTTCTCAGAAAGCTTCTTTCTCTTTGTTATCGGAGGATATTTCCATTGACCCTATAGTCTTTAAAGGGGTCCGAAATATCTGTTCTCATATTCCACAGAAATAAGGCTAGCAAAGAGAACCACGAAATACAGATGTAACTCTGTGAGATGAATTAACAGAACACTAAGCAGTTTCTCAGAAAGCTTCTTTCCAGATTTCATCGGAGGATATTTCCTTTTTCACGTAGCCCTCTAAGGGATTACAAATATCACTTTGCCAATACCACAAGCACTGTCTTATTGAAAGGCTTCTTGAGGGGAAAGCTGTAACTCTGTGAGATGATTTCACAGAACACAAAGAAGTTTCTCAGAAAGCTTCTTTCTCTTTGTTATCGGAGGATATTTCCTTTGGCCCTATAGTCTTCAAAGGGATCCGAAATATCTGTTCTCAGATTCCACAGAAATAAGGCTAGCAAAGAGATCCACGAAATACAGATGTAACTCTGTGAGTGGAAGTCACACACCACGGAGCAGTTTCTCAGAGAGCTTCTTTCCAGATTTCATCTGAGGATATTTCCTTTTTCACCGTAGCCCTCTATGGGCTTCCAAATATCACTTTTCCAATTCCACAAGAACTGTCTTATCGAAAGGCTTCTTGAAGGGAAAGCTGTAACTCTGTGAGATGATTTCACAGAACACAAAGAAGTTTCTCAGTAAGCTTCTTTCTCTTTGTTATCGGAGGATATTTCCTTTGGCCCTATAGTCTTCAAAGGGATCCGAAATATCTGTTCTCAGACTCCACAGAAATAAGGCTAGCAAAGAGATCCACGAAATACAGATGTAACTCTGTGATTGGAAGTCACACATCACAGAGAAGGTTCTCAGAAAGCTTCTTTCCAGATTTCATCTGCGGATATTTCCTTTTTCACCATAGCCCTCTATGTGCTTCCGAATATCACTTTGCCAATTCCACAAAAACTGTCTTAGAGAAAGGCTTCTTGAGGGGAAAGCTGTAACTCTGTGAGATGATTTCACAGAACACAAAGAAGTTTCTCAGTAAGCTTCTTTCTCTTTGTTATCGGAGGATATTTCCTTTCGCCCTATACTCTTCAAAGGGATCCGAAATATCTGTTATCAGATTCCACAGAAATAAGGCTAGCAAAGATATCCACGAAATACAGATGTAACTCTGTGAGATGAATTAAGAGAACACTAAGCAGTTTCTCAGAAAGCTTCTTTCCAGATTTCATCTGAGGATATTTCCTTTTTCACCATATCCCCCTATGGGCTTCCAAATATCACTTTGCCAATTCCACAAGAACTGTCTTAGCGAAAGGCTTCTTGAGGGAAAAGCTGTAACTCTGTGAGATGATTTCACAGAACACAAAGAAGTTTCTCAGAAAGCTTCTTTCTCTTTGTTATCGGAGGATATTTCCTTTGGCCCTATAATCTTCAAAGGGATCCGAAATATCTGTTCTCAGATTCCACAGAAATAAGGCTAGCAAAGAGTTCCACGAAATACAGATGTAAGTCCGTGAGTGGAAGTCGCACATCACAGAGCAGGTACTCAGAAAGCTTCTTTCCAGATTTCATCTGCGGATATTTCCTTTTTCACCATAGCCCTCTATGGGCTTCCAAATATCACTTTGCCAATTCCACAAGAACTGTCTTAGCGAAAGGCTTCTTGAGGGGAAAGCTGTAACTCTGTGAGATGATTTCACAGAACACAAAGAAGATTCTCAGTAAGCTTCTTTCTCTTTGTTATCGGAGGATATTTCCTTTGGCCCTATAGTCTTCAAAGGGATCCGAAATATCTGTTCTCAGATTCCGCAGAAATAAGGCTAGCAAAGAGATCCACGAAATACAGATGTAACTCTGTGAGTGGAAGTCACACACCACAGAGCAGTTTCTCAGAGGATTCTTTCCAGATTTCATCTGAGGATATATCCTTTTTCACCATAGCCCTATATGGGGTTCCAAATATCACTTTGCCAATTCCACAAGAACTGTCTTAGCGAAAGGCTTATTGACGGGAAAGCTGTAACTCTGTGAGATGATTTCACAGAACACAAAGAAGTTTCCTAGAAAGCTTCTTTCTCTTTGTTATCGGAGAATATTTCCTTTCGCCCTATAGTCTTCAAAGGGATCCGAAATATCTGTTCTCATATTCCACAGAAATAAGGCTAGCAAAGAGATCCACGAAATAGAGATGTAACTCTGTGATTGGAAGTCACACATCACAGAGAAGGTTCTCAGAAAGCTTCTTTCCAGATTTCATCTGCGGATATTTCCTTTTTCACCATAGCCCTCTATGTGCTTCCGAATATCACTTTGGCAATTCCACAAGAACTGTCTTAGCGAAAGGCTTCTTGAGGGGAAAGCTGTAACTCTGTGAGATGATTTCACAGAACACAAAGAAGTTTCTCAGAAAGCTTCTTTCTCTTTGTTATCGGAGGATATTTCCTTTCGCCCTATAGTCTTCAAAGGGATCCGAAATATCTGTTCTCAGATTCCACAGAAATAAGGCTAGCAAAGAGATGCACGAAATACAGATGCAACTCTGTGAGATGAGTTAACAGAATACTAAGCAGATTCTCAGAAAGCTTCTTTCCGTATTTCATCGGAGGATATTTCCTTTTTCACCATAGCCCTCTATGGGCTTCCAAATATCACTTTGCCAATTCCACAAGAACTGTCTTAGCGAAAGGCTTCTTGAGGGGAAAGCTGTAACTGTGTGAGATGATTTCACGGAACACAAAGAAGTTTCTCAGAAAGCTTCTTTCTCTTTGTTATCGGAGGATATTTCCATTGACCCTATAGTCTTTAAAGGGATCCGAAATATCTGTTCTCATATTCCACAGAAATAAGGCTAGCAAAGAGAACCACGAAATACAGATGTAACTCTGTGAGATGAATTAACAGAACACTAAGCAGTTTCTCAGAAAGCTTCTTTCCAGATTTCATCGGAGGATATTTCCTTTTTCACCTAGCCCTCTAAGGGATTACAAATATCACTTTGCCAATACCACAAGCACTGTCTTATTGAAAGGCTTCTTGAGGGGAAAGCTGTAACTCTGTGAGATGATTTCACAGAACACAAAGAAGTTTCTCAGAAAGCTTCTTTCTCTTTGTTATCGGAGGATATTTCCTTTGGCCCTATAGTCTTCAAAGGGATCCGAAATATCTGTTCTCAGATTCCACAGAAATAAGGCTAGCAAAGAGATCCACGAAATACAGATGTAACTCTGTGAGTGGAAGTCACACACCACGGAGCAGTTTCTCAGAGAGCTTCTTTCCAGATTTCATCTGAGGATATTTCCTTTTTCACCGTAGCCCTCTATGGGCTTCCAAATATCACTTTTCCAATTCCACAAGAACTGTCTTATCGAAAGGCTTCTTGAAGGGAAAGCTGTAACTCTGTGAGATGATTTCACAGAACACAAAGAAGTTTCTCAGTAAGCTTTTTTCTCTTTGTTATCGGAGGATATTTCCTTTGGCCCTATAGTCTTCAAAGGGATCCGAAATATCTGTTCTCAGACTCCACAGAAATAAGGCTAGCAAAGAGATCCACGAAATACAGATGTAACTCTGTGATTGGAAGTCACACATCACAGAGAAGGTTCTCAGAAAGCTTCTTTCCAGATTTCATCTGCGGATATTTCCTTTTTCACCATAGCCCTCTATGTGCTTCCGAATATCACTTTGCCAATTCCACAAAAACTGTCTTAGAGAAAGGCTTCTTGAGGGGAAAGCTGTAACTCTGTGAGATGATTTCACAGAACACAAAGAAGTTTCTCAGTAAGCTTCTTTCTCTTTGTTATCGGAGGATATTTCCTTTCGCCCTATACTCTTCAAAGGGATCCGAAATATCTGTTATCAGATTCCACAGAAATAAGGCTAGCAAAGATATCCACGAAATACAGATGTAACTCTGTGAGATGAATTAAGAGAACACTAAGCAGTTTCTCAGAAAGCTTCTTTCCAGATTTCATCTGAGGATATTTCCTTTTTCACCATATCCCCCTATGGGCTTCCAAATATCACTTTGCCAATTCCACAAGAACTGTCTTAGCGAAAGGCTTCTTGAGGGAAAAGCTGTAACTCTGTGAGATGATTTCGCAGAACACAAAGAAGTTTCTCAGTAAGCTTCTTTCTCTTTGATAGCGGAGGATATTTCCTTTGGCCCTATAGTCTTCAAAGGGATCCAAAATATCTGTTCTCAGATTCCACAGAAATAAGGCTAGCAAAGAGATCCACGAAATACAGATGTAACTCTGTGAGATGAATTAACAGAACACTAAGCAGTTTCTCAGAAAGCTTCTTTCCAGATTTCATCTGAGGATATTTCCTTTTTCAGCATAGCCCTCTATGGGCTTCCAAATATCACTTTGCCAATTCCACAAGAACTGTCTTAGCGAAAGGCTTCTTGAGGGGAAAGCTGTAACTCTGTGAGATGATTTCACAGAACACCAAGAAGTTTCTCAGAAAGCTTCTTTCTCTTTGTTATCGGAGGATATTTCCTTTGGCCCTATACTCTTCAAAGGGATCGGAAGTATCTGTTCTCAGATTCCACAGAAATAAGGCTAGCAAAGAGATCCACGAAATACAGATGTAACTCTGTGAGTGGAAGTCACACACCACGGAGCAGTTTCTCAGAGAGCTTCTTTCCAGATTTCATCTGAGGATATTTCCTTTTTCACCATAGCCCTCTATGGGCTTCCAAATATCACTTTTCCAATTCCACAAGAACTGTCTTAGCGAAAGGCTTCTTGAGGGGAAAGCTGTAACTCTGTGAGATGATTTCACAGAACACAAAGAAGTTTCTCAGAAAGCTTCTTTCTCTTTGTTATCGTGGGATATTTCCTTTGGCCCTATAGTCTTCAAAGTGATCTGAAATATCTGGTCTCAGATTCCACAGAAATAAGGCTAGCAAAGAGATCCACGAAATACAGATGTAACTCTGTGATTAGAAATCACACATCACAGAGAAGGTTCTCAGAAAGCTTCTTTCCAGATTTCATCTGCGGATATTTCCTTTTTCACCATAGCCCTCTATTTGCTTCCGAATATCACTTTTCCAATTCCACAAGAACTGTCTTAGCGAAAGGCTTCTTGAGGGGAAAGCTGTAACTCTGTGAGATAATTTCACAGAAGACAAAGAAGTTTCTCAGTAAGCTTCTTTCTCTTTGTTATCGGAGGATATTTCCTTTGGCCCTATAGTCTTCAAAGGGATCCGAAATATCTGTTCTCAGATTCCACAGAAATAAGGCTAGCAAAGAGATCCACGAAATACAGATGTAACTCTGTGAGATGAATTAACAGAACACTAAGCAGTTTCTCAGAAAGCTTCTTTCCAGATTTCATCTGAGGATATTTCCTTTTTCACCGTAGCCCTCTATGGGCTTCCAAATATCACTTTGCCGATTCCACAAGAACTGTCTTAGCGAAAGGCTTCCTGAGGGGATAGCTGTAACCTGTGAGATGATTTCACAGAACACAAAGAAGTTTCTCAGAAAGCTTCTTTCTCTTTGTTATCGGAGAATATTTCCTTTGACCCTATAGTCTTCAAAGAGATCCGAAATATCTATTCTCATATTCCACAGAAATAAGGCTAGCAAAGAGATCCACGAAATACAGATGTAACGCTGTGATTGGAAGTCACACATCACAGAGAAGGTTCTCAGAAAGCTTCTTTCCAGATTTCATCTGCGGATATTTCCTTTTTCACCATAGCCCTCTATGTGCTTCCGAATATCCCTTTACCAATTCCACAAGAACTGTCTTAGCGAAAGGCTTCTTGAGGGGAAAGCTGTAACTCTGTGAGATGATTTCACAGAAGACAAAGAAGTTTCTCAGTAAGCTTCTTTCTCTTTGTTATTGGAGGATGTTTCCTTTCGCCCTATAATCTTCAAAGGGATCCGAAATATCTGTTCTCAGATTCCACAGAAATAAGGCTAGCAAAGAGATACACGAAATACAGATGTAACTCTGTGAGATGAATTAACAGAACACTAAGCAGTTTCTCAGAAAGCTTCTTTGCAGATTTCATCTGAGGATATTTCCTTTTTCACCACAGCCCTCTATGGGCTTCCAAATAACACTTTGCCAATTCCAAAAGAACTGTCTTAGCGAAAGTCTTCCTGAGGGGAAATCTGTAACTTTGTGAGATGATTTCACAGAACACAAAGAAGTTTCTCAGAAAGCTTCTTTCTCTTTGTTATCGGAGGATATTTCCTTTGGCCTTATAGTCTTCAAAGGGATCCGCAATATCTGTTCTCAGATTCCACAGAAATAAGGCTAGCAAAGAGATCCACGAAATACAGATGTAACTCTGTGAGTGGAAGTCACACATCACAGAGCAGTTTCTCAGAAAACTTCTTTGCAGATTTCATCTGAGGATATTTCCTTTTTCAAAATAGCCCTCTATGGGCTTCCAAATATCACTTTGCCAATTCCACAAGAACTGTCTTAAAGAAAGGCTTCTTGAAGGGAAAGCTGTAACTCTGTGAGATGATTTCACAGAAGACAAAGAAGTTTCTCAGTAAGCTTCTTTCTCTTTGTTATCGGAGGATATTTCCTTTCGCCCTATAGTCTTCAAAGGGATCCGAAATATCTGTTCTCAGATTCCACAAAAATAAGGCTAGCAAAGAGATCCACGAAATACAGATGTAACTCTGTGAGATGAATTAACAGAACACTAAGCAGTTTCTCAGAAAGCATGTTTACAGATTTCATCTGAGGATATTTCCTTTTTCACCATAGCCCTCTATGGGCTTCCAAATATCACTTTGCCAATTCCACAAGAACTGTCTTAGCGAAAGCCTTCTTGAGGGGAAAGCTGTAACTCTGTGAGATGATTTCACAGAACACAAAGAAGGTTCTCAGAAAGCTTCTGTCTCTTTGTCATCGGATGATATTTCCTTTGGCCCTATAGTCTTCAAAGGGATCCGAAATATCTGTTCTCCGATTCCACAGAAATAAGGCTAGCAAAGAGATCCACGAAATACAGATGTAACTCTGTGAGTGGAAGTCACACATCACAGAGCAGTTTCTCAGAAATCTTCTTTCCAGATTTCATCTGAGGATATTTCCTTTTTCACCATAGCCCTCTATGGGCTTCCAAATATCACTTTGCCAATTCCACAAGAACTGTCTTAGCGAAAGTCTTCTTGAGGGGAAAGCTGTAACTCTGTGAGATGATTTCACAGAACACAAAGAAGTATCTCAGTAAGCTTCTTTCTCTTTGTTATAGGAGGATATTTCCTTTGGCCCTATAGTCTTCAAAGGGATCCGAAATATCTGTTCTCATATTCCACAGAAATAAGGCTAGCAAAGAGATCCACGAAATACAGATGTAACTTTGTGCGATGAATTAACAGAACACTAAGCAGTTTCGCAGAAAGCTTCTTTCCAGATTTCATCTGAGGATATTTCCTTTTTCACCATATCCCCCTATGGGCTTCCAAATATCACTTTGCCAATTCCACAAGAACTTTCTTAGCGAAAGGCTTCTTGAGGGGAAAGCTGTAACTCTGGGAGATGATTTCGCAGAACACAAAGAAGTTTCTCAGTAAGCTTCTTTCTCTTTGATGGCGGAGGATATTTCCTTTGGCCCTGAAGTCTTCAAAGGGATCCAAAATATCTGTTCTCAGATTCCACAGAAATAAGGCTAGCAAAGAGATCCACGAAATACAGATGTAACTCTGTGAGTGGAAGTCACACATCACAGAGCAGTTTCTCAGAAAGCTTCTTTCCAGATTTCATCTGAGGATATTTCCTTTTTCACCATAGCCCTCTATGGGCTTCCAAATATCACTTTGCCAATTCCACAAGAACTGTCTTAGCGAAAGGCTTCTTGAGGGGAAAGCTGTAACTCTGTGAGATGATTTCACAGAACACAAAGAAGTTTCTCAGAAAGCTTCTTTCTCTTTGTTATCGGAGGATATTTCCTTTGGCCCTATAGTCTTCAAAGGGATTCGAAATATCTGTTCTCATTTTCCACAGAAATAAGGCTAGAAAAGAGATCCACGGAATACAGATGTAATTCTGTGAGATGAATTAACCGAACACTAAGCAGTTTCTCAGAAAGCTTCTTTCCAGATTTCATCGGAGGATATTTCCTTTTTCACCATAGCCCTCTACGGGCTTCCAAATAACACTTTGCCAATACGACAAGCACTGTCTTATTGAAAGGCTTCTTGAGGGGAAAGCTGTACCTCTGTGAGATGATTTCAGAGAACACAAAGAAGTTTCTCAGAAAGCTTCTTTCTCTTTGTTATCGGAGGATATTTCCTTTGGCCCTATAGTCTTCAAAGGGATCCGAAATATCAGTTCTCAGATTCCACAGAAATAAGGCTAGCAAGGAGATCCACGAAATACAGATGTAACTCTGTGAGTGGAAGTCACACACCACAGAGTAGTTTCTCAGAAAGCTTCTTTCCAGATTTCATCTGAGGATATTTCCTTTTTCACCGTAGCCCTCTATGGGCTTCCAAATATCACTTTGCCCATTCCACAAGAACTGTCTTAGCGAAAGGTTTCTTGAGGGGAAAGCTGTAACTCTGTGAGATGATTTCACAGAACACAAAGAAGTTTCTCAGAAAGCTTCTTTCTCTTTGTTATCGGAGGATATTTCCTTTGGCCCTATAATCTTCAAAGGGATCCGAAATATCTGTTCTCAGATTCCACAGAAATAAGGCTAGCAAAGAGTTCCACGAAATACAGATGTAAGTCCGTGAGTGGAAGTCGCACATCACAGAGCAGGTACTCAGAAAGCTTCTTTCCAGATTTCATCTGCGGATATTTCCTTTTTCACCATAGCCCTCTATGGGCTTCCAAATATCACTTTGGCAATTCCACAAGAACTGTCTTAGCGAAAGGCTTCTTGAGGGGAAAGCTGTAACTCTGTGAGATGATTTCACAGAACACAAAGAAGATTCTCAGTAAGCTTCTTTCTCTTTGTTATCGGAGGATATTTCCTTTGGCCCTATAGTCTTCAAAGGGATCCGAAATATCTGTTCTCAGATTCCACAGAAATAAGGCTAGCAAAGAGATCCACGAAATACAGATTTAACTCTGTGAGTGGAAGTCACACATCACAGAGCAGTTTCTCAGAAATCTTCTTTCCAGATTTCATCTGAGGATATTTCCTTTTTCACCATAGCCCTCTATGGGCTTCCAAATATCACTTTGCCAATTCCACAAGAACTGTCTTAGCGAAAGTCTTCTTGAGGGGAAAGCTGTAACTCTGTGAGATGCGTTCACAGAACACAAAGAAGTATCTCAGTAAGCTTCTTTCTCTTTGTTATAGGAGGATATTTCCTTTGGCCCTATAGTCTTCAAAGGGATCCGAAATATCTGTTCTCATATTCCACAGAAATAAGGCTAGCAAAGAGATCCACGAAATACAGATGTAACTTTGTGCGATGAATTAACAGAACACTAAGCAGTTTCGCAGAAAGCTTCTTTCCAGATTTCATCTGAGGATATTTCCTTTTTCACCATATCCCCCTATGGGCTTCCAAATATCACTTTGCCAATTCCACAAGAACTTTCTTAGCGAAAGGCTTCTTGAGGGGAAAGCTGTAACTCTGGGAGATGATTTCGCAGAACACAAAGAAGTTTCTCAGTAAGCTTCTTTCTCTTTGATGGCGGAGGATATTTCCTTTGGCCCTGAAGTCTTCAAAGGGATCCAAAATATCTGTTCTCAGATTCCACAGAAATAAGGCTAGCAAAGATATCCACGAAATACAGATGTAACTCTGTGAGTGGAAGTCACACATCACAGAGCAGTTTCTCAGAAAGCTTCTTTCCAGATTTCATCTGAGGATATTTCCTTTTTCACCATAGCCCTCTATGGGCTTCCAAATATCACTTTGCCAATTCCACAAGAACTGTCTTAGCGAAAGGCTTCTTGAGGGGAAAGCTGTAACTCTGTGAGATGATTTCACAGAACACAAAGAAGTTTCTCAGAAAGCTTCTTTCTCTTTGTTATCGGAGGATATTTCCTTTGGCCCTATAGTCTTCAAAGGGATCCGAAATATCTGTTCTCATATTCCACAGAAATAAGGCTAGAAAAGAGATCCACGGATTACAGATGTAATTCTGTGAGATGAATTAACCGAACACTAAGCAGTTTCTCAGAAAGCTTCTTTCCGGATTTCATCGGAGGATATTTCCTTTTTCACCATAGCCCTCTACGGGCTTCCAAATAACACTTTGCCAATACGACAAGCACTGTCTTATTGAAAGGCTTCTTGAGGGGAAAGCTGTACCTCTGTGAGATGATTTCACAGAACACAAAGAAGTTTCTCAGAAAGCTTCTTTCTCTTTGTTATCGGAGGATATTTCCTTTGGCCCTATAGTCTTCAAAGGGATCCGAAATATCTGTTCTCAGATTCCACAGAAATAAGGCTAGCAAGGAGATCCACGAAATACAGATGTAACTCTGTGAGTGGAAGTCACACACCACAGAGTAGTTTCTCAGAAAGCTTCTTTCCAGATTTCATCTGAGGATATTTCCTTTTTCACCGTAGCCCTCTATGGGCTTCCAAATATCACTTTGCCCATTCCACAAGAACTGTCTTAGCAAAAGGTTTCTTGAGGGGAAAGCTGTAACTCTGTGAGATGATTTCACAGAACACAAAGAAGTTTCTCAGAAAGCTTCTTTCTCTTTGTTATCGGAGGATATTTCCTTTGGCCCTATAATCTTCAAAGGGATCCGAAATATCTGTTCTCAGATTCCACAGAAATAAGGCTAGCAAAGAGTTCCACGAAATACAGATGTAAGTCCGTGAGTGGAAGTCGCACATCACAGAGCAGGTACTCAGAAAGCTTCTTTCCAGATTTCATCTGCGGATATTTCCTTTTTCACCATAGCCGTCTATGGGCTTCCAAATATCACTTTGCCAATTCCACAAGAACTGTCTTAGCGAAAGGCTTCTTGAGGGGAAAGCTGTAACTCTGTGAGATGATTTCACAGAACACAAAGAAGATTCTCAGTAAGCTTCTTTCTCTTTGTTATCGGAGGATATTTCCTTTGGCCCTATAGTCTTCAAAGGGATCCGAAATATCTGTTCTCAGATTCCACAGAAATAAGGCTAGCAAAGAGATCCACGAAATACAGATGTAACTCTGTGAGTGGAAGTCACACACCACAGAGCAGTTTCTCAGAGGATTCTTTCCAGATTTCATCTGAGGATATATCCTTTTTCACCATAGCCCTATATGGGGTTCCAAATATCACTTTGCCAATTCCACAAGAACTGTCTTAGCGAAAGTCTTATTGACGGGAAAGCTGTAACTCTGTGAGATGATTTCACAGAACACAAAGAAGTTTCCTAGAAAGCTTCTTTCTCTTTGTTATCGGAGAATATTTCCTTTCGCCCTATAGTCTTCAAAGGGATCCGAAATATCTGTTCTCATATTCCACAGAAATAAGGCTAGCAAAGAGATCCACGAAATAGAGATGTAACTCTGTGATTGGAAGTCACACATCACAGAGAAGGTTCTCAGAAAGCTTCTTTCCAGATTTCATCTGCGGATATTTCCTTTTTCACCATAGCCCTCTATGTGCTTCCGAATATCACTTTGGCAATTCCACAAGAACTGTCTTAGCGAAAGGCTTCTTGAGGGGAAAGCTGTAACTCTGTGAGATGATTTCACAGAACACAAAGAAGTTTCTCAGAAAGCTTCTTTCTCTTTGTTATCGGAGGATATTTCCTTTCGCCCTATAGTCTTCAAAGGGATCCGAAATATCTGTTCTCAGATTCCACAGAAATAAGGCTAGCAAAGAGATGCACGAAATACAGATGCAACTCTGTGAGATGAGTTAACAGAATACTAAGCAGATTCTCAGAAAGCTTCTTTCCGTATTTCATCGGAGGATATTTCCTTTTTCACCATAGCCCTCTATGGGCTTCCAAATATCACTTTGCCAATTCCACAAGAACTGTCTTAGCGAAAGGCTTCTTGAGGGGAAAGCTGTAACTGTGTGAGATGATTTCACGGAACACAAAGAAGTTTCTCAGAAAGCTTCTTTCTCTTTGTTATCGGAGGATATTTCCATTGACCCTATAGTCTTTAAAGGGGTCCGAAATATCTGTTCTCATATTCCACAGAAATAAGGCTAGCAAAGAGAACCACGAAATACAGATGTAACTCTGTGAGATGAATTAACAGAACACTAAGCAGTTTCTCAGAAAGCTTCTTTCCAGATTTCATCGGAGGATATTTCCTTTTTCACGTAGCCCTCTAAGGGATTACAAATATCACTTTGCCAATACCACAAGCACTGTCTTATTGAAAGGCTTCTTGAGGGGAAAGCTGTAACTCTGTGAGATGATTTCACAGAACACAAAGAAGTTTCTCAGAAAGCTTCTTTCTCTTTGTTATCGGAGGATATTTCCTTTGGCCCTATAGTCTTCAAAGGGATCCGAAATATCTGTTCTCAGATTCCACAGAAATAAGGCTAGCAAAGAGATCCACGAAATACAGATGTAACTCTGTGAGTGGAAGTCACACACCACGGAGCAGTTTCTCAGAGAGCTTCTTTCCAGATTTCATCTGAGGATATTTCCTTTTTCACCGTAGCCCTCTATGGGCTTCCAAATATCACTTTTCCAATTCCACAAGAACTGTCTTATCGAAAGGCTTCTTGAAGGGAAAGCTGTAACTCTGTGAGATGATTTCACAGAACACAAAGAAGTTTCTCAGTAAGCTTCTTTCTCTTTGTTATCGGAGGATATTTCCTTTGGCCCTATAGTCTTCAAAGGGATCCGAAATATCTGTTCTCAGACTCCACAGAAATAAGGCTAGCAAAGAGATCCACGAAATACAGATGTAACTCTGTGATTGGAAGTCACACATCACAGAGAAGGTTCTCAGAAAGCTTCTTTCCAGATTTCATCTGCGGATATTTCCTTTTTCACCATAGCCCTCTATGTGCTTCCGAATATCACTTTGCCAATTCCACAAAAACTGTCTTAGAGAAAGGCTTCTTGAGGGGAAAGCTGTAACTCTGTGAGATGATTTCACAGAACACAAAGAAGTTTCTCAGTAAGCTTCTTTCTCTTTGTTATCGGAGGATATTTCCTTTCGCCCTATACTCTTCAAAGGGATCCGAAATATCTGTTATCAGATTCCACAGAAATAAGGCTAGCAAAGATATCCACGAAATACAGATGTAACTCTGTGAGATGAATTAAGAGAACACTAAGCAGTTTCTCAGAAAGCTTCTTTCCAGATTTCATCTGAGGATATTTCCTTTTTCACCATATCCCCCTATGGGCTTCCAAATATCACTTTGCCAATTCCACAAGAACTGTCTTAGCGAAAGGCTTCTTGAGGGAAAAGCTGTAACTCTGTGAGATGATTTCACAGAACACAAAGAAGTTTCTCAGAAAGCTTCTTTCTCTTTGTTATCGGAGGATATTTCCTTTGGCCCTATAATCTTCAAAGGGATCCGAAATATCTGTTCTCAGATTCCACAGAAATAAGGCTAGCAAAGAGTTCCACGAAATACAGATGTAAGTCCGTGAGTGGAAGTCGCACATCACAGAGCAGGTACTCAGAAAGCTTCTTTCCAGATTTCATCTGCGGATATTTCCTTTTTCACCATAGCCCTCTATGGGCTTCCAAATATCACTTTGCCAATTCCACAAGAACTGTCTTAGCGAAAGGCTTCTTGAGGGGAAAGCTGTAACTCTGTGAGATGATTTCACAGAACACAAAGAAGATTCTCAGTAAGCTTCTTTCTCTTTGTTATCGGAGGATATTTCCTTTGGCCCTATAGTCTTCAAAGGGATCCGAAATATCTGTTCTCAGATTCCGCAGAAATAAGGCTAGCAAAGAGATCCACGAAATACAGATGTAACTCTGTGAGTGGAAGTCACACACCACAGAGCAGTTTCTCAGAGGATTCTTTCCAGATTTCATCTGAGGATATATCCTTTTTCACCATAGCCCTATATGGGGTTCCAAATATCACTTTGCCAATTCCACAAGAACTGTCTTAGCGAAAGGCTTATTGACGGGAAAGCTGTAACTCTGTGAGATGATTTCACAGAACACAAAGAAGTTTCCTAGAAAGCTTCTTTCTCTTTGTTATCGGAGAATATTTCCTTTCGCCCTATAGTCTTCAAAGGGATCCGAAATATCTGTTCTCATATTCCACAGAAATAAGGCTAGCAAAGAGATCCACGAAATAGAGATGTAACTCTGTGATTGGAAGTCACACATCACAGAGAAGGTTCTCAGAAAGCTTCTTTCCAGATTTCATCTGCGGATATTTCCTTTTTCACCATAGCCCTCTATGTGCTTCCGAATATCACTTTGGCAATTCCACAAGAACTGTCTTAGCGAAAGGCTTCTTGAGGGGAAAGCTGTAACTCTGTGAGATGATTTCACAGAACACAAAGAAGTTTCTCAGAAAGCTTCTTTCTCTTTGTTATCGGAGGATATTTCCTTTCGCCCTATAGTCTTCAAAGGGATCCGAAATATCTGTTCTCAGATTCCACAGAAATAAGGCTAGCAAAGAGATGCACGAAATACAGATGCAACTCTGTGAGATGAGTTAACAGAATACTAAGCAGATTCTCAGAAAGCTTCTTTCCGTATTTCATCGGAGGATATTTCCTTTTTCACCATAGCCCTCTATGGGCTTCCAAATATCACTTTGCCAATTCCACAAGAACTGTCTTAGCGAAAGGCTTCTTGAGGGGAAAGCTGTAACTGTGTGAGATGATTTCACGGAACACAAAGAAGTTTCTCAGAAAGCTTCTTTCTCTTTGTTATCGGAGGATATTTCCATTGACCCTATAGTCTTTAAAGGGATCCGAAATATCTGTTCTCATATTCCACAGAAATAAGGCTAGCAAAGAGAACCACGAAATACAGATGTAACTCTGTGAGATGAATTAACAGAACACTAAGCAGTTTCTCAGAAAGCTTCTTTCCAGATTTCATCGGAGGATATTTCCTTTTTCACCTAGCCCTCTAAGGGATTACAAATATCACTTTGCCAATACCACAAGCACTGTCTTATTGAAAGGCTTCTTGAGGGGAAAGCTGTAACTCTGTGAGATGATTTCACAGAACACAAAGAAGTTTCTCAGAAAGCTTCTTTCTCTTTGTTATCGGAGGATATTTCCTTTGGCCCTATAGTCTTCAAAGGGATCCGAAATATCTGTTCTCAGATTCCACAGAAATAAGGCTAGCAAAGAGATCCACGAAATACAGATGTAACTCTGTGAGTGGAAGTCACACACCACGGAGCAGTTTCTCAGAGAGCTTCTTTCCAGATTTCATCTGAGGATATTTCCTTTTTCACCGTAGCCCTCTATGGGCTTCCAAATATCACTTTTCCAATTCCACAAGAACTGTCTTATCGAAAGGCTTCTTGAAGGGAAAGCTGTAACTCTGTGAGATGATTTCACAGAACACAAAGAAGTTTCTCAGTAAGCTTTTTTCTCTTTGTTATCGGAGGATATTTCCTTTGGCCCTATAGTCTTCAAAGGGATCCGAAATATCTGTTCTCAGACTCCACAGAAATAAGGCTAGCAAAGAGATCCACGAAATACAGATGTAACTCTGTGATTGGAAGTCACACATCACAGAGAAGGTTCTCAGAAAGCTTCTTTCCAGATTTCATCTGCGGATATTTCCTTTTTCACCATAGCCCTCTATGTGCTTCCGAATATCACTTTGCCAATTCCACAAAAACTGTCTTAGAGAAAGGCTTCTTGAGGGGAAAGCTGTAACTCTGTGAGATGATTTCACAGAACACAAAGAAGTTTCTCAGTAAGCTTCTTTCTCTTTGTTATCGGAGGATATTTCCTTTCGCCCTATACTCTTCAAAGGGATCCGAAATATCTGTTATCAGATTCCACAGAAATAAGGCTAGCAAAGATATCCACGAAATACAGATGTAACTCTGTGAGATGAATTAAGAGAACACTAAGCAGTTTCTCAGAAAGCTTCTTTCCAGATTTCATCTGAGGATATTTCCTTTTTCACCATATCCCCCTATGGGCTTCCAAATATCACTTTGCCAATTCCACAAGAACTGTCTTAGCGAAAGGCTTCTTGAGGGAAAAGCTGTAACTCTGTGAGATGATTTCGCAGAACACAAAGAAGTTTCTCAGTAAGCTTCTTTCTCTTTGATAGCGGAGGATATTTCCTTTGGCCCTATAGTCTTCAAAGGGATCCAAAATATCTGTTCTCAGATTCCACAGAAATAAGGCTAGCAAAGAGATCCACGAAATACAGATGTAACTCTGTGAGATGAATTAACAGAACACTAAGCAGTTTCTCAGAAAGCTTCTTTCCAGATTTCATCTGAGGATATTTCCTTTTTCAGCATAGCCCTCTATGGGCTTCCAAATATCACTTTGCCAATTCCACAAGAACTGTCTTAGCGAAAGGCTTCTTGAGGGGAAAGCTGTAACTCTGTGAGATGATTTCACAGAACACCAAGAAGTTTCTCAGAAAGCTTCTTTCTCTTTGTTATCGGAGGATATTTCCTTTGGCCCTATACTCTTCAAAGGGATCGGAAGTATCTGTTCTCAGATTCCACAGAAATAAGGCTAGCAAAGAGATCCACGAAATACAGATGTAACTCTGTGAGTGGAAGTCACACACCACGGAGCAGTTTCTCAGAGAGCTTCTTTCCAGATTTCATCTGAGGATATTTCCTTTTTCACCATAGCCCTCTATGGGCTTCCAAATATCACTTTTCCAATTCCACAAGAACTGTCTTAGCGAAAGGCTTCTTGAGGGGAAAGCTGTAACTCTGTGAGATGATTTCACAGAACACAAAGAAGTTTCTCAGAAAGCTTCTTTCTCTTTGTTATCGTGGGATATTTCCTTTGGCCCTATAGTCTTCAAAGTGATCTGAAATATCTGGTCTCAGATTCCACAGAAATAAGGCTAGCAAAGAGATCCACGAAATACAGATGTAACTCTGTGATTAGAAATCACACATCACAGAGAAGGTTCTCAGAAAGCTTCTTTCCAGATTTCATCTGCGGATATTTCCTTTTTCACCATAGCCCTCTATTTGCTTCCGAATATCACTTTTCCAATTCCACAAGAACTGTCTTAGCGAAAGGCTTCTTGAGGGGAAAGCTGTAACTCTGTGAGATGATTTCACAGAAGACAAAGAAGTTTCTCAGTAAGCTTCTTTCTCTTTGTTATCGGAGGATATTTCCTTTGGCCCTATAGTCTTCAAAGGGATCCGAAATATCTGTTCTCAGATTCCACAGAAATAAGGCTAGCAAAGAGATCCACGAAATACAGATGTAACTCTGTGAGATGAATTAACAGAACACTAAGCAGTTTCTCAGAAAGCTTCTTTCCAGATTTCATCTGAGGATATTTCCTTTTTCACCGTAGCCCTCTATGGGCTTCCAAATATCACTTTGCCGATTCCACAAGAACTGTCTTAGCGAAAGGCTTCCTGAGGGGATAGCTGTAACCTGTGAGATGATTTCACAGAACACAAAGAAGTTTCTCAGAAAGCTTCTTTCTCTTTGTTATCGGAGAATATTTCCTTTGACCCTATAGTCTTCAAAGAGATCCGAAATATCTATTCTCATATTCCACAGAAATAAGGCTAGCAAAGAGATCCACGAAATACAGATGTAACGCTGTGATTGGAAGTCACACATCACAGAGAAGGTTCTCAGAAAGCTTCTTTCCAGATTTCATCTGCGGATATTTCCTTTTTCACCATAGCCCTCTATGTGCTTCCGAATATCCCTTTACCAATTCCACAAGAACTGTCTTAGCGAAAGGCTTCTTGAGGGGAAAGCTGTAACTCTGTGAGATGATTTCACAGAAGACAAAGAAGTTTCTCAGTAAGCTTCTTTCTCTTTGTTATTGGAGGATGTTTCCTTTCGCCCTATAATCTTCAAAGGGATCCGAAATATCTGTTCTCAGATTCCACAGAAATAAGGCTAGCAAAGAGATACACGAAATACAGATGTAACTCTGTGAGATGAATTAACAGAACACTAAGCAGTTTCTCAGAAAGCTTCTTTGCAGATTTCATCTGAGGATATTTCCTTTTTCACCACAGCCCTCTATGGGCTTCCAAATAACACTTTGCCAATTCCAAAAGAACTGTCTTAGCGAAAGTCTTCCTGAGGGGAAATCTGTAACTTTGTGAGATGATTTCACAGAACACAAAGAAGTTTCTCAGAAAGCTTCTTTCTCTTTGTTATCGGAGGATATTTCCTTTGGCCTTATAGTCTTCAAAGGGATCCGCAATATCTGTTCTCAGATTCCACAGAAATAAGGCTAGCAAAGAGATCCACGAAATACAGATGTAACTCTGTGAGTGGAAGTCACACATCACAGAGCAGTTTCTCAGAAAACTTCTTTGCAGATTTCATCTGAGGATATTTCCTTTTTCAAAATAGCCCTCTATGGGCTTCCAAATATCACTTTGCCAATTCCACAAGAACTGTCTTAAAGAAAGGCTTCTTGAAGGGAAAGCTGTAACTCTGTGAGATGATTTCACAGAAGACAAAGAAGTTTCTCAGTAAGCTTCTTTCTCTTTGTTATCGGAGGATATTTCCTTTCGCCCTATAGTCTTCAAAGGGATCCGAAATATCTGTTCTCAGATTCCACAAAAATAAGGCTAGCAAAGAGATCCACGAAATACAGATGTAACTCTGTGAGATGAATTAACAGAACACTAAGCAGTTTCTCAGAAAGCATGTTTACAGATTTCATCTGAGGATATTTCCTTTTTCACCATAGCCCTCTATGGGCTTCCAAATATCACTTTGCCAATTCCACAAGAACTGTCTTAGCGAAAGCCTTCTTGAGGGGAAAGCTGTAACTCTGTGAGATGATTTCACAGAACACAAAGAAGGTTCTCAGAAAGCTTCTGTCTCTTTGTCATCGGATGATATTTCCTTTGGCCCTATAGTCTTCAAAGGGATCCGAAATATCTGTTCTCCGATTCCACAGAAATAAGGCTAGCAAAGAGATCCACGAAATACAGATGTAACTCTGTGAGTGGAAGTCACACATCACAGAGCAGTTTCTCAGAAATCTTCTTTCCAGATTTCATCTGAGGATATTTCCTTTTTCACCATAGCCCTCTATGGGCTTCCAAATATCACTTTGCCAATTCCACAAGAACTGTCTTAGCGAAAGTCTTCTTGAGGGGAAAGCTGTAACTCTGTGAGATGCGTTCACAGAACACAAAGAAGTATCTCAGTAAGCTTCTTTCTCTTTGTTATAGGAGGATATTTCCTTTGGCCCTATAGTCTTCAAAGGGATCCGAAATATCTGTTCTCATATTCCACAGAAATAAGGCTAGCAAAGAGATCCACGAAATACAGATGTAACTTTGTGCGATGAATTAACAGAACACTAAGCAGTTTCGCAGAAAGCTTCTTTCCAGATTTCATCTGAGGATATTTCCTTTTTCACCATATCCCCCTATGGGCTTCCAAATATCACTTTGCCAATTCCACAAGAACTTTCTTAGCGAAAGGCTTCTTGAGGGGAAAGCTGTAACTCTGGGAGATGATTTCGCAGAACACAAAGAAGTTTCTCAGTAAGCTTCTTTCTCTTTGATGGCGGAGGATATTTCCTTTGGCCCTGAAGTCTTCAAAGGGATCCAAAATATCTGTTCTCAGATTCCACAGAAATAAGGCTAGCAAAGAGATCCACGAAATACAGATGTAACTCTGTGAGTGGAAGTCACACATCACAGAGCAGTTTCTCAGAAAGCTTCTTTCCAGATTTCATCTGAGGATATTTCCTTTTTCACCATAGCCCTCTATGGGCTTCCAAATATCACTTTGCCAATTCCACAAGAACTGTCTTAGCGAAAGGCTTCTTGAGGGGAAAGCTGTAACTCTGTGAGATGATTTCACAGAACACAAAGAAGTTTCTCAGAAAGCTTCTTTCTCTTTGTTATCGGAGGATATTTCCTTTGGCCCTATAGTCTTCAAAGGGATTCGAAATATCTGTTCTCATTTTCCACAGAAATAAGGCTAGAAAAGAGATCCACGGAATACAGATGTAATTCTGTGAGATGAATTAACCGAACACTAAGCAGTTTCTCAGAAAGCTTCTTTCCAGATTTCATCGGAGGATATTTCCTTTTTCACCATAGCCCTCTACGGGCTTCCAAATAACACTTTGCCAATACGACAAGCACTGTCTTATTGAAAGGCTTCTTGAGGGGAAAGCTGTACCTCTGTGAGATGATTTCACAGAACACAAAGAAGTTTCTCAGAAAGCTTCTTTCTCTTTGTTATCGGAGGATATTTCCTTTGGCCCTATAGTCTTCAAAGGGATCCGAAATATCAGTTCTCAGATTCCACAGAAATAAGGCTAGCAAGGAGATCCACGAAATACAGATGTAACTCTGTGAGTGGAAGTCACACACCACAGAGTAGTTTCTCAGAAAGCTTCTTTCCAGATTTCATCTGAGGATATTTCCTTTTTCACCGTAGCCCTCTATGGGCTTCCAAATATCACTTTGCCCATTCCACAAGAACTGTCTTAGCGAAAGGTTTCTTGAGGGGAAAGCTGTAACTCTGTGAGATGATTTCACAGAACACAAAGAAGTTTCTCAGAAAGCTTCTTTCTCTTTGTTATCGGAGGATATTTCCTTTGGCCCTATAATCTTCAAAGGGATCCGAAATATCTGTTCTCAGATTCCACAGAAATAAGGCTAGCAAAGAGTTCCACGAAATACAGATGTAAGTCCGTGAGTGGAAGTCGCACATCACAGAGCAGGTACTCAGAAAGCTTCTTTCCAGATTTCATCTGCGGATATTTCCTTTTTCACCATAGCCCTCTATGGGCTTCCAAATATCACTTTGCCAATTCCACAAGAACTGTCTTAGCGAAAGGCTTCTTGAGGGGAAAGCTGTAACTCTGTGAGATGATTTCACAGAACACAAAGAAGATTCTCAGTAAGCTTCTTTCTCTTTGTTATCGGAGGATATTTCCTTTGGCCCTATAGTCTTCAAAGGGATCCGAAATATCTGTTCTCAGATTCCACAGAAATAAGGCTAGCAAAGAGATCCACGAAATACAGATGTAACTCTGTGAGTGGAAGTCACACATCACAGAGCAGTTTCTCAGAAATCTTCTTTCCAGATTTCATCTGAGGATATTTCCTTTTTCACCATAGCCCTCTATGGGCTTCCAAATATCACTTTGCCAATTCCACAAGAACTGTCTTAGCGAAAGTCTTCTTGAGGGGAAAGCTGTAACTCTGTGAGATGCGTTCACAGAACACAAAGAAGTATCTCAGTAAGCTTCTTTCTCTTTGTTATAGGAGGATATTTCCTTTGGCCCTATAGTCTTCAAAGGGATCCGAAATATCTGTTCTCATATTCCACAGAAATAAGGCTAGCAAAGAGATCCACGAAATACAGATGTAACTTTGTGCGATGAATTAACAGAACACTAAGCAGTTTCGCAGAAAGCTTCTTTCCAGATTTCATCTGAGGATATTTCCTTTTTCACCATATCCCCCTATGGGCTTCCAAATATCACTTTGCCAATTCCACAAGAACTTTCTTAGCGAAAGGCTTCTTGAGGGGAAAGCTGTAACTCTGTGAGATGATTTCGCAGAACACAAAGAAGTTTCTCAGTAAGCTTCTTTCTCTTTGATGGCGGAGGATATTTCCTTTGGCCCTGAAGTCTTCAAAGGGATCCAAAATATCTGTTCTCAGATTCCACAGAAATAAGGCTAGCAAAGAGATCCACGAAATACAGATGTAACTCTGTGAGTGGAAGTCACACATCACAGAGCAGTTTCTCAGAAAGCTTCTTTCCAGATTTCATCTGAGGATATTTCCTTTTTCACCATAGCCCTCTATGGGCTTCCAAATATCACTTTGCCAATTCCACAAGAACTGTCTTAGCGAAAGGCTTCTTGAGGGGAAAGCTGTAACTCTGTGAGATGATTTCACAGAACACAAAGAAGTTTCTCAGAAAGCTTCTTTCTCTTTGTTATCGGAGGATATTTCCTTTGGCCCTATAGTCTTCAAAGGGATCCGAAATATCTGTTCTCATATTCCACAGAAATAAGGCTAGAAAAAAGATCCACGGAATACAGATGTAATTCTGTGAGATGAATTAACCGAACACTAAGCAGTTTCTCAGAAAGCTTCTTTCCAGATTTCATCGGAGGATATTTCCTTTTTCACCATAGCCCTCTACGGGCTTCCAAATAACACTTTGCCAATACGACAAGCACTGTCTTATTGAAAGGCTTCTTGAGGGGAAAGCTGTACCTCTGTGAGATGATTTCACAGAACACAAAGAAGTTTCTCAGAAAGCTTCTTTCTCTTTGTTATCGGAGGATATTTCCTTTGGCCCTATAGTCTTCAAAGGGATCCGAAATATCTGTTCTCAGATTCCACAGAAATAAGGCTAGCAAGGAGATCCACGAAATACAGATGTAACTCTGTGAGTGGAAGTCACACACCACAGAGTAGTTTCTCAGAAAGCTTCTTTCCAGATTTCATCTGAGGATATTTCCTTTTTCACCGTAGCCCTCTATGGGCTTCCAAATATCACTTTGCCCATTCCACAAGAACTGTCTTAGCGAAAGGTTTCTTGAGGGGAAAGCTGTAACTCTGTGAGATGATTTCACAGAACACAAAGAAGTCTCTCAGAAAGCTTCTTTCTCTTTGTTATCGGAGGATATTTCCTTTGGCCCTATAATCTTCAAAGGGATCCGAAATATCTGTTCTCAGATTCCACAGAAATAAGGCTAGCAAAGAGTTCCACGAAATACAGATGTAAGTCCGTGAGTGGAAGTCGCACATCACAGAGCAGGTACTCAGAAAGCTTCTTTCCAGATTTCATCTGCGGATATTTCCTTTTTCACCATAGCCCTCTATGGGCTTCCAAATATCACTTTGCCAATTCCACAAGAACTGTCTTAGCGAAAGGCTTCTTGAGGGGAAAGCTGTAACTCTGTGAGATGATTTCACAGAACACAAAGAAGATTCTCAGTAAGCTTCTTTCTCTTTGTTATCGGAGGATATTTCCTTTGGCCCTATAGTCTTCAAAGGGATCCGAAATATCTGTTCTCAGATTCCACAGAAATAAGGCTAGCAAAGAGATCCACGAAATACAGATGTAACTCTGTGAGTGGAAGTCACACACCACAGAGCAGTTTCTCAGAGGATTCTTTCCAGATTTCATCTGAGGATATATCCTTTTTCACCATAGCCCTATATGGGGTTCCAAATATCACTTTGCCAATTCCACAAGAACTGTCTTAGCGAAAGGCTTATTGACGGGAAAGCTGTAACTCTGTGAGATGATTTCACAGAACACAAAGAAGTTTCCTAGAAAGCTTCTTTCTCTTTGTTATCGGAGAATATTTCCTTTCGCCCTATAGTCTTCAAAGGGATCCGAAATATCTGTTCTCATATTCCACAGAAATAAGGCTAGCAAAGAGATCCACGAAATAGAGATGTAACTCTGTGATTGGAAGTCACACATCACAGAGAAGGTTCTCAGAAAGCTTCTTTCCAGATTTCATCTGCGGATATTTCCTTTTTCACCATAGCCCTCTATGTGCTTCCGAATATCACTTTGGCAATTCCACAAGAACTGTCTTAGCGAAAGGCTTCTTGAGGGGAAAGCTGTAACTCTGTGAGATGATTTCACAGAACACAAAGAAGTTTCTCAGAAAGCTTCTTTCTCTTTGTTATCGGAGGATATTTCCTTTCGCCCTATAGTCTTCAAAGGGATCCGAAATATCTGTTCTCAGATTCCACAGAAATAAGGCTAGCAAAGAGATGCACGAAATACAGATGCAACTCTGTGAGATGAGTTAACAGAATACTAAGCAGATTCTCAGAAAGCTTCTTTCCGTATTTCATCGGAGGATATTTCCTTTTTCACCATAGCCCTCTATGGGCTTCCAAATATCACTTTGCCAATTCCACAAGAACTGTCTTAGCGAAAGGCTTCTTGAGGGGAAAGCTGTAACTGTGTGAGATGATTTCACGGAACACAAAGAAGTTTCTCAGAAAGCTTCTTTCTCTTTGTTATCGGAGGATATTTCCATTGACCCTATAGTCTTTAAAGGGATCCGAAATATCTGTTCTCATATTCCACAGAAATAAGGCTAGCAAAGAGAACCACGAAATACAGATGTAACTCTGTGAGATGAATTAACAGAACACTAAGCAGTTTCTCAGAAAGCTTCTTTCCAGATTTCATCGGAGGATATTTCCTTTTTCACCATAGCCCTCTAAGGGATTACAAATATCACTTTGCCAATACCACAAGCACTGTCTTATTGAAAGGCTTCTTGAGGGGAAAGCTGTAACTCTGTGAGATGATTTCACAGAACACAAAGAAGTTTCTCAGAAAGCTTCTTTCTCTTTGTTATCGGAGGATATTTCCTTTGGCCCTATAGTCTTCAAAGGGATCCGAAATATGTGTTCTCAGATTCCACAGAAATAAGGCTAGCAAAGAGATCCACGAAATACAGATGTAACTCTGTGAGTGGAAGTCACACACCACGGAGCAGTTTCTCAGAGAGCTTCTTTCCAGATTTCATCTGAGGATATTTCCTTTTTCACCATAGCCCTCTATGGGCTTCCAAATATCACTTTTCCAATTCCACAAGAACTGTCTTAGCGAAAGGCTTCTTGAAGGGAAAGCTGTAACTCTGTGAGATGATTTCACAGAACACAAAGAAGTTTCTCAGTAAGCTTCTTTCTCTTTGTTATCGGAGGATATTTCCTTTGGCCCTATAGTCTTCAAAGGGATCCGAAATATCTGTTCTCAGATTCCACAGAAATAAGGCTAGCAAAGAGATCCACGAAATACAGATGTAACTCTGTGATTGGAAGTCACACATCACAGAGAAGGTTCTCAGAAAGCTTCTTTCCAGATTTCATCTGCGGATATTTCCTTTTTCACCATAGCCCTCTATGTGCTTCCGAATATCACTTTGCCAATTCCACAAGAACTGTCTTAGCGAAAGGCTTCTTGAGGGGAAATCTGTAACTCTGTGAGATGATTTCACAGAACACAAAGAAGTTTCTCAGTAAGCTTCTTTCTCTTTGTTATCGGAGGATATTTCCTTTGGCCCTATAGTCTTCAAAGGGATCCGAAATATCTGTTCTCAGATTCCACAGAAATAAGGCTAGCAAAGAGATCCACGAAATACAGATGTAACTCTGTGAGTGGAAGTCACACATCACAGAGCAGTTTCTCAGAAAGCTTCTTTCCAGATTTCATCTGAGGATATTTCCTTTTTCACCATAGCCCTCTATGGGCTTCCAAATATCACTTTGCCAATTCCACAAGAACTGTCTTAGCGAAAGGCTTCTTGAGGGGAAAGCTGTAACTCTGTGAGATGATTTCACAGAACACAAAGAAGTTTCTCAGAAAGCTTCTTTCTCTTTGTTATCGGAGGATATTTCCTTTGGCCCTATAGTCTTCAAAGGGATCCGAAATATCTGTTCTCATATTCCACAGAAATAAGGCTAGAAAAGAGATCCACGGAATACAGATGTAATTCTGTGAGATGAATTAACCGAACACTAAGCAGTTTCTCAGAAAGCTTCTTTCCAGATTTCATCGGAGGATATTTCCTTTTTCACCATAGCCCTCTACGGGCTTCCAAATAACACTTTGCCAATACGACAAGCACTGTCTTATTGAAAGGCTTCTTGAGGGGAAAGCTGTACCTCTGTGAGATGATTTCACAGAACACAAAGAAGTTTCTCAGAAAGCTTCTTTCTCTTTGTTATCGGAGGATATTTCCTTTGGCCCTATAGTCTTCAAAGGGATCCGAAATATCTGTTCTCAGATTCCACAGAAATAAGGCTAGCAAGGAGATCCACGAAATACAGATGTAACTCTGTGAGTGGAAGTCACACACCACAGAGTAGTTTCTCAGAAAGCTTCTTTCCAGATTTCATCTGAGGATATTTCCTTTTTCACCGTAGCCCTCTATGGGCTTCCAAATATCACTTTGCCCATTCCACAAGAACTGTCTTAGCGAAAGGTTTCTTGAGGGGAAAGCTGTAACTCTGTGAGATGATTTCACAGAACACAAAGAAGTCTCTCAGAAAGCTTCTTTCTCTTTGTTATCGGAGGATATTTCCTTTGGCCCTATAATCTTCAAAGGGATCCGAAATATCTGTTCTCAGATTCCACAGAAATAAGGCTAGCAAAGAGTTCCACGAAATACAGATGTAAGTCCGTGAGTGGAAGTCGCACATCACAGAGCAGGTACTCAGAAAGCTTCTTTCCAGATTTCATCTGCGGATATTTCCTTTTTCACCATAGCCCTCTATGGGCTTCCAAATATCACTTTGCCAATTCCACAAGAACTGTCTTAGCGAAAGGCTTCTTGAGGGGAAAGCTGTAACTCTGTGAGATGATTTCACAGAACACAAAGAAGATTCTCAGTAAGCTTCTTTCTCTTTGTTATCGGAGGATATTTCCTTTGGCCCTATAGTCTTCAAAGGGATCCGAAATATCTGTTCTCAGATTCCACAGAAATAAGGCTAGCAAAGAGATCCACGAAATACAGATGTAACTCTGTGAGTGGAAGTCACACACCACAGAGCAGTTTCTCAGAGGATTCTTTCCAGATTTCATCTGAGGATATATCCTTTTTCACCATAGCCCTATATGGGGTTCCAAATATCACTTTGCCAATTCCACAAGAACTGTCTTAGCGAAAGGCTTATTGACGGGAAAGCTGTAACTCTGTGAGATGATTTCACAGAACACAAAGAAGTTTCCTAGAAAGCTTCTTTCTCTTTGTTATCGGAGAATATTTCCTTTCGCCCTATAGTCTTCAAAGGGATCCGAAATATCTGTTCTCATATTCCACAGAAATAAGGCTAGCAAAGAGATCCACGAAATAGAGATGTAACTCTGTGATTGGAAGTCACACATCACAGAGAAGGTTCTCAGAAAGCTTCTTTCCAGATTTCATCTGCGGATATTTCCTTTTTCACCATAGCCCTCTATGTGCTTCCGAATATCACTTTGGCAATTCCACAAGAACTGTCTTAGCGAAAGGCTTCTTGAGGGGAAAGCTGTAACTCTGTGAGATGATTTCACAGAACACAAAGAAGTTTCTCAGAAAGCTTCTTTCTCTTTGTTATCGGAGGATATTTCCTTTCGCCCTATAGTCTTCAAAGGGATCCGAAATATCTGTTCTCAGATTCCACAGAAATAAGGCTAGCAAAGAGATGCACGAAATACAGATGCAACTCTGTGAGATGAGTTAACAGAATACTAAGCAGATTCTCAGAAAGCTTCTTTCCGTATTTCATCGGAGGATATTTCCTTTTTCACCATAGCCCTCTATGGGCTTCCAAATATCACTTTGCCAATTCCACAAGAACTGTCTTAGCGAAAGGCTTCTTGAGGGGAAAGCTGTAACTGTGTGAGATGATTTCACGGAACACAAAGAAGTTTCTCAGAAAGCTTCTTTCTCTTTGTTATCGGAGGATATTTCCATTGACCCTATAGTCTTTAAAGGGATCCGAAATATCTGTTCTCATATTCCACAGAAATAAGGCTAGCAAAGAGAACCACGAAATACAGATGTAACTCTGTGAGATGAATTAACAGAACACTAAGCAGTTTCTCAGAAAGCTTCTTTCCAGATTTCATCGGAGGATATTTCCTTTTTCACCATAGCCCTCTAAGGGATTACAAATATCACTTTGCCAATACCACAAGCACTGTCTTATTGAAAGGCTTCTTGAGGGGAAAGCTGTAACTCTGTGAGATGATTTCACAGAACACCAAGAAGTTTCTCAGAAAGCTTCTTTCTCTTTGTTATCGGAGGATATTTCCTTTGGCCCTATAGTCTTCAAAGGGATCCGAAATATCTGTTCTCAGATTCCACAGAAATAAGGCTAGCAAAGAGATCCACGAAATACAGATGTAACTCTGTGAGTGGAAGTCACACACCACGGAGCAGTTTCTCAGAGAGCTTCTTTCCAGATTTCATCTGAGGATATTTCCTTTTTCACCATAGCCCTCTATGGGCTTCCAAATATCACTTTTCCAATTCCACAAGAACTGTCTTAGCGAAAGGCTTCTTGAAGGGAAAGCTGTAACTCTGTGAGATGATTTCACAGAACACAAAGAAGTTTCTCAGTAAGCTTCTTTCTCTTTGTTATCGGAGGATATTTCCTTTGGCCCTATAGTCTTCAAAGGGATCCGAAATATCTGTTCTCAGATTCCACAGAAATAAGGCTAGCAAAGAGATCCACGAAATACAGATGTAACTCTGTGATTGGAAGTCACACATCACAGAGAAGGTTCTCAGAAAGCTTCTTTCCAGATTTCATCTGCGGATATTTCCTTTTTCACCATAGCCCTCTATGTGCTTCCGAATATCACTTTGCCAATTCCACAAGAACTGTCTTAGCGAAAGGCTTCTTGAGGGGAAATCTGTAACTCTGTGAGATGATTTCACAGAACACAAAGAAGTTTCTCCGTAAGCTTCTTTCTCTTTGTTATCGGAGGATATTTCCTTTCGCCCTATACTCTTCAAAGGGATCCGAAATATCTGTTATCAGATTCCACAGAAATAAGGCTAGCAAAGATATCCACGAAATACAGATGTAACTCTGTGAGATGAATTAAGAGAACACTAAGCAGTTTCTCAGAAAGCTTCTTTCCAGATTTCATCTGAGGATATTTCCTTTTTCACCATATCCCCCTATGGGCTTCCAAATATCACTTTGCCAATTCCACAAGAACTGTCTTAGCGAAAGGCTTCTTGAGGGAAAAGCTGTAACTCTGTGAGATGATTTCGCAGAACACAAAGAAGTTTCTCAGTAAGCTTCTTTCTCTTTGATAGCGGAGGATATTTCCTTTGGCCCTATAGTCTTCAAAGGGATCCAAAATATCTGTTCTCAGATTCCACAGAAATAAGGCTAGCAAAGAGATCCACGAAATACAGATGTAACTCTGTGAGATGAATTAACAGAACACTAAGCAGTTTCTCAGAAAGCTTCTTTCCAGATTTCATCTGAGGATATTTCCTTTTTCACCATAGCCCTCTATGGGCTTCCAAATATCACTTTGCCAATTCCACAAGAACTGTCTTAGCGAAAGGCTTCTTGAGGGGAAAGCTGTAACTCTGTGAGATGATTTCACAGAACACCAAGAAGTTTCTCAGAAAGCTTCTTTCTCTTTGTTATCGGAGGATATTTCCTTTGGCCCTATACTCTTCAAAGGGATCGGAAATATCTGTTCTCAGATTCCACAGAAATAAGGCTAGCAAAGAGATCCACGAAATACAGATGTAACTCTGTGAGTGGAAGTCACACACCACGGAGCAGTTTCTCAGAGAGCTTCTTTCCAGATTTCATCTGAGGATATTTCCTTTTTCACCATAGCCCTCTATGGGCTTCCAAATATCACTTTTCCAATTCCACAAGAACTGTCTTAGCGAAAGGCTTCTTGAGGGGAAAGCTGTAACTCTGTGAGATGATTTCACAGAACACAAAGAGGTTTCTCAGAAAGCTTCTTTCTCTTTGTTATCGTGGGATATTTCCTTTGGCCCTATAGTCTTCAAAGTGATCTGAAATATCTGTTCTCAGATTCCACAGAAATAAGGCTAGCAAAGAGATCCACGAAATACAGATGTAACTCTGTGATTAGAAATCACACATCACAGAGAAGGTTCTCAGAAAGCTTCTTTCCAGATTTCATCTGCGGATATTTCCTTTTTCACCATAGCCCTCTATTTGCTTCCGAATATCACTTTTCCAACTCCACAAGAACTGTCTTAGCGAAAGGCTTCTTGAGGGGAAAGCTGTAACTCTGTGAGATGATTTCACAGAAGACAAAGAAGTTTCTCAGTAAGCTTCTTTCTCTTTGTTATCGGAGGATATTTCCTTTGGCCCTATAGTCTTCAAAGGGATCCGAAATATCTGTTCTCAGATTCCACAGAAATAAGGCTAGCAAAGAGATCCACGAAATACAGATGTAACTGTGTGAGATGAATTAACAGAACACTAAGCAGTTTCTCAGAAAGCTTCTGTCCGGATTTCATCTGAGGATATTTCCTTTTTCACCATAGCCCTCTATGGGCTTCCAAATATCACTTTGCCGATTCCACAAGAACTGTCTTAGCGAAAGGCTTCCTGAGGGGATAGCTGTAACCTGTGAGATGATTTCACAGAACACAAAGAAGTTTCTCAGAAAGCTTCTTTCTCTTTGTTATCGGAGGATATTTCCTTTGGCCCTATAGTCTTCAAAGCGATCTGAAATATCTGTTCTCAGATTCCACAGAAATAAGGCTAGCAAAGAGATGCACGAAATACAGATGTAACTCTGTGAGATGAATTAACAGAACACTTAGCCGTTTCTCAGAAAGCTTCTTTCCAGATTTCATCTGAGAACATTTCCTTTTTCACCATAGCCCTCTATGGGCTTCCAAATATCACTTTGCCAATTCCACAAGAACTGTCTTAGCGAAAGGCTTCTTGAGGGGAAAGCTGTAACTGTGTGAGATGATTTCACGGAACACAAAGAAGTTTCTCAGAAAGCTTCTTTCTCTTTGTTATCGGAGGATATTTCCATTGACCCTATAGTCTTTAAAGGGATCCGAAATATCTGTTCTCATATTCCACAGAAATAAGGCTAGCAAAGAGAACCACGAAATACAGATGTAACTCTGTGAGATGAATTAACAGAACACTAAGCAGTTTCTCAGAAAGCTTCTTTCCAGATTTCATCGGAGGATATTTCCTTTTTCACCATAGCCCTCTAAGGGATTACAAATATCACTTTGCCAATACCACAAGCACTGTCTTATTGAAAGGCTTCTTGAGGGGAAAGCTGTAACTCTGTGAGATGATTTCACAGAACACAAAGAAGTTTCTCAGAAAGCTTCTTTCTCTTTGTTATCGGAGGATATTTCCTTTGGCCCTATA